>NC_137454.1:0-600000 GCF_964235325.1 Thermobia domestica | reverse complement strand
GTGAAATTTAATTCTTTGTACTGTTATTCTAACCAGTGATTGATAACCATCCAGCATCTGAACTCTGTTCTCTAGGATCGACCACACATATGAATTAGCCAAGAGGAAAAAAAAAAAACTTATTAACTCAATATAAATTTATGTATCGTATCAATAAAAGGTTCGACTTCCTAGAAGAAAGATGTCGTATTTAGGCTCAACCTGCTATTTTTGTTTCACTCCTAGAGCCGATTTAAACCATTAGTAGCGGTCCTTCATGACCTAGGTTATTTACCTTAACACATATATTAAAACATGACACATATATTACAGATGTTAATATGACAAATGATATCACTAAAATTACTTAAATTAAATCTATCATGCATTCACACGCTCACTCACTCAGGACAGTGTATATATGTTTAAAGGAAACCAACTAACTACAAAGATACAAATAATTTATTACATCCATAGTGAAAAGAAAAGAACAAAACAAATAATTATAAGAAAATATTAAAAGCACAAGTTCTTGGTTATATATTAATAGAGTACACAGTGTTTTATTCTAGTAAATTTTTATATATTCAATCATATTGACAAATGGGAAAAAAAAATAATTACATGTATCATATCTTAGGCATGCTAAAGCAAATTATGATTTGCGACATACGCAAACAAGACACTTATTTCACTTAAAAAAAATTGGACAAAGAGGAAAAAAAACTTTTGGTGTATTAGAACTTATATGAGTCTCTACCTCACATTGGGTAATAAGATATTAATGATTTTGAGCGTTCAAATCACAGATCACGCACTACTCATAGTGTCCAAAACATTTCGCTCCATTTAACTTCGTTCGTGGTCATTTATATATCTATATATATCTAACTATTGGTTTACAAAAACCATTCATCGTCTATATTTGGTTTGTAACTCATAACAGTTTATGTCTGCAATCGCACACTACGACGCTTTACCCATCTAGGGATTTTGAGAAAGTAACTTTCACTAGAGGATGTTTCTCCTCTTAGACGATCCATTTCCAAACTTATTATTTGAATAGTTTTAAGTTATTTATTTAACACTGGGACACGTCATGAAACCTTTCTTCAGGATCACTTTCGTATATATGTATATATGATTCGGATTTTAAAAAACGATCTCCCGCAGGTGTACGGAGTATGATGGTTCAAATTGAGGATAAAAAAAAACTGGTCAAGTCACAGGATACATATGCAGGTGAGAAGGATTCAAGGTACACTTTCCACAATGGTTTTTGGTTGGTAGTTCAGGGATAATATTCGTTATGATGTGGGTTACGTTTAGACCTGCCGTTACTTTCCAATACATGCCATTACAGAATTACATGAGGTATCATTTACCTTTATTCAAAAGAAAAGGAAAATTACTTAAGTGCACGGCGGTATTCATGACAAAATCTACATTCTCAAATTCGTCGGAAAACTCACTGGCAAACTATAGCAACCAATACACGTTTAGGGGGGACAGACACGAGCGCTCTTACATATACTCATAATACATTTAATATCATACTTTTACTTTAAAATCATATTCACATATTAAGTACATATACATTTCGACGTATTCATTTCTCTCTCTATATATATATATTTATAATAAATGCGCACACATTTAAATTAATCACCCCAACAATAAATTTTTACAAGGTTGCAAACATTGTCCAAAAACAAATGACTTCCGACATTACATATGAAAAAGAAAATCGCTTTTCTACCTGATACCGCGCATCTATAAATTTTTCACTTTCATCTAATCAATTCGTGCTTAAATCATGAAGGGAAAAAAAAACTTTGGAAGGCAGGCACGTAACACAGAGCATTTCTAAAGATATAACTAGATAACCTAAAATACAATTTCTGGGCCCAGGTTAACTACAAAGTAATCGAAAACCAAAACAGAAAGGAAAGTGACCAATGGATCAAAAAAAAAACTTAAGACGAACGACGGTGAAAGAACGTAATCGAAGTGTCGTCAAATGCTAAGTCTTTGTTCATTTCGGCGATAGGTCAAAATGTGATGGAGGACCCAATCACTACCTACTTTATCCATGAATCGTGTCTTGCAACGTCTCAGCTGGTAATTTCAGATCAGAGTTGTACGTTAAATAAATTGTAAGCAACAAGTTCAAAATCGGGGGGGGGGAAGGTTGAAAATTAAAAAAAAAAATCTCGAAGTAAGAAGGAAGAGACAAGGGAGAGAAAGCGGCGCCAACGAAAGGAGAAAGATTAAAGTACTACTCACTACACAGAAGAGTGATCGAATTTAAATATATAACAACTCATAGCCAAAAATATTCACATATGCCGAAAAAGGGTGGTTTACTTAAATACGTAAACTAGGAGGGAGTCCCTGCTGCCAAGGATGCAAGTTCTGTGTCCATCAGATCCCAATCCCACAAGAGTTTGCTTGTAAGATTGAAATCCGATCCCCGTATCGCGCCCAGACCAGCAGGATAAAAGGAGAGGGGGAAGGGACCAGGTAACTGCGTCCCCAATTTTGAAATCTCTAAGTAAGGAAAAAAAAAACATTCGACCCCTCAGAAGAACTAAGAAGGTTCAAGGACAGTAATGAAACTAGAGTAATAGCTAAGATATCCCTAATTAGTGATTTGCCAAAATAAAAAAAATTAAATAAACTGAATTTTGGATCGGTGATTTCTATGCCAAACCTCACCGATAGCTACCCTGCGCAGACACGCCACAGTCTGGGATGTCGTTAATTTCCCTCGTCTAATTAAACTAAGAAAAGAAATGAAAATACTTAAAGGGACTAGGGGTCGACATCCGGGTACGCGAATAAATTTCAATAATTAATTGTTTTGATTCTGTAACCCTATCAGAGCTGTCGCCTCCATGAACATTGTAAGCTAGCCTGAGTAGGTAACGTGAAGGAAAAAAAAATCTCACGGAGCAGGATATTCTATTTTAAAAAACCGACCAGAAAATATAATTCACTACAGCCCTGTTGCATAACTGCTACTGTCTTTTCATAATTTATTATTCAATATGTCTAGTCAGCGATTATATGATGCTACCTATTCTATCAGATGGTATTACTATGGTTGATTATTACTATAACACATTAAACTACAAAGTATTACCATAGTCCGACTATATATTGCCCTCCGGTCCGCGTGATATCATGGTGCAGGGGTCAGAACTTGAGATGTTTGTAGCTACACGTATCTATTCAATATCTATATATCAACACACGGCGAAGTATTCACTGGGCTACTATATATTTAACTATATGGGTGTCCTATATTCTATATTCATTTACTACAATATTCATACACTTTATATTCATATTCACATTAATATTCATTTGCCACGACGCTATATTCTACAAACACCCTGTTTCCTCTATCTACGCCCAGCCTATTTACACATTTCATCATAACACTTTAAAATCTATAGTCACTACAAACATTTCCCATTCCGATCACCGCACGACAACCTCACTCGAACTCAAGACTCTTTCATCCCACACACAATACTATGTAATACTCGGTAGCTTTATTAAGAAGAAAGAAAAAAAAATCCTACGTATGTTCACTGAAAATAGAATTATCCGCGATAATATTTAATGTTTATAAAATTCTGCAGTAACAATGAACTTCTGCAGCCACGAAGAAAAATGAACATCTAATATAATTCCAAAGCGAAGAACTAGCATCATATCGCCCGACTTCTGTTAAAAAATTACGTATTGTTTATTTATTTAAATATCTCGATTTCTAGACTATGCAGAATGTTGAAACTTTCAGAATATATTAATTTTGGGTCACTTGACCTAACTGTACATTCATATGGGCTGTGAATTATACCTTCTAGGTTTTATTTCGGAAAGAAAGGTCAATTTCATGAAAACTAAATCACTAAGCATCTCGACAGAAGAATGGCGGTTAGTACTGACTTTTGACACTAGGGCTAGCGACGATATAATCAACCCTTGAACAACTGAATGTGACCTTGTACACGGAATTATTATACTATATTAAGTTCACTATTAAATATTGTGTATGAGTTCACTTAATGACGGAAATAATAAAGAATTTATCGCATAGTAAATACTACACTGTCCATATTTAATTATCTCACACACTCTTTCATCACTTAACTACCACAATTACTACTACTAGAACATGTTTCTACATTACGAACACATACATGCCACACTCATACTACACACTACATTAATACATGTTATACTAATAAATATACACAGACAACATTCATATTTTACCATTTTAAATCGGCTCTATGAAAGGAAAGGGGAAGAAAGGAAACAGGGCCAACTGGCCCTTATATTTACTAAATCACATTCTTTACTTAACCTGTTTAATCAATGCCCTGAGGGGACATGTCGGAGTATTAGCTAACAATAGGACCCCTGCCCTGAAGGGGCAGGAACCCGGAAACAAACTAAATGTTCAACTCATCCCGCTGGAAGCCGTACTCCCAATTTGGGAGTCAGATAGGAGCCCTTACTATAAATTTACACGTACATTGTGATTACTATTCTAACTACAACAAAATTAAATACCGCCATGTATGCTATAAAAATCACTCGCTACCTACATAAACAAATCTCTATGTGGACAGGTCTTGTAACCCTCAATTAGCAGGAAAATTGGAAGGTGGAAATATGATGGGAAACACTGATCTTCAGAACCGGATTTAGGAAGAAAAACAGAAATCACAATACTTCGGGATCCTGTCCATAGCCATCGGTGGATGCAATCATGGCGTCAGTATATTGCCCTTACTATTTCAGCCTTTTTTAGTCCAGTTTTGACTATGAAATTTAACAGTTTTTGGCTCCTCAAGACTTCCAGTGATTTTCTATACGTTAATAAAATCCAAATATTACCTGAATTTTGATGTTTACCACTGCAGGAATCAGTCCATTTACGAAGCAAAAAAACTAATGTCGTCGACCACAATTTCAGGCATGGAATGGAATAATTGCGCCCTAATATCATAGCGTGGGTTTATCAGCCAATCAAAACTAAGCATTTTTGGCGGTGGGGCTTTAAAACGAATAAAATTTGGTAAAATCTGGATTAAACTAGATTTTAGAAGGACCTAGGTATCTAAAAGAGAGGTGAAGGGTGGTCCTGAAAATTCTGTCGAATTTTAGATTGGTTATTTGATCTGGAAAGTTCCGTCCAATAGTGGATCTATATTTTCGGATAGCACTGACACCGTAAGAATTGTAATAATCCATTTACATATACATATACAAGACTTATAACTAATTTAAAATATAAATAAAGATATTGATTCCCAAAACTATAATCCGTAATGATTTTTTTTTTTTACAGTTTTCCATGTTAATTGAAATAGAATAATGAACAATATTACGAATTATATGAACAGCCAGAAATTTTTTTGTTAAACGTCAGGTACAGTCGGTGCAAAAAATTTCGGGCACCCTCCTATTAAGAACATAATATCATTAGACTGTAATGGCATATTACAGGTTCATAGTAGCGTGACCAGAATGTCAATTAGGCAAAATGCGAATTCGCATTATGCCTAAAATGGCGGATGCGATTTTTATTTCTGAATGAGCGAATGAGTACGGTGGCTCAGTGGTAGATCGCTTACCTCGGGTGCGTGCGGTCCCTGGTTCGATTCCCGGCCAAGTAAGTTGTCCATGGGTTTTCTCGTTTCCTTCCACATTGTCATTCCACCAATTCTTCCGTCACCATTCACTTGCTTCAATCATCCTCCCCCTTAAATAAAGAGTATAATCGTGGGACGTTAAACTGAAAGATTTCATTTCATTTTTTATCTCTGAAAAACTGACAAAGTTTAGGCGAAATAAGAATTAGGCGAACTGACGATATTAAACTGCAGTTAACTACGGAGTTACGATCCATCATAATGTTGGGATTTACCTTGAAAAATCTTATGTAGACAGGCCCGTATCCAAGGGGGGTCTAGGGGGGCCGGGTCCCCCCTAAATTTTTACTGACCCCCTCTAAAATTTTCACAATAGGCTTGCAAATGAACTATAATATGGGATGAACTATAATATTTTTGGTTCGGGCCACTCCTAACTTTCACTGGGCCCCCCTACATGTTCGAGCTGGCTACGGGCCTGTATGTAGACTAATTGATTTTTTTAAAAAACGTATTATAGTTAGGTTATCGAGAGCTTGTATGATATTTGTAGATATATACATAGCTACATTTATAATTAATTGGTTAGAATTCAACCAATTATGAATTTGGTTTTCTTCTAGTTAATCGAAGTGGTTCGTAAACAATGCTGAGCTGAATAATCTGTTTACAAATTTCTTGTTTATGTCCCGCATAAAAGCATGCAGATTAGTGATACCGTAATCTTAACTTTTCTGTTGCTGTTCTTACTACATAGCTTTACCGGTCATACTCAAGCCCGCAACCAGAGAGTGCCAGGGGGTCCCTGCCCCCCCCCCCGAAACTTTCCGTGACCCCTCCAGACCTCAATACAAAATTCTATTATTAATGCAAAAATCACAATTTAGATATTAGTAAGAGAATTGTTAATGACTTGCCCCCCCCTAACATATGCATGCCCCCCCCCAAACTTCTGTGGCTGGTTTCGGGCCTGGTCATACTCGTTTACTTTTTGAAAGTACTGTATTCAATGTGAACAATTGGTGATTAAGCTAGATCGTATTAGTACACTCTGCCCGAATATTATTCCCTAACGCAACTTTGTTTTCTTTTCTTTGCTAGTAATTCGTGTCAACCGTTTCCTTTCTCGAATACCCATCAATCTAATGTGGATTCAGAATCAATATCAAACGAGAAATTTACAAAGTTACTACCAGACTTATAGTTTCGTCAAATAACCACATCCACAACTGTCAATTAAAATTATTTATATGTAAATAGTATTAAAACAGCAATAAAATATCCATCACAGCTGGAAAAACGAGATGATTTGATAGAATAGTGCCCACCTCGAAGGCAAAATAGTCCCTTGTACTATTCTGGGTCAGGCCCCTAAACTTTTCGTGGCCCCTCCAGACCTTAACACAAAATGCTATTATTAATACAAAAAACAAAATTTAGCTATTTGTAAGAGAATTTTTAATGACTTGGGCCCCCTAAATATTCTTGCCCCCCCCCCAAACCTGTGACTGGTTGCAGGCCTGTCCCAGGTCATGAGAGTTTGAAGTGGGTAACATTGTCCTTTAAAAAATATATATATATTTTCCAAGGCTTATTCCAAATTTCTTATTCCACCAATTTGGAAATTTGTATTATTTATTCGCCTACTTTAGCTTGTAGGCTATAATTGTGGGGCGTCAAACTAATTTTATATGTATATTTTAGTTTCCAAAATGTATGTGCGATGCTCTTCTTGCAATTCATATTAAATTTAAGTTTCGGTTTGATTCACTATACTTTTCCCTATTTTTAAATGAAACTCTTTCCGTTTAACGACTCTCCCTATTTTTTAAAAATGATTCAGAAATCATAAACAATGCTGTTTTAGAACTACAATATGATATTAAACGAACTGATTGTTGTTTCCAGAGTGCCTACAATTACGACTGCGCTCTCAGATTTCTGGTTTATAGAAATTAGGAAAAGACTTGGGAGTTGTCACTGGTTTACTTCATAGCAGCCTGTAATATTAACAGCTTCACTTTTTTTTTAATTTTTTGATATTTTTATTGCACTTACTCGCCTAAATTCAAATTTCAACAATCTCTTGTTATTTTTTCCGGTAAAACAGAGAAAAGAAAGAATAGCTTGCCTAACCTTTGTTAACAATTAATAATACAGTATTTGTGATATTACACTCGACTGCTCTCTTTCAAACGTCCGGTCTACGAAACTAAACACAACGCAAGGGAACCGATCCTGGGGGGCGGGGGGTCCGGTCCCCAATTGTATAACACTGTATTCTTTAGTGAACTTCTTTTAACGTTATACAAAAAGTTAACACTGTAATTGCAGGGCATGTCTTCATAATGACCATATGTATACTGTTACGTATTTTTTAAATGAATATACAATATTTGGCATAATTTGAATTCAATTTGTCTTAAAATCCTCATATCGTCTCTGCTCCTTGAAGAACCGCTATGTGATATTTTTGTCGAACATGAGTTATGAGGTGCAAATAAACCTGAAAGCTATCAGGTAGTATCCTTTATATTGTGATAAGTGAATATTCAATTGTTTCGCGACAACAATGAAAAAACAATGGTTCTCATCACGTAGGCCTACATATTGATTAATGTATACAAATCCTCTATATATACAATTCCTCTTATAAAGGCGCAATATACACAAAAATAGCAATATTGTTGAAGCAAACTACAACAATATCCAGTGCATAATATACGAAGAACCAATTTTATTGTTACCGTGTATATGGCATTTTACGAGTTTAGAATATTTTTTGCTTCCCCTGAAAAGTTGTGGGTTTAACACAGCGATTCTTCGAGACGCAGCGACGATATACTTCTTAAACCCTTATCTGCAACCAAACACATCTGAATGGGCCCCCCAAAGTTATAGAGAAATCAGCGCCCTTGACAACAGGTAACCTGGTTAACTACACAGTAGATATCTTTCTTGGATGGGTGGTTGATTTGCAGTTTGGCGTCCCGTTCAGTATCGGAGCTATATGAGACGCGGTCCTACCGTCTAACGTGGAATCCGATCATGAGCTTCCACCGGGAATCAAAGCCGGGTCTCCAGCACCGAAGGCAACGCTAACCAAATAATCATGAGGGAGCTCTAGATACACGATTTAATTTCATTCAAAACCATTTTTGTGTTATTTAATCCCTCGATTCTAGGATTTTATTACTGGCTATTAAATTGAATTAATTTGCTCATAGCTGAACTTTCTCAAGTGTCAGCTATGAGCAAATTAATTAAGTACTTGATATGCTTAACGTTTGAAAGGTATCTGCATTCTCAATATCCATCGAATATTTGACGAATACTTCATACTGCATACATAATATCAACCAAAAGTTTTGAATGATTTTGCTGTACCATCCGCCTTTTCTTAGAATTGAGCCAATTTGTTCTTTACATACAGCAGATCTAAATACAGTAGACGAAACAAAATCACTTAGTGTACAGCTAGTTGTGAAATGTCCATAAAAATAAGCAAACGAAAAAACATTACAGAGCAACTACCAAAACATTCCTCACGAATGAAATCAACGGTCATTCCTAAGAAATATCAAAATCATCATTAGTTGTTTATAACTACGTCATGTGCCATGCTCACACATACCACAAATATTAATACACACATGACACATCATATCATGTCTATTAATTTTACATTGATCGTTCGGTTTATGTTAAGAGAACGCAAATTTTGTGTTTCAGTTAGGATAACCGGCATAGTATCTTTTTGCGTTGGGCTGCGATCCGCAACTTTTGCGAAGACTGATGCATAATGAAGGCACCCAGATGTGATAAAAAGATTTGCCTTTCATGTTTATTTTACAAAATACTACGTAATCAGTGCCTTTTAAATCTGAACAATACATAGACAATAATAAACAAAGAAACATAAGTAATTTTAAGTAAAAGCTGCACGAGCTTTATGGAGATTAACTGAAATTGTTGATTTACAAATTAGATATTTGCAATGTTTAGTATATATAATAAATGCATTCATTGTCCCAGGGTTAAAGTTAACACAAGATAAAATAACTAAATAGAGTTATACTGTGGTGTTGTGCAGAATAAACAAATAAACATGCGCAGCAACAAGCAAAGTGCAACCCAAACAATGAGCTTTGCGAAGAAAAATCAACAATGACACATTACCTTCATATCGGCGATAATTTGCTGAAATAGTCCTCCCAGAGCACTGCATTCTCTTTCGATATTTCCCTCCATATCGATCTGTTGATTCGGTTCTCACCAATATTCGTTACCACACAAACCAAAGTTGTAGTTGAGGAGTTCCCTTAGATCGATACAGAAAACGTACCACTAGGAAGCTTCATATTCAAACACTGTCACACAACAACCAAAGCGCGTTCTTATTTAATTCTTCCAGTTAGCGAACGCCGAGCAGAAAATGACATTAAATTCTGTAAACGCCAACCGGGAAAGCCATTTACAACATTATTGATGTTTTCGCCGCTGAAAGCTCAGAGCTATGTGAAACACAGCTGACAGCATCCTACACTGTATGAAAGCAACGCATGTTTTACATTCTATTTCATTATTTCTCTCTTTTCACCAGAAGAACACAACAAAAAGCTATTATCACACCTACACTCAAATCACCAAACTTCCACATCACCTTCCCCCATCACTCGAGCGAACTGCTTTGCTTTTCGTTTCCTTCGGATACGGTACGGATGGTGATCGTTACTCTTTGGTCCTTTCTATTGGCTGTTCCATTTATCATCCGCCTTCCCTACCAAACAACGCTCGAGAACACTACTTCCCTGCCATCTATTGATAATTTTAAGAACTTTTAAATGTAACTCTCTCTCATAGATGACAGTACCAGACTGTAACAGTGTAATTGACTGTCTATCTTTCGAAACAGATATACGAGCGCAACATTTCGTATTTCGTTATACGGCAAGAAGTCGAAAATAGTGGAATCCATAATTAATATATCTCAATTATGCGCTTTCCTGCGTTACAATTTATTTTTAACGATCATGTTGATAGAACAAGATAAAGTAAAGAACCAGATATTTGAACTCACTATTAAACCATTGTATAAGAGTTGTTTTAAAAAATTGTTTTTATGAATTGAAGGATGTGTAATTCTATATAAGAATCATTTGTAAGATTAAAAGTAGAAGCTCCTTTTGGGATGGCATGTGTAAGCAATAGCGTAACAAGGATGAACGTCTCGCGTCAAAATGCCTCCATCTCCCCACATTTATGACGATACTTGAAATTTATGCAGAAATAGATTTTTTTTTTTTCGACTGTGGTTCCATCTAATTCAAGTTTCCTATAGACCTGATGAAATCAGGGAAATTGTTGTCAAGGAAAATCAGGAAAATTATTGAAATGTTCTTTAATGTCAGGGAGAATGGTCTCAGTGACGTAACTAGGGGCCAACGGGGCTCGTGCACCAGACACCGGATTGGGAGGGCGCAAAATTGGGCAAATATTTGGGGGAGCTTTTTGGTTTCGTTGGTCAGGGGGCTCTAATGGGGCGTTTACACTTAGTCGATTTAGTCGCACGACTAAATCGACTCGCTGCATTTGCCACTAAATCGAAGTAACTAGGCCGAATCAGATTGATGGATGTGTTCAATTATTTCAATCACAGAAAATAGAACGTCTTTTGATTCAGTTGCCAGTCGATTAGTCGCCTTCGATCAACAAGCGATTAAGTTGAAGTCCCGTTTACACGGTCGATTAAGTTGAAAGTGACGTCAATTCAACTGAATCGAATGCAAATCGACTAAGTGTAAACGCCCCATAAGACGAGTTCTTGCTTCGGGCGACAGCTAGCTTAGTTGCGTCGCTGAGTAGTCTTTCTCGATAATAAAGGCAACTTTGAAGTAACAAGGTTATTTGGGATTTAGAGATCTATCAACACGGCAATATAGAATAATAGGTTGCACCAGGCTCAGATCCAAGGGAGGGGGCAATCGGGGCGATCGCCCCCCAGAAGAGGAAACGTTCTTATTTTATATATAAATAAAACCCATCCCAGAGTTTGGAGCTCTTAAAAGTAACTCTAAGAAGCAGTGTTACAACCCACCGCCCCTCTCAGAAGTCCGTCTTGGATCTACCCCTGAGTTACACATGCATTAAGTTGTATTAAGGTGTGTTAGGTGTGTCATGCCATGATTTGTGATTAGGTTCTTAACTTACAAATTTATATATACAGAGGTGCCCACAAGGGGGGGCTATGACGCAAACTGCGTCATTGAAATATTTGGGGGGGGGTTAAAAATCGATATAAATATGTTTGAGGGGGTGTAAAAATTAATCGAAAAGATTTTTTTTCATGGAAGAACACCTATGGATAGACAATTGAGGGGAGTGCGTCATGGACATGAGGGGGGGTGGGCACCACTGATATAAATATATACAACTGCGAATAGTCATGCAGTTGTATATTACTGTATGTATGCGTTTCAAATATACGTAAATTACCCTCATCACTACACTCATGTGATCCCAGTTTTCATTCTTGATATCTGAGCATTTGAGATTAAGAAATAAACCGCTTATACTTTGTTCTACGGAATCATTTGTTTAACTCTTTAGCTGCGAGAATTTTTAAAAACAAGGATAATTAAACTAAAACTTATTGTTCCTGGGTATAACTGGGTAAGAGTTACTATTATGTCTGGGTTCTGCGAACTCGAAATACTTAACAGGCGGGTGAGATTCCAGTTGCAAAATTTGATTACTATTTCAGAACACTGATGCTAATAAAATTATTTTAAAATAATAAATTATCGAAAAGTAATATTTGAAGCACACTTCACGTTGTGTTAACTTTAAAATATTTTCTTCAAGCCTATGTAAATGGTTGCTATTTTTCAAGTCAATAATTTATTGAAGAAAAGTAATATTTGGGGCGTTCAGAGCACAGTAGATCCAAGTCAATTTTCAATAAGGTTCAGTTTTGCTTAGCAAATGAATTCTATTTCAAAACGTAATATCTTCGCAATCAAGAGTCCGAAATAAATGAAACTAAATCCACGTGAAAGGGCGTGGGATAGTTTCATATGACTGCCACTAGACAGGGGTATCAGTAGGGGCAAGAGGGCAACCTACCATGAATCTCAGATTTTGGGAACAGTAAGGCAGTTTTAGAAACCTTTTGATAAGCAAAGTCCAACAGAACAAGTTTGGGGTCCTTACACCGAATAAATACGGATGAAATATAGATGATCAAAACTGGAAAGTTGCTTAGGTCCAATTTCCAGAATTTTAAGTAGGCCCGAAACTCGAAAGTAGTGAAACCTTTGGAATCCTAGGTCAAAAAATATACAAGAGAGCAGTTTAGGCCTATAGTTCCTTACGGTCAATAGACATGGTGATTAAAGGCCGTATTTGTTCAGTATAAGGACTTGCTTTTTTTTTTTTTTTTTTTTTACTTTGCTCAGGAAAGGAGGTGGGCTAATAAGGGCCATTTTTCGCCCATCAGGCCCGAGATGTGAAATGCATGGTTTCCAATAGTATACCTCATAAAAATAAGAAAACAAATATATTTTGATGGAAAGCGCTATAAGTGAGAGGTAAAAAATAAAATAAACAAAGACGTAAGTCGTGTGTTAATGAGGAACGTAAACACTAATGTCATGAGTTGGCATCCGAGAAAGCAACAGTAAATAGAACACTAACGGCAAGAATAAGAAGAATGAAGTCTACTACGACTATGAGATCAATATATTACATCGGAAATAATCAAGCATAGATAATAATCAGATAGCTGGAGACACTTGTAGCTAGTTTGCAGATTAGGCATCGTGCTTTCTGTTGTCATCCGAATCGCCACTGGACCATCCTGCAGCGGCATCTTGTAGTGTATGAGTATATTCTAGACTCAGTTTCTTAACTGCGGTGGAATTGTGGCCCTAGTAATCCAGAAACCATAGTACGGAAGCAACATGCCCACAACATCCGACGACCCGTGCGCCTACTTTACATTGACAGTACCACTGAACTCGGAGAACAGAAGCATCGTCATGATGTATGTACAGAGAGTACATACCTTTGTCACTTAAGTGCTCGTGAGTGTAAGGATCGGAGACATCAGGTAACGATTGTTGGTCGTTGTTTTTCATCTTTCCCTCAGTATTGCAATATAACGTATTAATGACTTCCCACCGGTACTTCATTGACGCGTGGTATGTATGATTCTTCGATATATATATATCTATTGCAGAATTTCATGCCATTCTGCGACTGGTTTTCCTGCTCGCACTTTTACTCATACCACTTTCAGAAATGACACGCCTTCTCAATACTCCATAACGTGCTGTCTCTATTTTTGCTGCCCTACACACATATCCGCGCAAACAATACATTTTCTTTATATATCTTATTGACATGCTGAGCATGTATTTTCAGTCACAATCGGTAACTTACATCAGAGCTAGAGTATCCAGTTGAACTCGTACATTACAGCGTATAAACGGTATTCATCGCTCTATACTCTCGCGCAATACATTTTGTTCTCTAATAGGTAGAAGGACACACTGAACCAAAATCAGTTAGTACTCATATCAAAGGTTACACAGTGTTATATTATGACGAGTCAGATTTATTTTGGTTCATCGACTCCTTCTTCCTATAAGCCTCCATCAAAGACAGCAAACATTACCAAAATGTCGCAAAACGCTGAAACGGACTCTCTTTGGGCACTCATTTCTATGACTTACTATTTTCTTTATCACGTATCTATTATTTTTACATATGCAACATATCTTCTAGTATACAAATACATTGCAAACTTGTCGGAATCGGACACTTCATTTTTCCGTTGTCTGATGGGCGAAAAATGGCCCTTATCCGCCCACCTCCTTTGCATTACGCTCTCAACATCTGAAATTCACGGTAGGGGATGGATGATCTCTAAACGGACACCCACCTTCAGCGGCAATCATATAAAACTCTAGATTACAGCTTGTCAAGTAGTTTTTCTTTCATTTCAGATTATTTCTTTCTCTAAAGTATGTATGTATGGAAACTGAGAACCAACATGTAGTATACTGTGTCAACGAATGCCTACGATATTTCAGAAGCACAATTTAGCAAAGAACCCTTTGTTATCTGAATACAACACAAAAACTTGTGGCCATGATAATTCTTTTATTTATTTTTTAATATCAGTTCTATAAGTAGCCTAACCTTCGACTACGACACTTTCTCGCAAGTTAACTGATAAGCATTTAAACAAATACAAGAAACGAAAAAAACAAGGGAAAAAAGAGGCAAAATAAATTGTAGATCACCATATTGAGCTGCTGTAGCCACAAGAAATCAAAACATTCACGTGGGAAAAACTAGTCTTTTGAATGAGAAGCACTCAGGTCTGTAGCCAGCTTGATTTCTTAGGGAGGGAGGGGCAGAAGTGTACTGAGGGGACAATGATTAAGACATGACACAACACCATAAAAGAAGTATATGTTTTATTGAACGTTTGTACTCAATTTTCTACCTTCCAAAATAAGAGAGACATTACAGTTTATTTATATTTACTAACGTTGGGAACTATGATACTGTTGTTTGGAAGTGCACCTGGTGTTCTTGGATGCTTGTTGTGGTTGTAATACGGCATGGTTTCAAATTCTTGAAATGGATAAAGGCAGTTGAAAATGTTTGGTGCACCTAGCTAAGAAACATATAATTTTACACAAAAATGAGTAAAATTCTCAAAGTTGAATTTAATCTTTTGATTATAATAGCAAGAATTTCACTGGTTTTGTGTCAGTTTGAAAATTCTCTTCAGTGTGTTTTTTTAGAAGGGGCAAAAAATAAGTTAGAGGGGACTGTGTCCCCTCTAGCCCCTCCCTGGCTACGGGCCTGGAAGCACTTTTTGACCATTTTCTTTCTCTGGCAGATTTTTTTTTACAAAAATAAAATAAAATAACAATAAACATATGTTTAAAACAAGTCTTAAAAATACACGTGTTTAAAACAAAATGTTTAAAATGTGTATAAAATTTGTTTTAAACAAAATCAATTGTTTAAAACAAGTTTTAATCATTTGTTTTAAACATTTTGCTTTAAACAAAACAACCCTGGTACTTGTTAATAAAATCGAAGCTGTACAAAAATGTTTTATAAGGCCACTATGTTATAAAATGAAAAAGGATTATTATGCACATAAATATGGGTAGTGGTTAGCACAGCGTTTCCCAACCTTTTTCAACTTGCGGCACACTACGGGTGTAACTTGAATTCTCGCGGCACACTCATAGATATTACTATTACTATTACTATTACTATTATTATTATTATTATTATTATTATTATTATTATTATTATTATTATTATTATTATTATTATTATTATTATTTGCAAATATAAAATACCATGGTATTTTTTTTTCTGAGATTACTGATCTCCTCCTCACAGAGATGAAAGCTCGATTACTGGTTTTTCCCTATGCTAATACATTGTGCTTATTTTTATTCTAATTTTAAAATAGAAAACAATTGCAATGAAATATAGAACTCAGATTTTTAAAAATACGCTTTCTTTTTCGAAAACTGTATCCAACGTTTCATTAAGAAGGAAGATCACTAAATAACGAACGAACAAACAAATGTCTTGTATTTTTAGCTTTGCTGATTTAACCAAAACCGGTGCATATTATTGCAATCAATAGCTTGCGATGCGTCGAAGTCAAAACACAGCTATTGAACAAAGTGTTGTTCTGTCATTCACGTGCGGAATAGTGTTCTATGAACGTTCACTTGACGCGTACCGTACAAGTGCTTCCATTTCTCGGTGTTAGTATGACTCTCAATTGAAGCGTAACATAGCAGCTAAACGTGGAAATGTGTACGAGCCGAAATACTGTCTGCTACACAGTAATAAATGTAGAATAATATGTTACAATTACAGTATTTTTTTTTCCATGGTAGAAATTAATAGTAATATGAAATACAAAAATGTGCATTTTTCCCCCTATGTCTTGCAATTTGGTTGCTATAGAATTAATAATTTTGTTTCGATTTCCTCGCGGCACACCAGCGATCCATTCGCGGCACACCAGTGTGCCGCGGCACACCGGTTGGGAAACGCTGGGTTAGCATTTTGGGAACTTCAATCCCTATCGGAAAGGAGGAAAGTTACTGATAAATTATTTATTCAAATGCTATTGGATAATAAATACACAGACGTGTTCACATTATTAGACTCAACATTCAGTTTCTGAATATTTTACTGTTCTTACAATATTACGTGAGAAAATACGTACGAACTTAGTCCAAATTACTACTTTGTAACTCTGTTCTAATTTCTAGTGAGTGTTGCATATGCTTTTCAATATCAATAAAACAAATGCGTACGTAACATTCAAATATAATTACTATAAAGAGTGTATATCCAAACTGGAAAAAAAAATGAAATGGAATACTTACAAGAAAATTATCTCTCACACAAAGATTAATATTTTTATGAAATCCCTTATTCTTTATTAAGTCTTTTATCCTTTGTGGCATCCTATGTACGAGTTTAGCACATTTTGCCTTCAATTCAGCATTGTGATACCACAAATTGTTGATCTCCTTTATTAATTGAAGTTTCGTTCTAATGTGCTTCTTTTCTAGCTTTTCTTTCATGAAGCTCCAAAAATTTTCAATCGGATTCATATCAGGACTAGTGCCTGGCCACGGAAGAACACTAATTTCGTTGTCCTTGAAGAATTTTGTCACAGCTTTGGCCCGGTGGCATTTGGCTCCATCATGCATAAAGATGAATTGTACGTCATCAAACCAGAGTGCAGTCTGGGAAAGCAGTTCTTTTTGAAGAACTTGTATGTATTGGCCGTGCTTCATTGTCCTCTCTACTATATATAGTCTTCCAGGCCCGAAGACAGAGATCACACCCCAGACCATGACTGAAGTAGGATGCTTCACGGTTTATTAAAGACATTCCAACTTGAATTCCTCCCAGGTCAACGTCGCACATATTGTGAACTTTCACTAGACATAAAGATACATGATTCATCACTGAAACACACTGTTCTTCAATCGTCAGCAGTGCCCATTCGAGGCGCTTCTTTGCCATGATTGGAGTAGACTCTAATTTTTGTTTTCTTTCTTGACCGTATGCTTTTATTCCCTCGGCACAAAGAATCCTTCGAACACTTTCAGGCCAAATATCTGCGCCATACTCAGCCATTTTTATGCTTAAGTCTATTAGAAGTTGCACTTCTGTTTCCCAGAGCCAATCTTTTTAGTTTTCTGATGCCTCTTAGCGCAATAGTTTTGGTTTTTGCCCACACTTCCCAACCCTATTTTGGCTCTTGTTCATTTCTTGTTCAGAGATTCTACTCACAGATTTTTGTTCTATCCCAACTCTACTAGCAATGCATTGCTGTGTATACCTTATTTCCACCAGAAGTTGTTTGTTAACTTTCATTTTACGCGGAGAAAGGTCTTTTGCTTTTCCCATTATGCTGCAATTACAGGACTACATAGAATAAAAGATTGATGAACGAAACACGTCACGATCATTTTAAACTGGCCCATTCGAACTGTTGAACGCTTTGAATATCGTTAACTTCTTACGACAGCAACCACAACACTTCAGACTGTAACTTGTAGATAGGAACCACAATAGCTATCAACAACTGAAACACCACTTTCAGCATCCCCCCCCCCCCTTCTCTAATACCATCTGCTGTTGAACGGTGATATCACCACTTCAACTGTACAGTAAACAAATGAAGGATCCTATATTGGTGGTTTAACCATTAAATTAAATGTTCTAGAACTCTGAAATTAGGACTCCTACAGCAATTTTGCATTTTTTCGAGCGTGAGTCTAACAATTTGAACACGTCTGTAGTAGCGAATATTGCTTAGAAAATATAGGAATGAGAGTGCCTACTCATAGTGTTCGGAATCGATCTACATTGGTAGCATTAAATTCAAAATGTGAAATATTAAGAAGGGTGACAATATCTTGAAATTTAAAATGAACATAAGTTAGAAGAAATATCAGAGCATTTCTAACAAAAATTAATCTGTTTTAACTTTATGACAAGGGTTCTAGCTGCGAATCTTTATTTTATTGTTATTGTGTATTTTCAGTGTATTTTTATGTTATAATCTTTTACTCAAAGAAGCAATTTGTTGTGCTAAATTTTGACAATAAATGACCAAGATTTTTGCATGCTGAATGTGCAATTTTAAGCAAGGTTAACTCATTCTTTTAAATGGTAGTTAAATGGGACTAATTTGCGTAGTTCTGTTAATAGTATATTATGAAATTGACTGTTTATTTTTTCAATTTTTATTTTATAATTTTAATATATTGACCTTCTGACAAAGGCCTTAACTTGCTCTAATAGTCATTCTATTACTATTATTATTATTATTATTATTATTATTATTATTATTATTATTATTATTATTATTATTATTATTATTATTATTATTATTATTATTATTATTATTATTATTATTACCAGCTTGACTTTGTCATTTCGAGATAAATTAAATGGCCTCATAGACTCTAACCTGGAAGTCTACAAAACGATATTGAGAAAAAAGGTGAAATAATATGAAACCTGAAAAGTGGACTTTAGCATCATGAAGTTCATCTACGAAATTTAAATGGGCTCCCTTTTGCCGTGTCACCCACCTGAATTGCGAGTTCCTTAGTTACTCCACTATATATAAAGTTATTTAAATGGTTTGGTCATAGCTTCGGGTGATAAGCACCCCTGAAAAAATCAATATATACGGTCTCAAGTAGGTATATGCCCGAGCGTTTTCAAACTGTATCATGCATCCACCAACATATATATGGTTGTTCTTTTGTAAATTTAAGGTGAGGATACGCTGAACTATAAAAAAATACAGTAGACTCTCGCTAATCTGGCAATTTCTTGCAAAAAGGGGAACTGGCTCAGCGAAAGTGCCGAATTATTGAGTGTCTGAAATTGAATTTAACACATAAATTACTATTCTTTAGTAATTGTACGTGGGTTATCACTCACTATGATGCATGTCCCAGAGTTAAAGTTGAGGGAATGAAGTTATTCGATGGCGGCATGCATTATCATGCAACCGCTTTTTAAGCATCAATAAACGGAAGCAACAATGTATTTTTCTGCCACCACAGTATAAACAAATACAAACGTTGGTGGATTGTTGCCACGTTATGCGGCAGACGCCAGATGTTGAGACCGGATTATTGAGAGGGAGAAATACTGAGGACCGGATTAGCAAAAGTCTACTGTATTAGTTTTGTACACATCACATATTACACCCCATTACAACTCTGTGTATCACTAAGGTACATAAGCTTGTACTCGTCCATAACGCAAGGTGCAGTGCATTGGTGGCTCTAGCAGAGGGGTCTAGGGGGAATAACCTAAAAATTTGTGCAGGAGATTAAATAGATAAGCGTTTCTCAAATTCAAACTTTAATCAAGTGGGAACCACTTTTATCATGTTAGAATGTTCTACAAGTCTCCCCACACTTGCCCCATTTCAGGGCTGTAGCTAGAGATTTCGGCGCCCAGTGCGAAGTAGAATTTGGCGCCCGTCACTCACCCTGCCAAGTTTATATATATATATATATATATATATATATATATATATATATATATATATATATATATATATATATATATAAGAGGCCTCTTTTGTTGTTATGCTACTTCTAAATTTTATTAACCCCTTCGGGATCCTATGGTACAATTTGTACCATATGCACTTTTCATGGTACATTGCGTTATTTCTCTTCTATTTGAGCTTTTTCGTCCGTTTTTTTTTTTTTGTTTGTTTGTTTGTTTTCCAAGTCCAGAGGCCTTGCAGAAGACATTACGTATGGTTTCAGACTGTCCTGCGTCCAGACATAGGAGGTGATGACGTCATAAGTCAAAAATTTATTTTCTTATTTTCTAAGCGTATGTTCAATATTTTTTGGCGGGCTTATTTTTCTACGTAGAAGATTGAAATTTTGCACAAACATTCAGTCCACCGAGTAGTATTTACCAGATTTTTTGTTCCGATGTCAGTGCTAAAACAGGGGGGAAACCAGAGGGGCAAAGGGGTAAAAATAGGGATTTTTTACCCCAGAAATCCCGTTTTTCGTCATTTTCCCGCCTTACATACATGATAGGACCACGTGAGTCATACCGTCTGAAAGGCAGTTCCATTCTGAAGAGAACGACGGTCGAATTATTATCCTAGGGTAATTAGGGATGTCTCAGGGAATTTTTTAAAAATATACTTCTATATAGGGAAATATGGGGCATTGTCGGTATATATATTTTTTGGCGGACTTATTTTTTCACGTAGAAGATTGAAATTTTGCACAAACATTCAGTCCACCGAGTAGTATTTACCAAAAGTTTTTTCCGATTTCTGCGTAAAAACAGGGGGGTCCAGAGGGGCAAAAGTTGAAAAAAGGGAAAATTTGCCCCAAAAAATCCCTTTTTTCAGGAATTTCCCGCCTTAAGATACATGATGGAGACATGTGAATGGTACCGCCTGAAAGACAGTTCTATTCTGAAGAGAATGATTGGCGGATTATAGTCCTAGGGTAATTAGGGATGTCTCAGGAATTTTTTCCCTGAGATCATAGTGTTTTATGGTACTTTGGGGCATTGTGGGAATTTTTGATAAAAATTCTCCCGCCCTTACTATTCAAGATAGAAACTTGAAATTTGGCACACACATTCAGTATACCAAGTACTATTTATCAGATTTTTTTTAGATGGCTACGATCACACAGGGGGGCAGGGGGCCAAAGTTCGAGAAAAAAAATTTCCCTCCGAAATTTTCACTTTGACATTTTTTCCCGCTTCTGGTATATGGTATGAGCATGCAAGTAATACCATTCGAAAGCCAGCTCTATTCTGAAGAGAATGAGGTATGAACCACGATCCTAGGATAAATAGTGACGATACAGTAGCTGCTTGACTGAAAGTCTAAAAAATAGCCCAAAAAGCCAGGATCCGGAAAGCGTTAAGCTACTTGGATAGACCATTGCAACAGATAAAAGCGATTATTATGTATTCTTTTTCAAATAAGAGATGATTTTGGAGTTTTTGTTGTGGTTGTTAAACGTGACAAAACTAACTTTCGTTGTTTAGAAGTCCAATTGGAGAACAGTTGTTAACATATACAGCTATTTACAACGTTTCATATTATCGATAAAAAAAATGAAATGTGCTTTTAAAATATTCGAAATGGAAGACAGCATTAATTTCAATTAATAATTGTAAACTTTTGTAATTTTATTCTGTATATGACCACACAAACAGCATTTTAATTTCGATTCGTTTAATACCAGCAATTAAAGATTGAATTTGTTAATGATAGACTTTCTTTTATTACTTTTAAGGGTCAATGGTGTGATATTGTTCTAAATGCGCATGCCCCAACAGAATATAAGGATGACGATATAAAAGACAGTTTTTTGTGAAGAAGTATTAGAACAGATATTTGACCAACTTCCACGATACCATAACAAAATTCTATTAGGGGATTTCAATGCGAAGGTAGGACGAGAGGACATTTCCAAACTGAGTGTAGGGAATCAAAGTCTCCATAACGAAAGTAATGACAAACGGCGTTCGACTCGTGAACTTTGCAACATTTAAAAAAAAAAAAAAAAAAAAAAATGTGAAGAGTACAAAATTTCCAGTTCGTGATGTTCATAAATACACGTGGACCTCGCCAGATGCAAAAACGCACAATAAAATTGATCACGTTTTAGTAGATAGAAAAAGACAGTCTAGCATAAATGATGTTCCGTCGTTCAGAGGGGCCGACTGTGACACTGATCACTATCTGGTAGCTGCGATAATAAGAGACAGATTATCGTTAAATAAAGGGAATATTCAACATCTTAAAACTAAGAGGTAGGCCTATAGTTTAAAGAAATTAGAAGAGAACCAGGCTAGAGGGGAATATCAGATTGAAGTGTCGAATAGATTCTCGGTTTTAGGAGGTTTTGAGAGCACTAGTGTTAAGGATACTTGGGTTGAAATTAGAGATAGATTAAAATTTCAGCAATAAAAAAAAAAAAAAAATGAGGGACTCGGAACTACATAGGAAAACCATGGTTCAACCAGAAATGCACCAAACTAGCGGAGAAGAGAAAACAGGCGAAACTACGTTGACTACCAAATCCGAACGATATAACTACACAAAATTTCGTTGACATCAGATGGGAAACTTCCAAAGTATATAGAACAAAGAAACGCGAATTTCTGAAAGCTAAAATTAGTAAACTTGGAGATAACAGTAAAACGAAGTCGAGACACGTAAAAGGGCATCAACGAATTTAAGAAAGGGTATCAACCTTGCGCGTATAATTTGAAGGGAGATGACGTAACAATTCTCGCTAATACAGATGACATCATGAATAGATGGAAAGATTTATTTGACGATTTGCTTAACACGCAGTCAAAAACTAATGGGGGGAAAGGGGAAATGTTTATGGGGAAAGGAAATGTACATTGAAGAACCATATATTCCAGAGCCTAGCTGAACAGAAGTTGAAATTGCTATAAAGAAATTAAAGAAACACAAATCTCCGAGTATAGACGAAATGTCGGTTGAGTTAATTTTAGCTGGAGAGGAAAAGTTTGGAACAAGATACACAAACTCATTCTCCTTATCTGTAACAAGCAGAAATTATCACGAAAGTGGAAAGAATGAATCATTGTTCGAATTTACAAGAAAGGCGACGAAGCAGATTATAATGATTATCGAGGCATTTCTCTTCTGTCAACATCCTATAAAATCCATTCAGGCATTCTATTAGCAAGATTGATCCCATACGCAGATGAAATTATTGGAGATTAGCTGCGTGGACTTAGACGAAATCAATCAACTATGAACCAGATATCTACCACTTGACAAATACTCGAAAAGAAAGGGGGAATACAATACCCCGGTACATCAATTATTTATTGATTATAGAAAGACTTACTATTCTATTAGGAGAGAAACATAGTACAACATGAATCCCAAAGTAAAGTCGGAATAGGAAAATTCTTGTCTACAAGCTTCCACGTCGAGAATGACTTGAAACAAGAAGATCCGTTGTCTACATTATTATTCAACTTCATTCTGGAGTATGCTATAAGGAAAATCAAAGATAGCAACCAGGATCTAGAACTAAATGGTATTCACCAGGTGATGGCGTACGCTGATTATGTAAATCTAATGGGAGGTGATAGGAGAACAATAGAAAGAAATGCAGAGGCCTTACTAAACGCTTTCAGGTTTAAAAGTAAACGCAGAAAATAAAATAAATGGAAGTTCGCTGGGATAATGGATGTGTCAAAGTATCAAATAATACTTTCGATAAAGTGGATACTTTCAAGTATCTAGGATCAATATTAACAGACAAAATCATATTCATGAAGAAATTAAATGTCGACTGAAAGCAGGGAATTCGTGTTATCATTCAGTTCAAAATCTCCTGTCGTCGCGAATTCTGTCGAGGAATTTGAAGCTTAAAATATATAGAACGATAATCATGCCTGTTATTCTGTATGATTGCGAGACATGGTCACTTACTTACTCTTTAAGGGAAGAATGCAGACTGACAGTACTTAAGAATAAAATCCTGAGACGAATATTCGGACCCAAAAGGAACGGGAATGGGGAATGGCGGAAACTTCATAACTTGAACTGCATAATTTATATACCCTTTACCAAACACTGTTAGAGTCATCAAATCTAGGAGACTCACGGGGGCTGGTCATGTAGCGAGAATGGAAAAAAGTAGGAACGCTTTCAAAGTTTTGACTGGAAATGAAGACAATATTAAGATTGATCTCGCAGAAATAGGAATACAAAGTAGAAACTGGATCCAGTTGGCTAAGAATAGAAGTCATTGGAGAGGCTTTATGAACACGGCATTGAACCTATGGGTTCCATAGTCAATACAGTTAGTTAGTTCTTTTATAGTAATATATATATTAGGGTGGAGCGAGAAAATCAAATTTTCGAGGATCGAATTCTAATAGGGCTCAAAAATTCCTTATTTGCATGCTAATTAATGGAAAAATAACGAAAGAGATCACACTTCGGATCTTCGGTTCGCGCAAACGGCTTATTTTTTTATTTTTTAATTTTTTACAAAAAATGACAAAAAACACCAAAATTTACCTTTACGCAAGGAATATACAGATTACTTTCAGATTACTTTAGAGTCTAAGTACTTTATTTTAGTTGTGTGTGAGCATGCTTGTTAATAATTCGTTAATGTGAGTAATTTTATACATTTTATTTTCGTAATGATTTTGCAGCTCTTCGTCCATTTGGAAACGTTTTCTTTTCTTTTCATGAAATGGCCCAGAACTACCTACAAGGACGTGGCTGCAATTCGAGTTCCACACACATCTTACTAAACTCTCGTACCAATTAGGATGTGCTAAATTATGCTGATTTAGTCAAGGATGTTGTCTTAAATTCAGATTTTTAAACAAAATTTGGCATTGTGAGTCTCGAGAGCAAATTTGCTCTAATGTAACCATCTCTGATTTCTTGTCCGTACATTTTTCCTGCAGACTCTGTGGCAAGTTTGAAACATCTTTCAACTTCCTGGGTATGGCATGGAGCATTTAAGAAGTCAAACTCATGAGCAGATTTGTCATGGATAAGTGATAAGATAGTGTCTGTTGGCAAGCTTTTGAGTACTGGAGGGGGTGACAATTTATATTTTATCCAATCTATCAGCTCACTGTAGTTCGTAGCATTAAAATTTATTGAAGTTGCTACAAAAGTTCTAACAGATTTCAACTTCGGATATTGATTTCTTGCCTCTAGCACTCTCCCATAACCGAACTCTCGTGCGTGTTGTCTCTCATACACTGTCATAGCTAACAATAAGTTTCTTGAATGACAGAAGGACGCGTATCTCTAAATCATAGGATTGGGAATTATTTTAATGTAGTTTGGCAAATGTCCAATTGTTTGAACTATCTTCAAAATATGTTTAGGTCCATATTTCACTGACTGATATCTCTTCATGTCGAACCAGACAGGAACATATGTCTTTATAATGTCGTTTACAAGCACTTTGAATTCGTTTGTAGAATTTGTTTGAAAAACGTACAACCGTAAGACCAGGTTTGCACATGTCAGCCATCGGAAGTAACTAAGAGGTCCAGGATTTCTTATAGCCACATCTAGAGCACACTGCCCTGTCTGAATTGCTCTGTTAGAACTTTTATGGCAACTTCAATAAATTTTGATGCCACGAACTACAGTGAGCTGATAAGATTAGAGAAAATGTAAGCAATCACCCCAGTGCCGGTCTGGCTAGGTCGGCTGCTCGGCGATCGCCGAGGGCCCGAAGGGCCCCAGAGCCTTTGGGAGGGCCGGGACGCATACGAAAATAAATATTTAAAACTTAACTTAATTATCAGATGTTTAGAATACAAAAACAGAATTAACTACTGATAATTTTAAAACACAACAACATAGTTTAAGGTAATACTCGAAAACCAGTTAAAAAAAAAAAAAACAACCAGTACCAGATTTACACATAATGTAAAACGGCAAAATATGATTATTAAGGATTTAAAAGACAGCATAATATATAGTGTCATGATAGATACTACTCACGATATAGCAGTGATGGACCAAGTAGCCGTTTGTGTTCGTTATGTTGTACATGGTAAAATCTATGAAAGACTTCTTGATTTAACTATAGCAGAAGATACCTCTGGCGAAGCACTATTTGAACAATTACAATCATCACTTAAAAAGTTAAATATACCTCTTTCAAATATGGTTGCATGCTCTTTTGATGGAGCCAGTAATATGAAAGGGAGCTACAATAGTCTTCAAGCACATTTGAAGAAGGTAAACCCAAAAATCATATATACACATTGCATGGGACATGTTCTCAATTTAGTTATAGCAGATTCTACTGTAAAATGCCTCCAAGCAGAACATTTATTCGGGCTTGTGGAAGAATCCGCTTGGTTTTTAAGTAATTCATACAAGAGAATGATCGTGTGGGAGAAATTTACAAAAAAAAAAAAAAAATCATTCTGGGTGGGCAAAGCTATATCGATTAAAAAAAAAAATAGGTGCTACTAGGTGGTGGAGCAAACACAAAGCTCTATCATCCATAATAGATTTACATTATGATAATGTTGAATCTTCTAAATTCGTTACATTTTTGTCAGTATTGTGTCAACAGGCAATTTCAATTGCAAAACAAAATTTACAGTGCGTTCCCTTCTAGGACAGTGGTGCAAATTCGAAAATTTGTTTCTAGCTGTAGTCATGCTAGACATGTTTTCAGTTCTCCTGTGTCCATCTTTCTCCAAAACAAGTCTGGTAGTCCTGGTAGTCAGTAGATAGAGGCCTGGTAGTCAGTAGATACATTATTACACGAAATTAGAAGAAAAAGAAGTGACAAAAATTTTAAAAGATTGCACTACAAATGTAAATCCCTGGTTAATGACATCAACGCTTATTTTAGGAATGGGGAAATTGATAAAGAAGGTGATTTTCCAGAAAAAAGAATTCCCAAGGTGAAGAAAATGCCTTGTGAACAAGTTTCCGACGAGGCTAGAAATTTGTCACATGACCAGAAATACAAAGCACTATACTTTAACATTCTCGATTAAGCGAGTAAAAGTATAGAAGAACGGTTTGTAACCAACAAGACTCTACTGCTTGATTGTTCCTGGTTAGACCCAAAAAGGTACGAGGATATAGTTGCAATGGAGGTAGAAGATTTTCCAGATTGCTTGCAAACTGTTTCTCAATTAGCAAACGTGAATAGAAGTGAGTTGTTAGAACTGTAACAGTTTGCAAACCAGTATCGTAATTTGAGTGCAGATTTTAGTGACAAGTCTGAAGAACCAGAAGAGAAATAAGTGTGTAAATTTGTGAGAATTACAAGTAATGATGGTGATGGTGATTCAGATGAAAGTGTGACATCTGAAGAAGAATCTGAAGATAGAAAGATAAGGTCTGAAACTCAATGTGGTACTAAAAGGAAATGTTTAAGATGTCTCTCATGTGCATTTTCCATTCTATATGAACTACGTCACAGTCTGGATTATTTAGTAATTTATATACTGTGTTTAAATATATAAGACCATTCCCTCCACTCAGGTAACTTGTGAACGAGTTTTTTCGAAATTGAAAATTGTAAAAAACAGACTCAGATATTCTTTAAGCGAGAACTTACTATCTCCGTTAATGTTGATGAATGTTGAGAGAGACTTGTTTATAAATTTAGACAAAAATAAAGTCATTGATGAAATTGCGGTGACAAGCGAAGTTTTGAAAAGAAAATTAATGTATTGATATGTTCCTGATACTTTGTAATTCCTGTGTGTGTCTGGGTCATTTTCAATTTTACAATTTGTGCTTTATGATATTGTAATCATTTATTAGTAGTAATCAATAATTTGCCTGTTTGTATTAATATAAATCTAGAATAAGCTTCATTTTGTTAGTGCATACCAATATTTTCGTCTTTTTACAGTTATGTGGTCATATAAATGTTGTAATACATGTTAAATATTTGTCATTAGTTCTCATAGAATAAAAAAATGTTTATAACCATACGGGTTTCGCATAATTTTGCCATATCAACACATTTCTCTTTATTTCACTCATAGCCTCATTACATCATATAGTACAATGCTGAACTGACGCCGAAACCTATATCATGATTTATATCTACGTTATATTGCTTAAGTATGTTTTACCTTGCCATTTATTATAACATAGATAGATTTAAAATACTTCAGAAACTTTTTCTTCATAAACAAACCTTTAATCATTGTTGTAAGTACCGGAGATACGCTGTGAAAAGTTTCTCGATCAGGGGGCCCACAACCAACTTTAGCCGAGGGCCCGTGATTGCTCCAGACCGGCACTGAATCACCCCCTCCAGTGCTCGAAAGCTTGACAACAGACACTATCTTATCACTTATGCATGACAAATCTGCTCATGAGTTTGACTTCTTAAATTTTCCATGTGATACTCAGGAAGTCGAAAGGTGTCAAAATCAGGAAGTCGGAAAGTCCAACATAGACAGGTTTCACTGTATAAACATTTTAAAATAATTGCCATACCTCTTCGTCCCCATTCCTAGCCGAATTTTCAGAAATCCTTCATGAATGGGACCTTACATCACAAATCCTATGTCCTGCCCAAATTTCACTTTTCTAGGCTAAGTGTTGATCAGTCAGTCAGAATTTTTTCCTTTTATAAGTACAGATCAGCGATGGTTATCTCACGTATGTAAGGTAAGCAGTGTATACCCAAAAATAAAACCCACACACTTAATTTTATTCCAAGTGATTTTAAAAATTGTTCGTTTGTTTTCCTTCCTCGACATTGGAACTGAATAATTGTTGTGAGTTCCGTATTCTATCGCTAGTAGCAGCACAATAGTATAGGCCATAAGCGTGTCCTCTAGCGTCATTCTTTAGAACTGCTTGTAGGGCTGGATGTAATTCTTTTTATTGTTTATCCGAGCGGGTCTAGGTCAAAACCCCCACAGCCAAAACCCCCACACTCAAGAAATGTCAAAACGCCCACACGATCGGTCATAACCCCCACACAAATGGACAAATCCCCCAAACGCACGAACGGTCAAAACCCCCACAGCCAAAACCCCCACACTCAAGAAATGTTAAAACGCCCACACGATCGGTCATAACCCCCACACAAATGGACAAATCCCCCAAACGCACGAACGGTCAAAACCCCCACACTCAAGAAATGTCAAAACGCCCACACGATCGGTCAAAACTCCCACACAAATGGACAAAACTCCCACACATAGCAACGGTCACAATCTCCACATAAATGGACAAAACCCCCACACAATCGGACAAATCCCCCACACTCTGAAAATATCGTGATTGCACGTCTTTGTTGCGGCTCTTTACGACGCCCACTTTAGTGTTTCTGTCATTACAAAACAGTGCAAGAAGAATAGTTGCAACATCGGTTTAAGTGGAATAAAAAATGTTATTAAAAAGTACAAGGGCAAGACATACAACCAGGATCATTTCAGAGTGTGGGAGATTTGACCGATTGTGTGGGAGCTTTGTCCATTTGTGTGGGGGTTTTGTCCATTTATGTGGGGATTGTGACCGTTGCTATGTGTGGCTGTTTTGTCCATTTGTGTGGGGTTATGACCGATCGTGTGGGCGTTTTGACATTTCTTGAGTGTGGGGGTTTTGATTGTTCGTGCGTTTGGGGGATTTGTCCATTTGTGTGGGGGTTATGACCGATCGTGTGGGCGTTTTGACATTTCTTGAGTGTGGGGGTTTTGGCTGTGGGGGTTATGACCGTTCGTGTGTTTGGGAGATTTGTCCATTTGTGTGGGGGTTATGACCGTTTGTGTGGGCGTTTTGACATTTCTTGAGTGTGGGTGTTTTGGCTGTGGGGGTTTTGACCGGTTCCCATCCGAGCAGAAAATTAAAACGGAAGGAATTGAAAGAAGTATCCATACTCGTGTTACCTGAAACAAAATTTATACTAAAACTAGTGAAAATAATAATAATAATAATCCTTTATAAATTGTATTGACGTTTGCCTATTTTACTGCGATATAATAGTATAATAATACACTAGTGTTTTATAGTATAATCATACATTAAATCCAGACCCATATTATGTATTGTGTGCCCCTGCGCTCTAAATAATATTGCCGCCCTCGCACAAACTTATGTCTCCAAAAAGGAAACAAGAAATGATTTTGCAAACATACCAGTTCTTCTTGAATAAGAGTTTAGGTATTAAAGGTTACTAAAGTTACAGCGTAATTTTAAATGACCTAATTTTCTCAATGATGATGAGCTCCTTCGTGCCTAAGTGGTTAGTGTACGTGCCTCTGAAGTGGGAGACATGAGTTCGATTCCCCGTGGGAGCTCATGTGGTTCGGATTTCACATTAATCAGTAGGTCCACGTCTAATATAACCTCGCTGCTCAACAGGACGCTAAACTCAAAATCAAATCAAATGAAATCTCAATGATGATTATGATGTGGTGTTCTGCCCGAAGGTCCCTGGACAAGGTGAACCAATGGTAGTTTGCCATTGCCTTCCATGACATGATGATGTACTAAGGACAGCACCTACACCTTAACTTGGGATCCGAAACAATTGCATCCCCACCGGGAATCGAACCGGGGTCCCCTTCATTATAGGACAACGAGTTTAACCACTTATCCATTGGGGACACAGTCAAGAGCGCCGATCCCAGGGGGCCGGGTCCCCCCAAAATCTCATGTCAGCCCCCGCATTTTATTTTTGAATATACAATATTTGACATAATTTGAATGCAATTTGTCTTAAAAATCCTCATATATGCCTTCTGCATCTGAATGCCCCCCCCCCAAATTTCCAGAGAATTCGGCGCCCTTGCACGCAGTCTCTAAATACTGGTAGGTAATTTATTCATGTAGGTTTTAATTTCTTATCCGGAAAAAATGCATTCTATTAATTCTTAATGAATCGTTATGTTATTTTTACGAGGGTCATTTAACTCGAACTGGCAACACTGCTATGATTGGAGTGTCGTATGGATAGGAAACAAATCACGAACGTAGTGTGTTCCGTGGATGTGTACGAGTCAGTTCAACGCTGCTGCGGTCCCATATTACGGTGTGTGTAAGGCGAGTAGATATTGTTAAAGTGATTGTTGTGTGAAATACCTTCCTAACGCGTGCAGAACAGCGTGTGTTTATGAAATTCCAGGTTGAACGAGGGCGAAATGCTAGCACGATTCACAGAGGATTAGTAGAGGCCTGTGGGGAAGCTGCTCTACCGTATCGGACAATGCGATATGGGTTGCAGCATTTCAGGCGGGACGACAGTCAACAGACAAAATGCACGGTGGAGGGCATATGCGAACGGCTACGGACGAAATTCATCTTGCAAGACTAGGGACACTGCTTAACGGTGATCGGTGCTGGACTTGTAGCGAATTGGCGCAGGAGCTAATGTTTCTTCCGGATCAGTGTTGAGCATGCTAATACAAGATCTTGGCATGAGAAAAATTACAGCCAGATGGGTATCCCATGCTCTCACCGAGGTTCAAAAGTGGTGTAAGTGGGAATCTGTGCATACATCTTCAACGTTATAATGAGGAAGGTGATGACATCTAGCACCGCATTATTGCAAGTGACGAAATGTGGGGAAGAACCTACAAGCCAGAATTGAAACGTCAGTCGAATGAATGGCGCCACCCAGAATCTTAGGCAAGAGCCAGCAAACGTGAAGGTCATACGGCCACGAAGGCATTATCCTGTCACATGATGTTCTACCGGCCGTTACCGTTAATGCTGCATACTATGCTTCCCCAGCACCTGAAGTTTGGACCAATTCTCCTACACGACAATGCCAAATGTCATACAGCCAATTCAGTACAGACTCTGTTACGACGATGGGGTTGGGAGGTACTGGAACATCCGCTATACTCCCCGGATATAAGTCCCTGCGATTTTGATCTTTTCCCAAAAATGAAAGAACCTCTCAGGATCAAACGTTTCAGAGATTCCCAGCATTGTTCTTGGCTTAGGGCGCACTGTCAACACCCTCTCACAAAGTGGGGCTTTGACAGGTATTCAACGATTACCAGACATCTGGCGAAGGTTTAAACAGGCTGGCGGAGACTACATCGAAGGACTGTAAGCTTCTTGAGATGAGTGATTCAGTTCATTCCATTTCACAGCTATGTTGCCTCTTCGAGTTAAGTAAGTTTAGTAAAAAGGTAGTGAGTTTAGTAAAAAGTATTTTATTAAACTACATATATCAAGAATTATATTAGTTTACATAACGAGTGTGGATTCTTTCATGTTTTTAAGCTACTCCAACGAATAAGAGAAACTCTTTCCAAAATATTTACAAATAAACTTTCTTTTGCATGCATTTTCTTTTCTCATGTTTTAGGTTACTTGAATAATAAAAACTGTCCAACGTATTTGTAAATAAAAAAAGAAAAAAAGAAAAACGAAAAAATCTCCTGTATGCGGTTTCTCATGCTGTTAGATTACTCTCCCCCCCCCCAAATAAACTCTTCCCAAAAGTATATGCAAAGAAATTGTTTTATTCGTTCATAAATTTTATCATGTTTTTAGGTTTCTATTTGTCTGTCTGTAGCGCTTTCCAACTCGAGAACTATAATGGATAGAAACATGAAATTTTAAAGCTCTAGAGCCGTGTAACGTGGTTTCCTGTCACCACGGCATGGCGCGTCCTCAGGTTGCGGATCGAGGAGAAGGCCTCTAGCTATAGAGGTTAGCTGCGAATATACTGAATAAGCAGTCGCGGACAGCCGACTAGGAGTGGTCCTCCAGCTTGGGGGTTTGGGTAGGGCTAACAACCTCATCCTATGAAAAAAAAAAAGCACTTGTTCAGAAATATTCACAAAAGCCTCGGACAAGGACTGATAACTTGGCACGACATCAGCAAAAGAAAATGGACATGAAATTTGGAACATGGAATATTAGGAGTCTTTATAGGGCAGGCGCGTTAAAATCCGTAACGAGTGAGTTAGAGAAATACAGGATGGACGTAGTAGGAGTTCAGGAAGTTAGGTGGGAAGGAAATGGATCTGAGAATTCCGGAAATTTTACGTTCTTTTACGGGGAAGGAAACAAAAATCACCAGTTAGGGACAGGGTTTTTCGTTCATAAACGTATATTACCAGCAATTAAACGGGTTGAATTTGTTACAGATAGACTTTCTTTTATTACTCTTAAGGGACGGTGGTGTGATATTATTGTTTTAAATGTACATGCCCCAACTGAAGATAAGGATGACGATATAAAAGCCAGTTTTTACGAAGAAGTGGAACGGATATTTGACCAACTCCCGCGATACCATATGAAAATTCTATTAAGGGATTTCAATGCGAAGGTAGGACGAGAGGATATTTTCAAACCGATTATAGGGAACGAAAGTCTGCATAAGGAAAGTAATGACAACGGTGTTAGACTCGTAAATTTTGCAACATCCAAAAACCTAATCGTGAAGAGTACAAAATTCCCACATCGCGACATTCATAAATACACTTGGACATCACCAGACGGAAAAACACATAATCAAATTGATCACGTTTTAGTAGATAGAAGAAGGCAATCTAGCATAATTGATGTCCGGTCGTTTAGAGGGGCTGATTGCGACACCGATCACTACCTGGTAGCAGCGATAATACGAGAGAGGTTATCGTTGAATAAAGGTAATATTCATTGTCCGAAAACGGAGAGATTCAATTTAAAGAAATTAGAAGAGAGCCAGGTAAGAAAGAAATACCAGATTGAAGTTTCGAATAGATTCTCGACTTTAGAAGATTCGGAGTGCACTAGTGTTGAGGATACCTGGATTGAAATTAGAGATAGCATTAAAATTTCAGCAAAAGAAAAATTGGGACACGCGGAAATACGTAGGAACAAACCATGGTTCGACCAGGAATGCATAAAACTAGCAGAGAAGAGAAAACAGGCAAAATTACCTTGGCTACAAAATCCGAATGAAATAACTACACAAAATTTCGCAGATATCAGGCGGGAAACTTTCAAAACTTTTAGAACAAAGAAACGCGATTTTCTAAAAGCTAAAATTAAGGAACTTGAAGATAATAGTAAAAATAAAACATCCGGGACATATATAAGGGAATCAACGAATTTAAGAAAGGCTATAAACCTCGTGCTTATATATTAAAGAAATCTGACGGTACAGTTCTCACTGACACGGATAGCATCTTAAATAGATGGAAAGATTTCTTTGACGATTTGCTTAACACGCAATCGAAAACTAGTGTGCGTGGAGAAAAGGAGATACACACCGCAGAACCGTATATTCCAGAACCCAACCGAATAGAAGTAGAAACTGCTATAAAGAAATTAAAGAAACACAAATCTGCGGGTGTAGATGAAATTCCGGCTGAGTTAATTTTAGCTGGAGGCGAAAAATTGTGGAACAAGATACACAAACTCATTCTCCTTATCTGGAACAAGGAAGAATTGCCACAAGAGTGGAAAGAATCAATCATTGTTCCAATTCACAAGAAAGGCGACAAAACTGACTGTAATAATTATCGAGGCATCTCTCTTCTGTCAACATCCTATAAAATTCTTTCAAATATTCTATTAGCAAGACTTACCCCATACGCAGATGAAATTATTGGAGATGGAAATTAAAATATATATATAGCGAGAGAGAGAGAGAGGTCCAAAAATCTCCCTAAAAATGATAATAATTTCTGCAAAATACACCAAAGTAACAATGTAGGGAAGAATATGAAGGAGAAAATGTTTCAGGACATATCACAATGTAATCGCTTTCCGGGGTCTGTCCTCCATTGTCCTGCCAATGAGTATTTTCCGGAGACCTCGGTTTACCTGGGTAAGACATTGAAGGACATCTCCAAAAAGGAATTACAAAATCGTTCCCAAATTGCCCGCCGGTCTCAATAACGAGACGAGCATTAGGCACTGAGAGGTTCGGATGTCTCGTCTCAAAAATCTCACAGACGATCAGACGGTCATTCAGAGCACAACGCATACAAATACTATTCATACATACAACAAAAACACACTGGATTAAACGATACTATGCTTATTTATTAAAATACTATATATATATATATAAATGACGTAGTAGAAAAACAATCACAACACTCTACACTGAATATATACAATTATTTTCACTAATAAGATCGCACTTTGGTTTTTATTACACTATAGCCCTTTATCATTTCTATATATTAGAATGGAAGATTATGATTGGGATTCCACTATAAATACTTTCCTCCTACCATTAATGCACTTGGGGAACTAGCACTGTGGGAGTAACTTAGAGATGATCCCACGAAAGAGTATGGTTGCTGCTCAAAAAAAAAAAAAAAATCCTTGGAGGTCGACGTTAGTCTTCAGCAAAAATATATAGCCATCAAAGTGGAATAATAATGTTGGAGGGCGCGTTTATAACTTAGACGCACTAGGTATGTGAACTTAGGGCTAGCCAAAACTAGGTTCTTGACTGGCTAATAACGTATACCCCTTAGCACCACAACCTTATACTTGATTCCCGATGCAACATACGTGGTTACTACCTCGAAACATGGAGTAACATTCCTCGAACTCAGAGGTTCGAGATACGAGCTGCACTGATCGACTGATCAATGTTGGCAGTTCATTCTCAAAAGCACTCACGTTAAATCACATGTATGTACATGTTAATAGAACATAAAAAAGAGTTGAACATAAAAATTTAGTCCACTGGCTACGACGCACGAGACATTGCGATAACTTGGTGTCTGGGAACATTTAGATAACGAACTGGTAAAGCGATGTGGCTGGCGTCGTTCTGACGTTCGAACATCTGGCCAGCTAGTATTTCCATAAATGATTGGAAGATACACTTAATTCAGTTCCAAATAACCATAGAACATACTCTTTACGTATTAATAAGTCAGGGAGAAACACTGAAAAGCTTCGTCGCTCACTTAAATGTTCTCACCACAAAGTAACGTTTCAGATATATATAGGTAAAAACTATGAAAGACTTCTTTGGGGAAGAAAGAACTTATTTGCGTCGCAGAATAAAGTATAAATTGAAACATAATCACTGTCTTTACGAAATATACAGAGCGTCCATAAAAATACTTCTATAACCTGGTGACGGTTATAATAATCATGTCCTTCATCTTGAAGTTCAGGATCTTAAATTTTAATTAATTATCTTAACCATATTTTTGCTCTAGCGCTATCTATTACGAAGTTATGACTGTTATCTTGTTGTGTCTCCACAAAAGAAGATAGTCATATGGTCACTCACTGTTACAAGTCGTGTTCAATGTGTTTTTCATTGTTCTTCCGATCGATTGTCAGATGTATTCTGAGTTCTGTCACGCAAAACCTTGCGCAAAGTGTCGACTGCAATGTTGGAACACGCGTCTACAATTTGTTTCTCGAGATGTTAAACATAATTAATATTTACCGTGTAAACAACAGATTTAACATGTACTCACAGGCAGCAGTCCAATGGTGTCGGGTCAGGGGAATTAGGGGGTTATTCTACAACAGTTCGCCGACCAATCTTCAAATTAGGAAACTGCTGATTGAGGTATTCAAGGATACGGGTACTGTAATGGGGTTGGACGCCATTGTACTGAAAAAGCTTAGGGAATGACCCATTCTCCGACATCTAACATGTGCCGATAACCCCGCCGTTCGGGTCCCGTCGATGAAAAGTGGACGCACAACGTGAGTCCCTCACATGCCACACCACACCATCATCTTGCCTGGAACAGCTACGGCTGCGTCAAACCAATGCACATTACTATCTGACCAGCACCACATGTTAATCTCGCCTGACACGTAAAAGTTTGCCTTATAAGTAAACAACATGTCACAGGCGAATGTGTGGCCCATTGAGTCGATTTCAAGTAACAATCTGGATCATCTTCTGTAAGGCGTTGCTGAAGTTGCAACTTATAAGAGTACTACTTATTCACCGACATAATGTACATGATTCAAGTGCTACCACTCACTTTCAGAGCTATACTAGGCCCTATCTTCTCAGGGTTTTCTTGGTTCAGAGTTCACTTGGAAATTCTACTGAATGATGCCGACACTTTCACGGTTGTTGCCTCGTCTATTGCCATGCGTGGTCTACCAGTCTTGGATCTATCTGTTACAGATCCGGTTTCTGGGAATTTCTTCAACACTTTGAATACAGTACTACTGGTAATAGGAGACCTTTCCGGTTAAAGTCATCTGCAGTCTCCTTGATTCTTTGTTCTTCAGAGACGAGCATGATCTCAATGTACTCTGAATGAAACAAGGCCACTTTCTGCTTGTAAGTCATCTGCAACGGTACAAACAAATAGATATTACTAACTTCAAATTTTTTGGTGCTAAAGCAAAAATAACAGTGCCACTCAATTTGTACAAAAAATTGTTATTAAAGTGATATATCACAGGCTACGTATGGATTCATTTAAGATAATTGTACAAAATTTGGTACAGTGATACGTAATGAGCGAACGTAATTGTGATATGTCCTCAAACAATTCCCCCATCCCTATTCCCCACCGACAATTTTACTTTGGTTATACTTTGCAGCATTTACTCTGTACTACTTAATAGGGTGTTTTCACACGCTTAGATCACCCTCTTGTTCAATAATGGAGAAAATCAAATCATTTGCAATAGTTTGAGAATAGAGAATATTCACCAAGTATTCATTAACTTTCCTACTATGAAATATAGAGAAAGAACAATCTTATTTATATAGAAGCGTGATCTTATTGTGTAAATGTACCAAATAGTAGTGGTTAGTATCAGGCACGTAGCCAGGATTTCGTGAAGGGGGGGTCCGTGACATGAAATACTGTGGTCATCACACCAGGGGCTCGATCACTCTAAACTATTTTACTGGAACATATATTGGTTCGTTTAGCCAGGATTTCGTAACGGGGGGGGGGGGGGCGTGACATGAAATTCTGAAGGCCCAGGAGCTTGATCAATCTAAACTACTTTACTGTCAACATATATTGATTTGTTAGGACAATAAAATTAGGATATCTTGGTAAGTATTTTAATAACAAACTATGAAGAAATCTCGAGTAAAGTAATAATAAAAAACGCATTGAAAAAGATTTTACAATATTTACGTCCTTCCTCTGTGTATTCAAATGTAACAATTTTCCTTTCATTATGACCTCAACTAATACAAAAAAAGTACATATTCACTATTATAAAAAGTACTTCAATAATGTAAAAACTATTTCAATAATGTCTTGTAAAATATTTTACAATATCTGCGTTCCTTTCTCTGTCGAATCAAATGCTAATAGACCTTTCTTTCCATATAAATTTTTGTGTTTATTATTTCGTCAACTGCTGTCGGTTCGAAATGACAGGTTAAAGGAGCAGTAGAAAATTGTTTTTGAAATAACATGTTTGATACTGCAAGGATGCGATGACCAAAACTTATGATAAAAATGTTTATGCTGTTACTCAACGGCACTATGCATTCGGAAACGTGAAATCTCCCTGACTAGTAGCAGAAATTCTGAGAATTCTGTAACTTTTTTAGAAATTTCAAATTCCCTGACTCTTCCAAGATATCTTGCTCACCTCGCCACCATGTATTGCAAGTAATACAAATCTCCTCATAAGAAAGAGTAACCAAAAGCTTCCTGTAGTTTTTACTTTTTTTTTTTTATTTATAACGCTGATCCTTCTTTTTCTCATTTCATTTTGTTTCATCCTTCCTTTTTTTTTTTTTCCATTTCCGATCTCGAATGGGGGATCCGGACCCCCCTTGGCTACGTGCCTGTTAGTATTCAGTGTTTCTCTTCCAGGTTACCTACTAATGTTAAACTTGAATGATAACCAATCAGCATTTATAGAATTTTTCGCTATTTCTTATGTATAAAATATGTCACTACCTATGTATTCATAGGGTCTTATGGAGAGTCGTTCTGTTGACGCGTGATTAGTGCCATACTAAGAAGTTCGACTAACGTAAGTTTCCTGCAGTAGTCAGGCCTTTATGCCTTCAATATAGTGTATAATGAAGCCAAGTGGATAGTTGACAAACTGTTACACTTAATAAAGCGAGTAATTTAAATCAGATTTAAATAGGACGTTAAACTAAAAATATCATTTATTTATCTATTTTCATTTTTGAAGGAAAAAATTTTGGATTTCATGCTTCTTTATAGTAGAGTTAAGTGAGCATTAGACTGAAATGCAGGGTCACTGACAATTGGATTTCTGTCCTTTATATTCATATAAAAAAGGCTAATTAAATTCCGATTGTCGGGGGAGAGGGGTGTCTCATTACCCTAAATAAATAAATAAATAAAATGAGAAAAATATTTCCGGTAGCAATGCTTTCTATTCAGAGAGATTTGGAGAGGAGCATTCCATATTTCAATCAGTAGGTAATAATAGAAAAAAATGTAACTCCAAAAGAAAGAAGAATGAGCTTCCATTTTAAATAACGTATGGTTTATTTAATTAAATAATTTTGTTTTTAACTGCATGCATGGGTATATGTAATTTTCTTTTTTTTTCTTTCTTTCTTTCTTTCCGTAACGCTATCATTCATGTCTTACAGCACATGCTCTATATATCCTATTTATCTTATGTTCAATAACATGGGTATAGAAGTTTTGTATATAAATATGTATAAACGTACACTGATAGTGTTTGTTCATTTTGTTAGTAAAAAAGAAGGAAATAGTCTATATATTAAATTAATATTAGAGAATGTACTTAAATCAATAATTATACAAATCGAGCTAGAACAGACTCTTCTCTTCATATTTTCTGTATATTATTTAGATAAGACTCAAGAATGTCGGGGAAGATGAACATTCGTGTGTAAGCATATACTTTTGTTATTGCAACCACTGCTTCTGCAAATCATTTCGCTAGTGAGATATAAAATTATATCAGTAATAGGATCATTATTCTCAAAGTAGGTAATCATTTTTAGCTTAAAACTAATATACTTGTATAGTTTTCTTGTTGCCGATAAGTAGTAATTTTGATACTAAGTTATAATCAAATAGTATTAAATTTATTGATTATGTTGGCCAGAGGTCATTCCATACCACTTTTCTCAAAATTCTACGTAGAACAAAGCAATGTAAAAAAAAAAAAAAAATGCATGAAGTCATTATAGTTCCTCTGCCGATTACCCCATACTAAATCGCAAATTTTGCGTTTTGTTGATTCAAACCTTTGTGGAATGTGACGTCAGCTTCTGTAAATATTGCAGAGAGTAAGCAAAGCAAAATTTGGCTGTTGTCGCTAACTAAAACGCAAATATTGCGTAGCGTTGACGCAAGTCATTAATGAAGAGATCCATAGATTATAAATCTTCTTGTTCACCTCAACCATAAGTTGTTGCACAACATGGAGATTTTAAAACTTTTCTCTCGCTTGGGAGAGCTTTTTTTTCTTTGATAAGGCCTCTTCTTTCGTAACTGCATCTAGATATTCTATCCTTGGCCTTCCTCTTCCTATAAATTTAATATACCATTTCTCTCGTGAAAACGTCAAACTTTAGTGTCCACCAATGTGCAAGAAGTAAAACATTTGTAGCAGACTTCATTTGTTATCTCCGTAAGTTGCATAATCATAATGTAAGCACAGCTTTTCTCTGTGATGTAAATTCTAGTAGTCGCGTATTATTTTAAAAGTAGAGGTTGTAGATCAGAAATAAAACAATTAGACGCAAATATTAATAGATTGCGAAAATTGTTGTTTGAACAATAGTTTCAATACCACGTTAAATAAGCCTTTTATAAAATGTCAAGACATATCTGGCAACATTGTACTGTTTATATCCCGTGACAAGTGACGGAAGAAGAGAGAGTCGAGAATACGGTGGTTTCGCCAGCTGTACATTCCTGTTTTCGTAGTGTCTGGCCTGAGTAGCAGTGGCAGTAGTTCATGTTTTGGTGAAATGTTAGAAATGACTTCCTGTTACACTAGATTATTTCGTAGGTGTGCTTGTTAAGTTTGTTACAAAGTTTCTAAATGTCAAGCAAAACAATGTCTTTTTTGAGAGGGTCAGCAAGTTACGTGTGGTGCACCACCAGTGTCTTAGGAAAAGGTGCAACTGGTGCCGTGTTTCAAGGTGTGAATAAAAACAACGGAGAACCAGTAGCAGTGAAAACATTTAACCAGGTAAGTCATTTGAGACCTGCAAATGTTCAGGTCCGTGAATTTGAAGTGCTAAAGAAAGTGAAACATGAAAACATTGTCAAATTATTGGCAATCGAAGAAGAGCAGGAGGGGCGTGGAAAGGTGATCGTCATGGAACTATGCACAGGAGGAAGTCTTTTCAACATTCTGGATGATCCAGAGAATACGTATGGACTCCAGGAACAAGAATTTCTATTAGTTTTGGAACACTTGAGTGCTGGTATGAAACATTTACGTGATAATAACTTAGTGCACCGTGATCTTAAACCGGGAAATATAATGAAGTTTATTGCAGATGACGGTAGCACAATATATAAATTGACTGATTTCGGTGCTGCAAGAGAATTAGAAGAAGACCAGCAGTTCATGTCTTTGTATGGAACAGAGGAGTATTTACATCCTGATATGTACGAAAGAGCCGTTCTGCACAAGCCTGTAGGGAAAACGTTCGGTGCTACGGTAGATTTGTGGTCTATAGGTGTTACACTTTATCATGTTGCGACAGGAAATCTTCCATTCCGTCCGCACGGAGGTAGAAAAAATAAAGAGACAATGTACTATATTACGACCAAAAAAGCTTCGGGGGTGATATCCGGTGTACAGACTACCGAAAATGGGCCCATTGAGTGGAGCAGGGAATTACCGAATACGTGCCAATTAAGTGCTGGGCTCAAAAAGTTAGTGACACCACTTCTGGCAGGCCTCTTAGAAGTCGATCAGCAAAGAATTTGGAGTTTCGATAGATTTTTCACCGAAGTAACTAATACATTATCTCGCAAGGTGATGCATATTTTCCATTCCAATAAAGTGCAATTGTTAAGAATATATTTGCACCCAGATGATACGTACGAAGAATTTCAGTACCTTGTTTATGAACAGACAGACATTCCACCAACAAGTCAGATTTTGTTGTTAAAAGACGATACTTTACTCGGAACTGTAGAACTATCTACTCCAGGGCGCTTATACCCAACAACTGACGCGAATAATGCGCTGATGCTTTTTAGCAAAGAGAATAATAACGTGTCTTTACCCCAGGAAATCGATTTACCAAAATTTCCCGTTTTTCCCAATCTCGTGTCTGTTGAAAATGATGCAAGTTTGGCGAAAGTTACGTGTAGTGTGGGACATGTGTGTAAGAGGAGAATAGAGAAGCTGTGTACGTGTAGCAAAGTGATACATAATTCTGTTGATGTGTTTACTACAGTAGTAATTAAAGCTTTGGAAGATCTCGCTCGAAAATGTGAACAGGTTCAAAAAATAACAAAGTGCTTAAGTGACCATTTGCAGCTGCTACTTCGAAGTAGTAAAGTTAACAAAGCGTTGATTCAGCTGAACAATGGGATTATGTGTGATGATGAAGTGAAGCAGAAGATTCGGCAGACGACAGACATTCTGACGGAGAAACAGCAACAATATGGTTTGCTGAGCCAACAATTAAGTTCCCTTGCCCCAGCTATTCAACAGTTACATTGCAGGTATGTGCAGGAACAGGGTCTGCTAAGGGAGTGGACCACAGCTACACGTGAAATTAAGGACATATCCAAAATGTCAGCCAAGGCAACAACGTACATTAACAAACTACGTGAGTCATGGCAGCATTTGTTGCGAGATAGGGCCACTAGAAATCTCACTTACAACGACGAGCAGTTTCACATGTTGGAGAAGATAAAGATGCAGGAAACGAGCAAGCACCTGTTGGATTTGCTAAACAATGAGTGTATGGGCGTCGTGTCAAATCTGGCAGACTGTTTAGCCGATTGGTACAAGATGGCGCAGACAGTTTTCTTACAGACAGAAATACTGCAGAAAGATGTGACCACATTTGAGGAGAGTATGAAATCTTTTGATGAAAGTTTAAGCGAAATCGACCGAGCCTATCACAGTAATTTGGACAACGTTGTGGAAAAGCTGAAGAGAAGTGGAGACAGTGGAAGCCCGAGAAAACCGAGACACAAAGAAGACGTCAAGATTCTAAGTCAGAGTTTGAGGGACATTATTGTGGTGCAGGAAGAAATTGCGTCTGTTTTGAAAGAGAACTCTGAACTAGTGAACCAGTTCCAGCATTTGACGATGAGTGTGGTTGCTGGAGAAGTGTCCAGAGAGGAAAAATGATCAGCCTTGTTGACTGTCTTCCTTTGTTTTTGAAATTTTCCCCAGTATCAGAATTTATGTATTTCTTATATATGTTCATGTTATTGATCGTCCAAATGATTTAGAAGTTAAAACTTCGCGTTTCTAAAATGTGATCCATTTGCGAATCTTTATTACTGATACTGCTTTACGTACTTTTTTCTCTCTTTCGTTGTGTACAGTGTGTGATTTATCGTTTGAAGGTTATTTTTGTATGATTACTTTATTGAATTAAAACTGCATAATGGCGGAATTATATGAATTGGCTAAAGTAGGCAAATGATAGTCAATAATTGTAAAATTTTGAAACTTTATCTTCGATTGTTATTGTTATATTTAAGATATAAAAACAAATTAAGAAATTACGTTTCAGTGCCTTACTGATTGGGATCATAACAAGATTACATTTTAGAAGTCTTGTTTTAAAGTGTAAATGAAGTGATTTTGTTGTAGATAATTTTCGTGTCTTTAGAAAAACTGGAAATAATTGCTTTATTCGAAGACATGACAGTCTTTTAGGGCCTTAATTGTCATTTCAGAACCATAATCAACATGTTCAGTGTCTTGTGTTCTGTGCAATATTGTATAATTCAAGCAGCATTTTGTTTGTGGAGACTGACATATATTTTTAATTTTGTATATAGTGTGATTCAAGTTGCTACTACTTATACTTTGTCACGAAGAGAGTATATATGTGTATGTGAAGCATTGGCCGGGATAGGCGCCGACTTGAAAAAAATATTGGGGGCGGGGAACAATGAATATCATCATATTCGGCCGTTTTCAATCCACTGTTTGATGAGGGCCCTCTTCTCTCGCCCTCCGCTTCATCTGCTCCGCTGTGAAATTCACGACCTAAGCCAAATTTGCCTAAAGCCAATAAAACAAATTCAAGTTCAAAATTTGGGAACTTTACGCATCACAATGATCTTTACTTTTCATATCTGTGCTGCCAGAATGTTGGTTGAAGCTTTAGTGCTCTTTTAGAAACACCGTTTTAAAGACGGCGTTTTCTATTGAATAAGAAGGCCGTTCCTAATATTGAATTAAAGGCACGACAAAGTTTACGCCAGAAATTATTGCTCCTCTTTGTTAATTCTTCCTCGACCGGATTGTATTGGAGGGTCGAGGACCCCACCTTTCAATATTGGGGAGGAGGGGGGGGAAGTGTCTTGCCCCCTAAAGTCGACGCCTATGTTGGCCGGTCACAGTATTTAGACTTCTTAATCTCAGTTGGTTGTTTGCATTTTTGAAATGTGCGGAATGCTTTTAGAATGTTTGTGAATTCCTAATTTGGGTTAACTGCTGTATCGCCGCACCAATTGTATAAAATTTACCAGATACGTGGGAGAATTTATTTTGGTTTGTGAGGAAGAGTGAGTGAAAGTCAGGTGAAGAAAACGGCTGAAGTTAAGAAAATACTTGTTAGTTGTTTTTGATGTTTTAAGTGGCACTATATATGGAGGCGGAAGGGATTATTTGGCGGAGAGGTACACTTCTTATGATTTACAGGAAATGCACTGTGGAAATGGGGCGTAAATGTCAAGATTGTAACATATCGTGTTTGAATTTTATCAAATTATGCATAAATAAGGAGTGCCAGTTGTTGAAATTGTGTGGAAGACAGGATCTACTAAACAGGGAAGCAGTTTATCGTAAGTGTGGAAACAAATTGAAATTTCGAGAAAGAAGGATGTTTGACCAAACCTAATCGAATCTAACCTAATTTAGTACATTTTGGTACTTTTTGGATGATATTTATCCCGAAGCTGTGCAACACATAAACCCAGCATTTTATAACACATAAAGTGTATTTTCACTATCCTCGTTTATGCGTATACCCATCGCCGTTGACGTGCCTGCTCTTTACGAACGGATACCCTCGCTGCCACTCGGCTCCTTGCTGCGCTCATGGTCTGACTCGGTTAGATAGCATTCGTGCTTTTTAGTGGCTACTTGGAGCAAGTTGGTTCGTGTTTTATATGCCCACATTGTATTTCAAACAATAATCACTACCAAATTAGCCAGGGTAACCCAACCTAGTATGTTGTGGGAGGAACTATATATATATATATATATATATATATATATATTCGTGTTGTCGGCGATACAGCAGTAATGCCCCTAATTTTATCGATCTGCAGTACTGTCTATTTTTAAACTTGTATATTTCGGAGTGGTGCTCGTGTTAGAAATGGATTTCCTTATCATTAGATTGTTACATGTGATTAAACCAGTAGAACGAAAGTGATTCTCATAAACATATTGTTGATGTAGTGGCGAAAAGTTTTCTATTTACTGAATTTATCACTCAATTAGCACTATTTCTGATTTGCTGTTTCTTAGCTGAGCATAATATTAAAGTGGTATTGATTGTTACAGGTTGTGATTTTTTTTTTTTTAATGTATATTGAAGCTAATTTATTTTTCTTTTCTGTTTCTCAAATGCGTATTATCAGTGGAACTAGAGAAATAAAACTTTACTGCAGTTAAATATTTAGATAAAGGGAATACGTTTTACAGTATAGGGAAGCAGTGTAATTTATTTTGACAATTAAGAGATTGACACACAGCATTGATATATAAATTATGGAATTGTCTATAAAGTAATTTAAGAACTATAATTAGGTTTTCAACAAACCCACCGAAAAAGTCTGAAGAAGAAACTACTCTAGCGTAATTGGTAACTCATATTTGTACCGAAATAAAAGTACCTCTTCATGGAAGAGGAATGTGATTCAATGGGTTCTCAAGCATGAATGTATTTATTATATTTGTTCAGTGCAAGGCACAACACAATTTTTAGCTTCGTCAGTATTTAGTTCTGCAGATAACGATGATAATTTGTTTATCGTAGAATCAGGTTATAAACAACTAAACCTTTGAGAATCTTATGCAAAACATTAGACAATTCAAACTGTTTCTTCTTTATATAAGGAAAGGCATGAACATCATGAAAGCACTTTATGTGTAGAAGTTTATGCTTCCGCTTTTATTGTAAATATATACTATCGGAGACATTAATTTAAAGTAATTATATAATGATAATAATAATAAGTTCGAAGTAAATGTTGGATATATATATTTTTCTTACTGACACCGTCGTTGCTCTGAGACTCCTGTATGAACGAATAAGTTCTAGGAATTTTCTTAGAGGTGCTTTCAGATCAGTATTATAAAAATATGAGTTTCTTATCCTCGGTTACTGCATACACAAAGATTTCCCGACGGTTCATAGCAAACTGTGAAGATTTGCGAAGATTTTACAATGACCGCAGATACTTTATACCTGTTTCGTAGAGATGAAGGTGAGCGAGGCATCATAAATATGACTTTTTTTTTTTTTTTTTAAATCGTCACTTAATTCAGAAACTCGTATTCTGTTCTGTAACTTTCCAAATTTACTTAATATGATTTCAACAGAGAATTTGTTCCCGTACATAGCGGATTGCCTGAGGACAGGTAAGAACAGGACGCGGAAGACGAAGAGACGTATGTTATTCGGAGTTTTCGTTATTATGCTAACAAAGTAAACGTGCAAACTTTTAAAGTTTACCATTAAAATATGTACTCAGAGTTTCTTTTTTTCTTTCTTCAAATTTCTTTTCTTCCTGCTAATCGTAATAATTCCCAAGTGGAATGTAATACAATGTGTGTTTTGAGGCATTAGATGATGTTTTTTTAAGGAATACTTTTTTTTTTATATATAGTTGTGTTGCTGGTGGTCTCTGTAAGCTTTACATATACATACATTGAAAAGTCACTGAAGAAGAGCTTTGAACATTAAGGAAAATCAAGAAGCACCATTTACATCTGTTTCTGATGGCTCCCGTTAACATTACTTGTTTCAACTAGGCATAATATTATATCGACTTGCCCAAAACATTGCAATGGGGTACCAAGGTAATTTGTGAAAGAATTTTTATGTTGTGAGAGATATGTAATTATTTTCAAACTTGTTGCCCTTTTTGGCCTATTGTCTTTTGATACCGAAATTTCCTTGTACGTGCTTGAAATTCTGGTTTCCTTAATTTTAACTTGCGCTATATAGACTTTACCAGTAAATTATTCATTAAAACTCTAAGTGACCAAAAACTTTGTGGTGAACAAACACCGTGTGCGTGGGTTTTCTAGGGGTTCTCCCGTTTCCTCCCACTTTCTTCATTCCACCATTTCATTCATCACTCATCATCACCGTCTCCTTTAGCCTAACCGGCATAACGGTGGAACGTAAAACTCAAAGATTTTTTTCTAAGTGACCAAAGCAGTATATATATTTTAAGAGTTTCGGCAATATAACATAGCCTAACATGGCCAGATAATGTGTCTGAGGAAGGCTATGTTACATAGCCGAAACTGTAACACACATATAAACTCTTAAAATATATATACTGCTTTGGTCAGTTGGAGTTTTATTAGCAGACTTTACCAGGTGGGGGTACATTTCATTTTGGTGAAAAGCATTTAAGATTCAGGACGGAAAGGTAAAGCAATTAGCAGTATGAGAGGAGGAGGATGAAGACAGTACATGTTTTCACTTTTCTTCATCTCATGTTTCTTAGCTAAGTGGAGCATGCTCTAAGCAAGAAAAGACTTGTATGGTAACTCAGAACGGTTACACAGAAAACGTTATGGGGTTCGATGTCATGTTCACGTTCAGATTTTGAGCCTAGATGTTTTTCGGGCAACGGTGACTCAGTGGTAGAGTGCCTACGTCTGGTGTGTTGGGTCCCTGGTTCGATTCCCGGACAAGTTAGTTTTATAACTATTACATCAGGCCTTGCTTCCATATTGTGGAACTAAAGACAACAGCACACGGAGGAAAGCTATGTGATTATATATATAAAAACACAATCACGTACCAGTTTCAACACAGATAACTGTGTTTTCATCAGACTTCCACTCCCCATTTATCTTTTCAGAAGTCTTCAGGAAGACACAGTTATTGTGTTGAAACTGTTATGCAATTGTGTGTTTTATATATGTTATCACCTAGCCTTGCTCAGTGTACAACATCGTGTCCATGGTTTTCTCGGGGTACTCCCGTTTCTTCCCATTTTCTCATTCCAAAAATTCTTCCATCATTCATTTGCATTAATCATGATCAATCATAGTTTCCCTTAGCCTAACGGGCATAAACGTACGACGTTAAACTGAGATTTCTTTTCACTTTGAACATAAAAGCTGTAAGAGAATTACTAGAACATATTCTATCATATATGGCTAACATAAGTAGATTCTCATTATGTCGCTGTTATATTTCAATGACATTATTATTATTATTATTATTATTATTATTATTATTATTATTATTATTATTATTATTATTATTATTATTATTATTATTATGTGAGCCGAATTTTCCGTGAAAACCGAAATAACTATAAGGTACATCAATAAATATTCAAGAGGTCTTTCCCGCTGGTCTAGTAGCTAGCACGCGGTTCACTGATACACGTAGGCTAATTCCGGGTTCTATTTCCGGTGGGAAAGAATTGAAGTCATTATAGTAGTTCGGATTCTACCTTAAACTGTAGGTGCATGTATCACAATAGCCTCGGTGCTTTAATGGGACGATAAATTTAAACTGTATGTGAGATTACTTATTAAAATTGTATTTATTCAATAACGCCTTTTTATTTGTTCGTAGGGTGTCTACCGGTGAGGAAATTTCATTATGGGCCAAAAGAAAATCTTTACTCGAGACCTTTTTATTGGGAGAATGATCATAAATTACAGATAAATGAATTGGTTAGTTCGTTTGTTTGCAATTGGTGAAAACTTAAGAGTGCTCTTACCATATACGCTGTTTTTCGTGAATTACACTAAGAAAAATGATAGTGACAGAGAAATTCATAATTTGGTTATGGAATTTAATTATATAAGTTTGGTAGTTGCCGTGATTCAGTTGTGTACCTTTCGGGAAATAGTTGTTGGAATTCTTTCTGAACTCTGTTTTTGCTTGACAAACTACATCGCTGTTGATTACTTTCTACTGTATGTATGACTTACGCACATCTACTGGTTTTCCGAGTAAATTCTTTCACAAGTACAAGGCTAATATAGTTATTGCAGGAGATGCATAAGTTATGGATACGAGAGAAAGTAATGAACGATGATTTAGTTCGTTAAATTGTGGTGGACAAACACCGTGCTCGTGGGTTTTCTCGGGGTTCTCCCGTTTCCTCCCACTTTCTTCATTCCACCATTTCACTCATCTCTCATCATCACCGTCTCCTTTAGCCTAACCGGCATAACCGTGGGACGTAAAACTTAAAGATTTCATTTCATTTCATTTTTAGTTCGTTAAACAAAAGTAGTTGTCTGAAAGAACTTCCGCTAAGGACGGCAATATCCATGAACCGAAGCGAATGCACTTCAATAAATAAAGGCTGTTTTTGGGTAATGCATCTAAAGGCAGAAATGTCAAACAATAGTAAGGATTGTAGTATTTGTGAACGTAACTGTATGAGACGGTACATAAAAAGAGGACTCAGTTTTCAAGAGTAACATACTTGCTTTATTACTGAAGAGAGCAAATGTGTGTATTTTTTTTCTTTATAACTGTACTCACAAATAAGATAAAGACACCTTGAAACAAGTGCGTCGTTTTCGAAATTTATAACCATGTAATGCAGTCAACAGTAATTTTTAAAAATGCTGTTAAGAAAAATCATTTGTATGAGAATAATACAAGAATGGTTGTTCACAACGTAACAAAGTAATTTACAGTCATTACGTTTCGAAACCTCCTGTGACAGTGAACTGAGTTGCTACCTTCGTTTGAAGATATTGGCAATAAGTTTTGTGTTGGTTTTGTGGCAACGGTAAGACAAATACCTTATTTTAAACGTTAGTAGATACTCTTCGCATATCTTCTGTGCCATTTTTATTATGTTCTTAACAGTAGCAGATAAAGAGAGTTAATTATTTAAAAAAAAAAAGTAATTATATAATTGGCTACAGACTTAACAACCGATCTCCTACAGAGGTAATCCAAAACTTACCAAATCCTATCTTTCCTATCTAATAGTCTTCGACGAAGGTTGCAGCTCACTTTGCCTAAAATGTAGTATTTACTTTTTAATACAGGACACTTGCATAAGTAAATAGTATTTTCCTTCCGCAGTATATTATAGTATTAACTAAAGACTAATTTATTTTCAGCCGAAGGACCCCATCTAATCTCTGATCTGATACAGATAAGAAAGGTAGGAATTTGGAGTGGCTCTTCAGTTGAATGGAAAATAGTTTTGGTGATTTAAAACTTTGGGGCTTTTACCCTCATTTTTCTTTTCGAAACATATTGGAGGAGACGAGGTTGACGTGTGTGTCTGTGTGTGGGGGGGGGGGGGGAAGAGGGGGAGGATGATGTGGCATTACAAACGCATTAAGAATAGTTGCTGTTGTGGAAGTCTGTACGAGGTTTGTGAATAATAATAATAAGAGGCCTAATAAATAAGTTGGCTTTTGTTGAAGCATGTTTCAGTCTGCGTCACTTAGGGTGTTCAGTGATAAAATGCGTTGTCCTTAATTTTGTTTCGTAGGAAATAAGAACAGGAAAAGTGATAAGCTTTTATACATATGGATGGGAAAATGAATAATTTTGTCAATACGTATTTTATTTTTATTTTTGCTAAGGGAGACAGTGCTGATGAGAATGATTGAAATGATCGAATGAAGAAAGTAGGAAGAAATGATAGAACCTACTCAGACGGCGCTTATCCACCCAAAGTTAACTTGGCGCGAACTGGGATCAAACCAGGGACTTCACACACTACCGCCGGACCATGCGTGTACAAGATGTCCGTTAGCCACTTCACTACGGGGAGGTGTAGTTATTGTTTGTGGTCTGTCCACTTTGTGATCCCCGAGGAGGTTTAGACTTTCGTAAATTTTGATATTGTTAAACCATAATTTTAATTCAAAAGCAAGACAGAACGGGTAATAGATTACGGTTCGAAAGCTGAAAGTAGACCTGTTTCTACGCCTAAGTCTTGTTATCTGGAGCTTTCTTCCTCTGCTAAAGTTTTTTTTTTTTTTTTTTTCTCCACGATTTTGACGTGCTTGTACGACCCGAAAAGGTATATTTTAACTTGAGATTCGAATTGAAAATCACGTGCACATAAAGCATGTGCTTCAGTACTCGGCAGTCTTCCCTCTCTTACATACTGTAGTACGTATTATATACAACATTCAAAACTGACTTTCTGTTGTCATAGTTATAGTTTCAGAAGCACCGGAAATTACAACCATAAGCAGAAAAGCAGATAATGATGTAGGAGCAGTATTTCAATTTTTAGTTAAAATTTGCCCTAACTAGAATTCCTTTGTTTCCCGTTTTAAAAGTAGTATTTATGCGGTACAGGCTAATGAAGATCACTTTTTTTTTCTTCTTTCCTCGAGAATTGAATTCGAAAGTAGTGTTTGGGTATGGCACGGAGTTCGATAAATACGGAATGTAGACACTTAACTTACGAATTACAGTAAAATACATATATGTGTGTTATATTTCAATATTTTCTTTCAACTCTTTCTTGTTCATTATAACTTTGGAAATATTCACAGTAGAAATAAAACGAAAGTGACCAAAATATAAAATACAGAATGGCCCAAAAGTAGGTATACAGTCTTGCATTGATCAAGTTTGACGTTTTAGTTTAAGATAATTAGTTTTGTTCCAAGCTTGAAGTATGAGTGAAAAGAGAACAACAACAAATAATAAAAGAAACTGTAAGTCACTCACTGCTTGTATGGATAAGAATAAGTAAATTATGTATAATGCTATGAGCCGGTAAGTATACCTACTTTTGGACCACACTGTGTATATTAACAATACCTGAGTAACAATTTCGGGAATGTAACGTCGCCTTCATCAGATACGTTTTCATAGTATTACTGACCGTTTGATAACGTGTCTGATGAAGGCGATGTTACATTCCCGAAATCGTTACTGAGGTATTATTATTATTATGATGTATTTTATGCGTTGGTCAATTTTGGTTTATTTCTTTCGCTCTATTATTTTGAAGTTGAAACGTCATTTTCCGTGTATATCTTAAACACTCCGAGTAAAGAGAGAGAAAAGGGGAAGATATATAAAATTTGAAGGCTTTGATTTCTTGAAGTTTCTGTATCTATGCTCCTCCTCCCGTAGAGAAACACAGTGTGAATAATAATGCTTGCAATTTAATCCGGACGTGAAATGTTGTAAATGTTTCAATCTACTCTTAAGTTTCAATCTACTCTTCTTCTATTAAGTACTATGTTGTCTTTATTTTGTAGACTTAACTTTTGGTTGTTGCACAGTTACATATAGGGATTTAATCATTGTAGCCCTACAGAAAGTGCCCAATTAATTTGGGGTGTAAATTATGTCCCATATAAATAACATGGGAAAAATTTTCCAGTTCTCCGTAACATCACTCTAAAGTTGGAAATTTTTATTTTTAATAATTTACTTAGGTAACGCTAACGAAAACGTACAAGCATTCTGCATTTCAAGTTTTTATTCCAATTTCAAGTACCTAAAACATGAGATTGTATGAAAAAAAAGGCCCATTTAAATAACACGGAAAATTTCTTCATCTTTTCTTTAGAACCCCTAACACTTAAAAATGTTCACTTTTGGCAATTTTTCTGTGGGTAACCCCCGAAAAGCTACAATCATGGCAAATTTCAATTTTCCACGCCAACCAAAAGTACCTATTATGTCAGTTAATGTAGTTTTATGTATAATTAGGATAGAAGAACCTATTTTATGTTATTAAAATATAATATGACGTGTAGCTACATTTTGCAGAGTTAAAAGGAGGGTGCAAGAAATCATCATAGTCGGAGTGGGTGAAAGCAGAAGTGAAAAAAAAAGAAAAATACTTGGTATTGGAATGCTTCGACGTAGACTTTTACATATTTGAATATATGGCATTGAGATACGGCTAAAGTAGGTTGTAGGGAGAGGTGCATAATACAATAAAATGTGAAGAGATAATTACATATGAAATAATATTAACTGCGTATGAACTACTGTAATTATTTTCTAAACTTTTGATAATATTCACTCCAGTAACTAATGAATAGTGGGAGGGAATTTTATTCCCAAAAATATTCAGTGAGATGGAATTTTCACTAGTACTTATGTTACGCGAATAAGACTGCAATTTATTAAGATAACACATTCAACTGTAAATAACCTCAGTGCAAAAATGGAGCTTTATCTAACAACAAACAAGTACTATATCTTCGTTTGTTTCTTCTTTAACTCCTTTATGATAACTGTATCACATATTTTTAACCGTTTAGAATGAAAGCAGAGCATAAGGATCAATATCAGTTTATAATAGATAAGATTATTCTAATTTTAGTTTGGAAGGATGAAAGTAGACTTTTTTTAACCCGACTACAATCAAGTACACTAATTTATATGACTAAATATAATTATGCCTGATGTTAAGTATTACAATTATATAAACAATGTGGGAAAAATAATAATGTGTATTGGAGAGTTTAAAGTGGGAACAGATATCTCTGTTGTTGGTTGTGAACTTAGCAAATGATGGGATGAGACCCAACTCATGCAACTATTACTCTTCTCCAGGGTACTTGCATCAGATACAATTCCAAGCAGAAGCCCGGATCCTGCTTACGTCAGCATGTTCGGTCTCGTATATCTCCTGCTGAAAAGGGCCATATCTCCAATTGTTCAATCATACACACTTCCTGTTTTTAATGTAGGAATTTGAGTTGGATTTTTAAACTGTTGAGGGCGTGCAATTGATGTCTTTCCCATTGTGAGCGGTACAGCAGCTTAGCGGTAGAGTGCTTACCTCTGGTGGGAAGGTTTTAGGTTCGATCCCTGACCCTCTGATCTTATAGTAGACAACCAAGTTTTCTCGAGGTTCTCTCATTATTCATCCATCCATTTCTTCCATTGTTATCACTTTGTATGTATTAACGCAAAAGGCAATCCGTGGGATGTTGAATGGAGGCTGCTACGGTGGTTCAGTGGTATAACTCTCAGGTTCGGTACCTGCAGTCTCTAGTTCAATCCAAGCATGCGCCAAGTGGACTTTGTGGTAGGCAATTATCGTGTGCGTGGGGTTTTGATCTATTTTCTCGGAGTTCTCTCACTCTTCATTCCATTATTTCCTTTATTATCATCGTTACCGTATCCCTTTGTTCAGTTTATAATAAGGTTCTTTCTCAATGAGTACTATGCCTTGACTTCTAAACTGTTCCTCCTCCTCTTCTTCTTTTTAAATTTTAAATCTTCCAAAGTTATGTGTCGTTCATTACAGTTTTTGTACGATTAGCAAATGTCTGTATTTCCTCGCCCCTATGACAAAACATAACTCGTTATTTATCGCTCTCTTCACGCGCATACTTAATAGCTACGGTTGCCATAAAGTGTTCAAATAGCAAGTATAATTAAAACGTATAGACAAATAGTGATTAACAAGACATATGTAGAGCATTGATATGCCTATCTCAGTGCTATTAATTGATATTTAACTCAAATTGTCATTGTGCTTCATGAAACCACACCACAATTCGAATGTCTAGTGTTGCAAGATGTTTAGTATTGAATCTCTGTAACAAGGAAGTGGTTAGTTTTTGTTGCATACTAATCCATCTGATAACAGTTTTCCAACGAACAAGACGTCCCTGAACGGGGTTTATTAACCTCAACATTTAACTGATTATCTGTGATTTCTTGCACGTATATTAAAACCTCTCTAAGTTGAATCGGAATTCGGTTTACAAGGCATGTTAATAACCAGTGTGAATGTGGTTTCTCATGTATGTACCAAAGAAACGATTGTTCTGTATACACATAGTAACTACTTAAACTTGACTAATCAAACTGAGGGCAACATTGCAAGTTGACTAAACTTTCTTTAGTTTTCTGTACTTGCTTGAAAATAATTTTTACGGATGAATCTGACTCCTTATATCAGTGAGTTAAGCCTATTAGACGTTGAAAGAAATTAGGAAATAAAAGCAACACTAACAAGTGTATATGCTATGGGAGAAGTTATTTTTAAGCGATTATTATTCTTTGGTTTCACCAGTTTGATATATATCACCGTCAGGTCTTTTGTTCTTTTGTGAAAACAGTTGCACATACTAGTAGTGCAGTGTAAACGACGACAGATAACGTTTGTGCAGCCGTTCCAGTGGAAGCTTCATCGGCAGACTAAAATCGTAACGTATATTAATAGTTCTCGATTGTTCTGTCGTTGTGGTATTGGCACCTGCCCTGATTCGATCCTCTCACCATCGTTGATACGGCCATATGCCATGGCGCGAAATTTCAGTTAGACGCACTCGCCAATCCAAAAATGGTGGTCGCCAGTATCTCTTCCGTACAAATGGAGGTCCCCCTCCCACGGCCTATGGTTTGAGAAAGAAAGAGATTACACCAGGGCATAACATTTCAGAACTAGACAATTAGATTCAGGATAATCAATTTTTAATTGGACAATTCATGTACATATTAAAAAATATCTTACATTAATACTTCATGTTTGGGTAACGCTCTCTCTCTGCACTGAAGTACTAGTTGTCGATTGCAGTTTTCAGATCAAAATCTTGAAGTGAAGGACCATTGATGTAAATTATCAGTAAATCATCCAGTGTGTCACTCTTCAGTGAATTTCTGTAGGCAGTCTTAACTCTGTTGAGATTGCAAAAGACTCTCACATGAAGCAGTACTCACAGGTAAAACTGTACAAAATGTAACAATTGGAAGCAAACTTGGGAATCTCGTAATGAAGTTTTCACTGTATATCTTTTTCAGTGTTTGATTCAACGTCAAAAAAGAAAACAAAAGGTTATATGCTGCCCGCTCTACTAAGACAAGGCCCACTTTTTCACTGTATATAATGGAGGCAAACCATTTCGATTGAGGGTGGAAACGGAGGCGCGAATTAAAGTGTTGTGAAGACCACATTCCGTGTTTTCTCTCACTCGGTGACAATTATATTTTGTGCGAAGCAGAAACTGCGCAGCCCTGTGAGTTTAGGCAGAAGTCGTTCCTACTGAACAGTGGTCGCTAGCTCTACATCTCTAGTCGCCAATGGCGACCTGGTGACCGGAAGTTTTGCGCCCTGCCTTATGCCATTAAACGAGAAGGCTCAGTAGAGGACAGTAATTGACTGTTTACGGTTGTCAGACCATCAGTCAAAGACACCAATTCATGTCTTAACTTGTGTCGGCTGCAGTAAACAACATAAACATTTCCCAACTCTTCTAGTATCGTTTTTCTAGCCGCTTCTAAACGCAAACTTTTCTGTCAGCCCAAGTTCTCTTTTTCAGCACCTGACGTCAACAGATACGATCAGGAAGTGGGAAGAAACCTGATTATGTTTACGAAACATTTGGTCGCACGTAAAAACTTCGGATACTAAGGTTAATTTCTTCACCTTGGAGGCGGAGCAGCTGGCGGGCTTGTTATTCGCAAAATGTTATGGAGAGACGAGAAGCAGTTGCTTACTTTGAGACCGAAAGTTTGTTATTGGAACCCATGGACTTCAGTCGAATCAGATAGATTAGATGATAACAGCCGAACCCAAGACTTTAACATCAACGTCAGATTATTCAGACTATCGATTCGTAATGTCATGTACTAGGATATTCCTTTAACTCATTTGTCATTTAGGCTCACTCTCTCGATTTTCGTCTCTGTTTTGGTTTCTACACCATTCTGTTAAAATAATTTGTTTAGCATGTAAATATCCGCCAGTATATCCCGTGAAAGCCTTGTGTTGACCTCACGCCTCCCTGATGCAGTTTTAGAGTATAGTGTACTAGTAAGTTTGCTTTTCCCGACATTTTTTGAGTGACGGCACTATACTGAGCGCCCACACAGGAAGCACGGTGACTCAATGGTAGACTGCTTATTTATGGTGCATGGGGTCCTTGATTCGAGCCCCGGCCAAGTGAATTCATGATAGACAACATCGTTTCCGTGGGTTTTCTCGCGGCACTCCCCTTTCCTCCTTATTCTCATTCCACCAATTCCATTATTCACTTGTCTTAATCATCATCTCCTTTAGTCTAATGAACATAATCATCGTTGGTTGTTAAACTGAAAGATTTCATTTCATTGTGATCTCCCACACAATCGTTTGATTTTTATTTAATAGTAATATAAACTGCAATAGTGAAGACTATAAGTGCGTATTAAGTATTGATACTATATAGTATTGTAATACTATAAAAATTCAAATATTCGAATAAATGTCGAAATAATTATTCGAACAGTTGTTTGAATAACCGTTAATTGGTCGAATATTCGACTAACAGCAGAAATTCAAATAATTTTGGCAGCACCACACTGAACATTGTTGGTACAGCAGGAGACGTTGAATAGTACAACATTGATTTTAGCATTAGATGCTTCATGATTTTTAAGGTTTAACAAGTTGGCAGTATAACTAATATATATACAGGGTGTTATTAAAATGTCACAATATTTTGGCAACATATTCCTCATATCAAAATAAGAAAAATGTTCATATATGAACTTGTGCTCAAAAGTGGATAGTTTCGGAGTTACAAGGTGCCGAAGATGTGAAACAAGTGAACTTTAAAAGTTCATAGGTCCATTACTATGGAACCTATCGTACTCGAGTCAAGACATCACTGAGGAGCTGGTGTGTGAACTATCCAAATGTCCATGTTTAAGAATGGTCCAGTACTTGCACACCAATTTTTAGAAAGGTAAGTAGACTCCCAAACAGCCTCTCTTAAAATGATTGTGGAAGTACCGGAGTTCTGATAGATAGATAGATATTTGGATAGTTCACATACTAGTTCCTTAGTGATGTCTTGACTCGACTACGATCGGTTTTATAATAGTGGAACTATGGATCTTTAAAGTTCACACGTTTCACGTTTTCGGTACCCTGTAACTACGAAACTATGCACTTCCAATCACAAGTCCATATGGACTTTTTTCTTTTCTTTTTTCTTTTTTTGATGTGAGGATCTATTCCCAAAATATTGAGACAAATTTTTGTGACGCCCTGTATGAATGTTGGAAAGTGTTTATGATTTGTTAAATCAAAACTGTTCAACAATATTCCTGCTCTCACTTAACCTGTAGGTCCACGTGTAATATGCTCTTACTGCTGAACAGGGACGACGTTAAACCTATAGAAAACAGCCAATCAAATAGAAGCTTTCGTTGAATTAAGTTCTCTTTCCATCTGTGTGTGTGTTTGTGTTCTATCACACGCACAAGTTAAGTGGAAAACGCTGTAACATCTACCACCTTCTTTGCACAGAATGTATTGTATTTTTCTAACATGCTATGTCGCAAATCGATCGTGGGTGTAGTTCCGTGTTTCAAACAATTCGTTGTAAATACACATTTTTTGGCCGAGTTTGTTTCATTTTTTTTTTTCTTATCTTAACACATAGATCGGCGTCCGTTTCGTCCTACAAACTAAGAATTATATATTCTATATTAAAATCTGTGGCCATAAGCCAATCCGACATGAGTAAAGATAGGGGGAAAATGGAAAAAGAGAGACGTGTTGTAATAATTGACTTTCAGTCTTAAAGTTTTGGTATTTTCGAATCGCACCAGTCATTTGGGCTCCATACTAGGCGCCCAATGTTAAACGAAAAAAAAAAAAAAAACAGTGTTTCCAGTTGGATAGATTGTTCAAACGCAACGTGAGAGCATGTGGAAAGCGCACATTGTTCGGTGAGGGAATCTAGAATATCTCGAATCCGTTCCCAGGGGGAGGACACGGTGGCTCAGTGGTAGAGCGCTTGCCTTTGGTGCACGGGGTCCCTGGTTCCATTCCCAGCCAAGTAAGCTTGTAGTGGATAGCATCGTGTCCGTGGGTTCTCCCGTTTCCTCTTACATCCTCATTCCACCAATTCCATCATTCATCCGTCTCCCTTAGCCTAAAGGGCCTCATCGTCGGATGTTAAACTGAAAGATTTCATTTCATTTCGAGTCTGTTTCCTTAAATGCTGTATTGTTGGCTAAGCGTTGAACTAGCAACGTTGCTTTTCCATTTAACACAGGGCTTGTCACCAGTATAGAGCCCAAGTAGTTGGCGCGATTGGAAAAATCCAACATTCCAGACTAAAAAAATGCCTATTACCAAGAACTTATGTCGTTTTATTTTTTTCGAATCTTTACTCATAACGGCGTAGGCCTAGTCTCCTGACTCTTGATAACCCTGTGTATATGAACCAAAAATATCAAAAAGTTACTTCATTTCAAGGTAATGTGTTTAGTCTCCATCGACATTCGCAATTGATCGAGTATTATTACATAAATTGTTACAAAGGTTGAAATTGTTAGTGACAGTTTAATTGATGTGTAACATAGATTTTCCATTCATCCTGGTTTACTGGAATTTATTTTGCTTTTTAAAATTGTTTCTTTTTTGTTTCTTTGTAGTTTTGTTTTATATTTCATACTTTCGCACTTTTCTTTTTTCAAATACTTATTTTTCTAAAAAGCTTAAGTGAAAAAAAAATGTTTACTTAATAGTGAAGATACTTGCAGACCCATACTTACGAATTTGTTAGCGCTCAATTGAATGTTGCAAGAAGGGTTGGGAGGGGTTAGAGATGTATTGACTATATCCAGAAGTATTCAACCATAGTTCCTAAAATACCCGAGAAAATAATATTATTATTTGCCTATACTTATTTTCATGTTTAAGATTTGTAAAACACTTTATCTAAAATACATTTTTTAGATTTTGTTGGTCTTACTTATTTTTATTCGACCCGGGTGAATATAAAAGCAGGATAATTGTTTTGACCAGTCTCTCTTTTAGGCATATCTCCTTGAGCTCAGATAAATTAACTTGCGATTAAATGTGGCCCAAGTCTTTTAGCTAATAGTATGTCAGCTCAGAAACTGATATGTATATGAAATACAAATATGATTTGTTATTTATCTCCAGGGAAAAAATTGTTATCTTACTGTTTTCATTACTTATAATTATTTGAATTTAGTTCTTTTGTCATTCGATTTTTTCCCTTCGAAACATGATTTTGTACTTACGGGAAAGAACAAAAGGAAATCGATATTGTCGTATTGATAATATTTGACAGGTTTTGTAACTTAAGTTTTTGATAATTTCAGTAGCGAAACTAGAAGGTAAAAACTAGGGGGACCAGCCAGAACCCAGATTATAATAAGCGTATCATGAGTTTACTATAAACTTTCAAAAGTATATAAATTATAGCTTAAATTATTTTTGTCACTCAAAAAACTTTGGGACCTAGGCCCTGGGCTAGACCCGCCACTGATAATTTGATATAATGAGATATTAATTTTGAGCCATGTGAAGGTAATTTCGTTTCTTGATAACTGCGAAAAGTATAGTTATTTTGTTTGTTGGTATGTTAGTGTTGCAATTTAAAATGTGAAAACAAAATGGTCTGCAGGAATAAATGTTATAATATTTTAAGAATCAGAGTGCTAATCGTAATTACGAAATCAATTGTCTTTTGCTTTTTTTATCTGATGAAGAGAAATTGTTAATTTTGAATGTATCTCCAAAATGTTCTTCTCGTATGCAGTTTTTATCTGTGCTGGATTTATATTAGTAAAACAGAAAAATCAATCTTTGAAATGTATGTTTGATTCACTTACTACTTTAATTTTTCGCTTGTGAATTATCATTTATCAGTCTCATAAAGAAAAGACTTAATTTCTTTGTAATTGTCAAATTTGTGGAAATAATGTAGGCAATAAAGAAATGTTTGTACTTGAGTATTGTATATTGAAAATTAATCATAGTAATTATCTTGTTGGTCATTTTGTCCTCAGACGGGAAGCTGGGATGCTTGTTTGAGTTGTTAATTATTTTTAATATGCTGTTGTCTTTTTTTTTTTTTTTTTTTTTTTTTTAATGAATAACTGAAAAGATTATAAAATATCTCAGATTGTTTTGATATTATTTCTGTTTGAGGATTATTGAAGCGATCATAAATTTCGGTACTCGCTACCAATGTATTTGCTTTTTATCATTGTTAATTATTCACGCATAAAATCTAAGTAGCACAGTAGAATTTGATTACTCAGATGCAGACTATAAATTCCTTACAATATATGATGTAAAATTCAATATGATGGACGCTAAACACCATGTTATTGTTAAAACGCGGACATCGAACGTGTGAGGAGTTTTTGTGAGAATATATGTTTATTTTATTGTATGTCAAAAGAAGTGATTAAGTAAATCCCAGTAATGAAATGTCCAATACTTTAAATTAAAAAAAAAAAAAAAAATGTTCGATATCGATTGAAAAAAGTAACAGCATAATGAGTCTTTGTAATGCCATGACAACAATAATTCTTTATTTTGCTTTTTTAATAACTTGATATTTAAGGTATATGTATATCATTTGATTGTTAATTGCATCTTGCTGAACTGAATATTGACATGCCACCTATTTGAGCACTTGTAGACATGTGTATTGAAAGTGACGTAGAATCCTAGAAGTGACACTCTGTATTCATTCTATATGCACACGTTGTAATTCTCTATAACAGTTGATTTTACCAAAGACTGCTAACATATCGTTAGATATTCTTTAATAGTCTCGTTAACAGAACTGGTTGTTTTATCAAGTTATTGGTCATAACCATATTATGACTCGCTTACCTGAATGTGTTTCTAAATGCTATAAAGTTGTTAGTTAAACTGTCGTTAAGCATGTTTAACGAACCTTGGTGAAATCAGCGATAAGATTATTTTATGGAGGAATATTAAAATAGTCGATATAAGCATATTGTTTCTGGTACTATGGGATTTTGCTCAAGCAGAGTTTGTGTGTTATTAATTTTATCTTTGAATGGCAACATCTCTCTAAGTTCTATTAAAATACAGCTTTTGTATATGGTTGTATACCTTTATCATGTATTTAAAAAGTGATCACATGTATTGTTGATAGTTTGTTACTAAACACAAATGATGATGTATGTATGAATACGCGTGATGAAATTAGAAGCAGTTTTCTCTAGACATTAGATATAAATATGTTTGTGTGATTTTAAAGTGAGTTGCATCTCCCGAGTGTACCTTTATTACATATATTTTTGAACATGTAAAAATAAACTTGAAAAAGAACTTTATATTCCTTTGTTTTGGTTTCATACCCTCAGATCATGTTTCTGCTTATTTATTTTTATCGTAGAGAATAGCAGCCTCAAATTATGGGATTTCAACTTGAGGAAAGTACCAGACGTCAAATACATGTGTAATATTAGGTTCAAAAAGCGCAAAGTAAGTGTCGCATTGGGAAAATGAAATGAAATGAAATATTTGTTGTGCGTTCCACGATTATTCCGGCTAGGCTAAAGGAGACGGTGATAATGAGAAATTAATGAAATAGTGGAATGAAGAAAGTGGGGGGAAACGGCAGAACTGAGAAAACCCACGAACATGGAGTTTGTCCACCACACAAAATCCACTTGACGCGTGCTGGCATCGAACCAAGGCCCCACGCACCAGAGATGAACGCTCTACCACTTAGGCGCCGTTCCTCCAGTGTTATATTGGGATTAATACTTGGCCACTGTAGAATGAAATTTTCCAAAAACCGTCATTGTTGTCTCACATGAAAGGCTGGAACAAATTTTTCTAAAAGATGTTTTTTTTTTTTCAAATTGTGGGAATTTTATTTAAATGTTTAATTCCTTTAATTTTACTTTATTTGCATTGTAGTTTTTCAGTGTAACTTCAGTTCGATATAACTGTATCCTCTTCCGAGCGCGAAACTGAACTTTCCAGGACAACTTCGAAGAACTTCAGTATAGCCTATGTCAACGATCATCAGTTTCACTGAACAGTGGGCAACTCAGTCAGGATCCAACTTAAGAAAAATGTATTTTTGAAGCAAAATTATTGAAAATTTAATATACACATTTCTGTTGCAGTAAATAGTTAGCTATTACGTTAGTATTAGTTTATATTTCAGAATGCTAATTATTTACATAGCGCTTAGGTGTATTCGTTTATCTTTTATACTTTTTAACTATGACGGTAGGTGGGGATGAGTTCTCAGGTTAAGAAAATATTCGAAACACCGTTGCCTCACTACTCCAAGTAACGAAACGCCAATATTCGTCTTCAGTTGTGGAGCCACGGCTACATGCACCCCGTGAAATTGGATGAAACAAGTTTTGCAGTTATTTTCTCATTACACTTTGTAACAATATAAATCGACATTTATTGTAAACTAGCTGGAATGCCCGTTCTTCGCACGGAGAGAATAGGTTTATGGGAAATATTGGATCTCCTTTCTCAGAACATTTATTTCAGTGAAATTGTAATGATAAAAATACAGAAGATCCTCTATTTTTGCATACAAATTAAAGCACCCTATCCCACACAGAATACGTCTTTATCAAATTGATATGACTATATAATCCAGCTTGAAGTGGGTACTATCTATCTTCCAAAAGTCATTTCAGATGGACCAGATGCTCCCGACCCGCAAAACTATGAATTCCACACAAATCTGTCATTTTTGACATATTATACGTTTGCCTCGGTGAAATTAATTCATAATGACTTGGGCATGCGCAAGCTCTCGGCAAAGTGGATTTCGAAAATCTGTCAGCAGGTCAACGGCATGAAAAAGTAATGGGGAAGTCATCTCCCATTTTGGCCGCAATGCCGACTAATTTCTGTCACCAATACTAGCCATGGACGAAACGTGGTTATACAGTCCGCAGCAAAAAAACCTGCAACATGAGCATTAAGTTTATTGTGAAACGACGAAGTCTTTTGCTACAAAATAAATGTGCACGGGAGGATGCCGAGGTTTCTCCTGGCGTGATTCTTGCCACTTAGACGTTATGTTGATTCCCTGCGCTGTTAGGCGTAGTTTCACAATAAACTTACATGCTCATGTTGCAGTTTTTTTTGCTGCGAACTGTCCTACTATGATCTTGAAACGAAACAATAGTCAATGGAGTGGCGGCACTCAATTTTCCCTCGCGGCAAGAAGTTCAACTGACACAAGTCGGCTTCGAAAATGTTGGCAACATTCTTTTGGATAAGGTCGTACACATATAGTACGTGCCCAGTGGTCAGACCTGTGATCCCAAGTATTAGTCTGTATTACTTAAAAACCTGAAAGTGCAACACCGCAGAAAATTGAAATAGGGAATTATGTTCCTTGAGGACAGTGCTCCTGTACATCGATGATTGCAAATAGAACTGACATTGCATGGTCTAAGGTTTCTGTGTCTACGTCATCCTTCTTATTCCTCAGATCTAGCTCCTTCAAACTATTGCTTATTCTTCAAACTCAAACAAAATTTTGGGTTTGATAAGGAGGTGATTAGTGCTATGCAACAGTCTTCAGGATTTTTAAAACTAGTCTGCAAAAATTGAATCACCTTAAAGGAAATGTATTGAACTTCGGGGGGATTATGTAGAATGACTAAAATTTCATCATTCCACATGCAGTCCGTCTGGGGTTGTGCTACGAACTTTGCAGTAGCCCCTCGTATATGTCTGGATCCGAAATATTTACTCTGATGAACTTAGAGAGTATCAAACATATACAAGTATGTCATGTAAATAGTAACAACTTGTAATATTTTCTCTTTATTGTAATGTTAAATGTTCTTAAGTGTGTATGTATGTGTGCATTAGGTGAGATAGCGGAGGTGATTAAAGCCATGGAACGATAGTCCGCGTCTTCTGAGGCAAAGCCGAAAGCAAGGAGAGCAGAACGTTTCTCTCATTTACAGTTCTCGTTGGCATCACCGTTTGCTTCTTCCAGAATTCATTACATTTCGTGCAAACTCTCGCTGTCACAAGTAGCGCTATGAGGAGGCAAGGAAGATAATTATCTCCTTAGAATTTCGCTTTACCTCTCGTAGTCTCTCATCGGTTAGTAAGTACCTAGGTAGTTGTTCGTGCAAAGTAGAAGCGATTGCAGGACTTGTTTTCAAATACTCAGATGCATTTCAACTTGTTCATATGACAATATGTGCAAACCTTCATGTTCAGAATCAATTCACTCCCATATCCTTGACCTATTTGAATCCCAATATATCACACGTTACTGCGCGATACAACTTCACATTTCAATCAAATTATCATCTTCCACAGTGGGGAAACTTCGAAAGTAGTTCTCTTTCTGAAACCGAATGAAAATACTACTAATGTAAACTCATACCAAGTACTGCCTAAGTGAAAACTCTAAGGAAGTGGTATGTAAATTATTGGAAAGACGCCGTGACGTGAAAAAAGCAACCAGAGGTAAGGGTACGCTGATTATGATTGTTTTGAAGTCGGGGCATGTCATACCGTGCATACCCCAACTTTGATCACTGATATCAACCTGTACAAATTACAACAATATTAAATAAAGTATTCGAAAAAGAAAGAAAAAAAAAACGTTAAAATATTCCATATCTATTTCAACAACTTTAAGCTTCTTCCAGGCAAGTTTTCGAGCAAAGTTTCAATGTAAACCATAAGGAAATTCAATCAATTACAAGTATAGCAAATAATTATAATAAAAAAAATAATAAACACATTTACGTACTTATTTTGACAGAGAATACATTCGATAACTCTATATTTTAAGCACCTCTCCATCCCCTTTTCGCGTGAAAAGGAAAGCCCATTACATTTGCTGGCTTTCCAACTTTGTCTCGAATCATTTTTTTTTTTTTTTTCTTTCTTCAATATTCCATTTCAACACCGAGATGTGAACGCAGATTCAGAATTACATAAGCTTCCGCTGAGAATCCAAGCTAATCTCAAAGGTGAGTACAATATTTTCAAAAATACATACCATAAGAAGTTGTGTATTAAAAAAAAATGATGTGTGCCATGATTATGCCCCATGGTTAACGGGGAAAGTGGCTATGCACCTTTATGAACCTGGTCCCAGTGTTGTCAGATGGCGGGAAATTTCCCGCAAAACGGGAAATTCTTAGCATTGGCGGGAATGCGGAAAATTCGTGTTAAAAATGGGAAATTCAGTCAACATTTCTCCTTTTCATGTCGTCTCTTTCTAACTCCTTGTGTACATGGAATATGTCAAAAGGTCAAAAGAACTAGAATAGCAAGAAATGTTTATAAACCAAATCAAATTGAACTGATAATTAAACGCGCCAATATCCATTTTCTGCAAGGGAGAGAGGGTTTATGGCCCTTTGCTTACTATATTTGATGTGACTAGTCATTCACGGAATATTAAGGTGAAGTGAAGAAGAGGGGGAAGAATATAATGCTTGGAAGTAGCGCACACACACACATGCGCACACGTGTATATTTCTCTCTATACCAAATAAACTACAGATAGAAAGATGTTCCTATAATAGATTTCTTCTCCCGCATGAAAAAAAATGTACTTCTGATTCATTGTTCATTGTCATTTGATTTTAATTTGAAATTATTAACATAATGATTAATTAGGTTAATATTCTTTCTTGGCGGGAAATTTTGAAAGCGATCGGGAAATTTCAAAGCTTTGAGCGGGAAGTCTGTTATTCTGAATCTGACAACACTGCCTGGTCCCCTCATCTCCCGGTACAAATGACTTCAGTATACAGTGTGACCTAAAAGTAGATATACAGTCCTATACTGAACGGTCATGACTAGGGCCCGGAAGTTAAGGAAAAATCCTCTTTTTCGCGAGTGCCCGAAGACTAGGCTGAACATAATACTTATTCATTATGGGTCATTGTAAACCAGAAAATGGATTTTATTTGTCCTTTTTTGCCTTTTTCGGCATTTTTTCGTTTATTGGTATTTTTTAAAAGCTTTTAAGGGTCTTAAACGTCTTTTTTTGCCCTTTCATCTTTCGACAATAAATTACTGGCCATTAACTCGAATCATCACCACCTCTTAAACATCTTTTCTTTAGTAAAGAAAATTCAAAAGATAAGACATTCTTCAACGACTGGACTGTTAAGACCAGATCTGCAACACTCACAAGTCAGATAAGGAGGCGTAACAATGTCCTCCAGCAAGGGCGCTGAAGGTGGGGAAGTTTTCTTATTTTACTTTGTACTTCAGTTTGTGGAAGGACAGACCGTTAACCTACCAGAAGCTTGTATTTCTTGAGCATTATATCAATTAAATATATAATTCTTAATTAAATTGGGTCTTATTTTACGTCCCTTTTTCCAGTTTTTAGGTCCTTTTTTAAAAGGACATTTTTAGGCAATTTTTAGGTCCTCAACTTCCGAACCTTAGTAATGACATTTTATATCATTAACTTATTGTTATCCATAGATACAGGTATTGACTTAGTTTCTTCCTTAGGTTATCTATTAATTTATTTTCACTTATACCTTAAGCTCGGAACAAACCAAAACAAATACATTGATCGATGCTGGTCTGTATATCCTACTTTTGGGCCACTCTGTATATAGATACTATAGAATGAGAAATTAAAACAAGTTGAGGAGGGCTGAGAATTACAATAAAAGTTACATCAATTGATAGTGGAATGTTAGTGTTGGATATTGCTACAAGCACAACGTTAGTTTTTTTTTTTTTTTTTTTTTTTTTTTTGCTAGAAACACAAGGTTACTGCTGCTACATACGGAAAGTTATTAAAATGTTAATATGTCATCATGTTTTAAAAATAAGTTTCAAGGGACCAAAAGAGTGCTAATATTTAATACTATGTACAGAAATTTAGTAGAAAGTAAAGTGGCTTGACGTCAAGCTAAATAGCCACTTTTTCAAAATAACTTTTGAAGACAAAAAAAAAAAGGGGGGGGGGTCATTCGTTAGTTTTGCAAACACTGTGTTAGTGCCACAGTGTGCGGGAAGTAATTAACAAATTTTGGTTTGACGTAAACGTAGAATCTTATTTTTAAAAATAACTTTGAGAAAAACAAAGCATGCCAACCATTAGTGCTACAAGGACAGTGTTAGTATATATGAAAAGTTATTAACGAATTAAAGTGGAGATTCTGGCTTGACATGAAGCTAGAATTGCCACTTTTTCAAAATAGCTTTCTAGAGTAGAAAAATCGTGCCGATCGTTACTAAAGTCTGTTTCAGCACCCTGATAGAAAACTCCTTACTTCCAACCAACTACCACTGCAGAAGGTGAAAGCAAGTCGTTGACCTTCACAGGGAGGGAAGCTTTACTAATAAAAGAATTGTGTAAACTCTAAATTTGTACGTCAATTCGCTCGCATCTGATGTTGAGAAAGCGTTGCTGTTCCTTTTAGCTGTCCCGAGTAACAATTCCCATGGGCGCCCGAAGGTGGGGGCAGGGTAGGGCCCGGGCCCCCCTCTGGCTCACGAAAATGTATACGTAATATATCAAACCACGTATATTAATTACCAGAAATGCCAGACGTAATGTACCAACCATGGAGATGGGCCGCCCTCTAGAAAATAATCTTCGGGCGCCCTTGACAATTACTGTTTTAAATTTGTCTTGGAGAAAAGTATTGCATATTATTTATATACTAAAGTTTACCCTACCGTAAAATATTTTATTCTCTTAACAAATATTGAAAACATTAAAATCAATAAGAGCTCAATCTGCCCAATTTTGTATGAATGTGGAAGTTGATCTTTAACACGAATACAAGAATGGGTACTGCGGGGTTTCGAAAATAAAATGTTGATAAAACTATTTGGAGCAAAAGAGTCATACATTCAGGTAAAATCTATACAAGCTTTTATTTCACAACAAGTACCGAGTATTATAGAAATAGTGAAGTTAATACGTATAAGATAAGCATGACACCTTGCTTGTATGGGAAATACGCACTAAGTCAGCAAGTCCTATTGAAAAAGTCTAGGAGAAAGAGACTGTTAGGTGGGCGAAGGAGAAGGTTCCCGGACAATGTAAAACAGGATCTGTGAAGGATGGTTGATAAACACGGTACATTGATTTTTCACAGGTTAAAATCTAATGGAAAAGTTTGTTTCTGCTGCAATGAGCCTTTGAGATCTTTAAGCCAAAGCGTCCGTTATTTTTGTATAATTGAACGAAATCGTATTTATCGTTATTCTTTCTTATACACTAATCAATTCTCGCTACAACATTAGACTACCCTGCAGGCCATAATCGTCTCTCCCTTGCAAGTTAATTACTGCAAATGATTATACTTATTAATGGAGACCGATAATCTTTCTAAGATAATAAAAAGTCATTTGTCCCTCTTCTGCAAGAGAGGCTCAGCAAACAAACATTATCATTGTGTATATATGTATAGTTCTTTTTCTTGTTTTTAATGTAAGAACATCAGTTTATAAAAGAAAACGAGAAGTGTTTTTTTTTTTTTAATCAAGTTCTATTGTTATCATCTTAACGTTCTGATAATTTATCTATACATATTTTACTTGGTTTTCGATTTTATGAAATTATTGTATCAATAAATAAATACCTATTAAATTACCAACCCTGCCATTCCAACATTATGTCACAACCCCGACTGCCGAAAAGAAAGAAAATAAACAATACAACTGTTCAATAAAATTTCAATTGCAATAACACATGTGTTACTTATCTCACTAATACAGGTAAGTGTAATCACGTGTTTTAAATACGTAGTGTTATTATGAAAGTTGTAATTTATTATTTAGATACACTCTATACCTCCATGTGCGGGGGCTGATGATGGAAGACGGAACACCAACATTCGCCTGTACTTGAGCCTGGTGTGGGGGGGGGGAAGATTCTTTTTCCTATCAGGTTATGTGAAACAGATTATACCTGGTCAGTGCTAAAAGTATAATGTTAGTGCTGCTATGTACGGAAGGGGATTATTATAAAACTGAAGTCCCAATTCTGCCTTGGAGCTCCTCCGTGGCTAAGCGGTTAGCGTACGCGCCTTTGGCGTGGGTGGCCCGGGTTCGATTCCCGGCGGGAGCTCATGTGGTTCGGATTCCACGTTAATCAGTAGGTCCACGTCTCATATAGCCTCGCTGCTGAACGGGACGTTAAACTCAAAATCAACTCAACCAATTCTGCCTTGACATCAAGTTAGAATCGGTACTTAAGGGTCTTCAATACAGCAAAATTAAACTACCGCTAATTTTAGAGTTTTTCTGTAATATCTTCAAAACAAATACAAATATTCGAAAAGCAGGAACGTAGTGAACTAGAAAATACGATTTTGCATTTGATATCTTTACCACAATTCACCTATCTGCTTTTGGTATGCCGCTATTTACAGAACCCGCAAAAAATATTAAAACTAGCTACAGTTGCAAATCGTAAGCAGATAAATGAGTTGTGATAACCGTATCACATGTAAAATTGTATTGTCTAGTTCACTACGTTTCTGGTTTTCGAATATTTTTATTTGTTTTGAAGATATTACAAAAAAACTCTAAAATTAGCGGTAGTTTAATTTCACTGTAGTGAAGACTTAATAATAATAATAATAATAATAATAATAATAATAATAATAATAATAATAATAATAATAATAATAATAATAATAATAATAATAATAATAAGAAGAAGAAGAAGAAGAAGCTGTGTTCCCACCTACCTGGAGAAGCCAGTGAGTTCAGCTTACACGTAAAAGTCCTGGAAATTAGGGAGCTTAACGGACAGGTAAAATAATGAAAGACGATTCAATAAAGAAATTAATACGAAATTTTACTGTGATCCTTAACACACTCGTTCTGTAGAGTATTTCGTCTATCGGTGTCAGCAAAGATGCTTAGAGCTAAAGGCTGTTTCAAGGTGACCAAAATTTTAACTTTCAAAAACAGGACGCATATGAATCGGAGGAAGGGAGAGAGGACTCTAACAACGTCTAATTTCCAGATGGTTGAGCGCTAGCAAAATTTTAAAGTTACAAAATACACAGGCGACGGATTCAAAAGTTCAAGCACTCAAAAGCATTTAAAACTTTCAAGTGTGAAATGAAATGAAATGAACATCGTTATATCCTTATGAACACATAGATACACTCAGTAACGACAGCGCATACTATTTTTACTTAGTTTTTCGACTGCTTTGCTTCCTTAGTTTTTTTTTTTTTTTTTTTACAAGTATTACTTTAAGTTGATATTAATATTAATAAAAACATTCTAGATGCACTAGATTTCAGATTTAAAATACTACATTTCATTTCTTATTTTGTCAGTCACTTATTTGGAACATATATTGTGCACACTTTTCTGGTGCGCAGGATCTTGATTCGATCCCAGCTTGCCAAGTAAGCTTTGTGGTAGACAAATAGCATGTGCGTGGATTTTCTCGGGGTTCTTCATTCATTTCTCATCATCACAGCTTTAGTCTACACGGCACAATTGTGGGACGTAACAGTGAAGATCTTTCCCTCTTCTCCAGTTTGTCATTAGAAATTTCATCTTCTGTTACCATACTTTCCTCAAAAGATTGTTGAATTAGTGCTTCGATATGTCTTCGGTGATTAGAAATCTCTTCTAAGACGGAGAATATAAATTATTGTGCCAAGTCCTTGATGAAGTCAAACCGTATAATAATGGGAGACCCTCGTATAATATTTCATAGCAAAGGTAAAAAGACGAAACTGTTAACACAGCTGATGTACTGAACTTGCTGGTTGAAGGCTGCTCCATGATAGCTAATGAAGTACACTAAACACACGTAATCAAACATTTAATTGGAGACACACTGTTTTCTAGAGCTTACGCAAAATTACGTAACTGGAAACATCCGGTCCCATAAACTCACATGTTTTTAAAACTTGATGTTTATCTTGCAACAATCAATTACTAACTGGTCAGCACAACACACAAACGACCGAAAAAGTTTGAAATAAAGGTAGGTGACATATAGTGGCAGTAGACGGATTTCCTGTTTTTCCTGCTTGCTACACTATTTGTGTTACGTGTTGCGTAAACTCTTATTTACAAACGTAATATATTTTGTTACTTTACCCAAGATTTACAGCTTTAAAAGTTTTAATGAGGCCAATGAAATGGTTAAGTGAGCTGATTTTCTCATACCTTCGATTGCTATAATAGGGAAAAATACTATTCCACGAAAGACATGCATTTTTTTTGTGACAGATAATACGTTCAGGGTGTGAGTTAGAACTTCGAGAAGGACACAGTGCCTGTGAGATGAACATAAATAAGATGCACAGGCTGCTAAGAATCCTAACCAGGGGCTGAATGTTATGTCTACATTGCGTGTACAAGTACAGTAATCTACAAATAAAGTACTCTGTTAACGTATTCCTACAGTGTTTTTTTTTTTTTTTTTTAACTTTCTTTCATAAAATGTCCGTAAAAATTCTACCTACAAAACAAGAAGTAAATATAACAATCTTCCGCGGGAAGGAACCTTCGAGGGAAATTTTTACACCGGGTCATTCCCTTGATTGACGACTGCTTTCTGACCCCACACGTGGTAATCTTGAATATTATAAATTGGAACAAGGAAACAAATGCCAAGAAGGAAATAAGTTAAAACAAAGTTATTGTGACAGCGCAACAGATAACACAACTGATTGTAGTGACTGATAGCTGAGAAAAGCATTGTAAGCAATTATATTTTAGTTTTTATCTTTTATTTTTCCATTGACTTAAATGTTTTAATTAAATGCAGGAGATATATATATTTTTTTTTTATTAGTAGAAACGTTGCGTACGGTTCATAAGCTGCATTGCGTGATCAGTTCTTGATTTCTAAACGGTTAACTACAAAGAAAAAGGTGCTAAATGGATGTTCTACAGAATTTATGTGCTAAATGAATGTTACATGGATCAAAACTATTATCTGTAATAAAACTGTTAGATATATCACCTGGAAATTCGCTTACAATGCCACAAAATTTTAATTTATAATTACAGTTCAACGTTATTTGATTGAAAGTATATATATATATATATACAGTGGCGGCGGTTGGACGTTAAAAGTGGGGGGGGGGCAAGACATGATCGGAATATTTGATATCAATGTTAGTTTTCCTGGTTGCTTGTAACACTTTGTTTGACGAAAGGTTGTATAACTATTAGGATACTGTCTTTTTCAGTTATACCGTATATCTTGCTTTATATTTTATTAAGTATATTGACAAGAGCAACGCAAGTAGATACTAGCTCTTTGTACTCTTAAAAAACCAAGGTGTAAGAAGAGATTTGTTTCCTTGCTCATGAATATCTGTCTGGAAAATTGTGTGATCAGATTAGGGGCCTATTTAATAACAAATTTGCAAAACAAATAAACAGAAAGGATAATATTAATCAAATAATCATAGTAATGAATAATGAGGCTTGTTTTGCTAAAGTTATATTGAAACTGGAAATTAATAAACAACTTATATTTTTAATTCCACGCATGCTATTATATGTGTTATTACTCTTAGAATGACAGTGAATACTATAAGCATATGCTACGACATTTAAAGAAATACTTTTGCAGCTCTCCGAAACATGTTCGCTGCCATTAAGTACAGTTTTCACTTTCTTGGAATATATCAAAACTCAGCAATACTTAGAGTCACTCCACATTTCAGTTATACAAAATAATCCTAAAACCTAGAATTATGCTGAATTCTCTAAATTTAATTGTATACACAAAACTATATGTACACCACTAAACTCGTACATTACACTGCAAAATTAATATTCCTTACTGAGCTCTTTCGTGGCGAAGCGGTTAGCGTACGCGCCTGAGACGTAGGAGACCCGGGCTCGATTCCCGGGAAGAGCGCACGTGGTTCGGACTCCACGTTGATCATTAAGTCCACGTCTCATATAACTTCGCTGCTGAACAGGATGTTAAACTGAAAAAATCAAATCAAAATATGATTATTAGAAAGAAGAAAATACATTTTAGGAACTGTCGATTTTAGTACAATTAAAGAATAACTTGTGAAGGACTTCTTTTCTTGCGAAATGTTACCTCAATTAGTTCCAGAGCGGCTGACTAACATATCGATCAATTGCAAGAAGAAATGAAAGTACGCTCGAATTGTGGCGCTCCAATAGGTTAATTTTTGGGCCATTTTTAGTGGCAGTTCAAACGCAATTCCTGCAACTTTCTTACTTCCACGGGAAGACAACCAATACGTACTCATAGAATGACAAATATTTTATGGCACCATTTTTATTCTATGAACCAATAATACTCGTACATACAAAACTTTATATTTCCAAATGAAACTATATATATTAATGGGCAATTCCAAAAAAAGTGGGGGCAACTGCCCCCCTTTGCCCCCCGTATCGCCGCCCATGTATATATATATATATATATATATATATATATATATATATATATATATATATATATATTTCAATTAACTAGCTGAACCTGCGCTCTCTACACAGCGTATCATTTACATATGAGCATGAATCTCCTTGTCATTCCTCACATCTGTTCATGTCCCTTTACGGACACAAGTGAAGGACGTCTTGTTAAAAATCGGCAAGGGGAGGGGTATCATAAAGACCATATTTATTTTCGATTATTTTTTCAATATCTCGTTCAGTTTGCAAGATTTGAGACTACTTCCTGTTGGAGTTTCTAAATTCATGTATGACCAGTGTTTTTCTTTTTCTTTTTGCATGCAGTATGTAAATAAGGGTCATTCGATATGAAGTGGTCCAAAGATGGTGAAAATGGTTGCTCGACCATCTCCAAAAATTATAGAAATTGGAGATAATGAACCGTGTGTATGAGAAGGTCAATAACATCAGTGTTCCTGAGTGGGGACTATCTTTGTTGTCGGTGGAGCGCCAATTTTTGCATGCAAGCTTTTGCATAACTGAAAACAAAGAAAAGCGGGTCTAAACTGAGTCATGCGTAGTTTTTGAGATCTAGCATGAAATATATCAAAACATTTAATTTTTTCCGGGCTATGACCATCGTCACGTGCGTGCTTTCTTCGCGTTTTTACCATGTTTCTCACTTTTTTCTCCATGTAATATCAGTCATTCATTTTTTGCAATAGTTTATTTACATACAGAATTACTTTGTGGCTTAAGCAGCAAATTTTAGCACTTTGTCCTCTTGAGATATTACGCCCCAAACATGGCATCAAAATCACAAACTTCAAATTTCGGACCCTCAAAAATCTATGGTGTCAGTACTATCATAGATGTGAATATTTCTGCAGACTGTTTACATGCAATAGTATTCAGCACAAAACTTATGAACCCCGCATTTTATGTTATTCCAAAATACAGCCTCTTTTAAAGCGTAATTTTCTGTACCTTTGCTAGTGATTTTATGTATTGGTTTGCAACCTTGCATATTTATTTAGAAGCAAGAGTATAGGTTCTCCGTGTACCTCACTCTCTCCTCTAAACATTCGTTTTTGTTTGTATTCGTCTGGCACGTCCATCCTGAGCAACTGTAGTTTTCGTAAATGCTTGTACATACAAAAAATGGCGCTCCACCGACAACAAAGATGGCTGCCATTCAGGAACACTTGTACATACGACAACGTGAATGGTGCTATTGACCTTCGCATACACAAGGTTCGTCGCAGTTAAATTTTTATAATTTTCGGAGATAGTCGAGCAACCACCTCTAGACCACTTCGTATGGATTGACCCATAAGCAAATACATTACAGACTCAATTAATTATAATGTCAGTGATATATGGTGTTCATTGGGCAAAACACTCCAAACAATAAAGATTTATCTTACTGGAGAAATGGTTATCCTTTGTTCTTCATTATAGTTTGCCCATGAAACAAACGCCTGAAAGATATACAACCCCTGTATACAGCTATATGTTGTTGGAATATATAACTCGTAAGATATTATGCTTTACTTTTTAAAAATTTAAACACTTCCAGTATACCCCTAAAAATGTAATAAATAAATAACGGTCATGTGTTTTAAATATTGAGTTAGAACTAAAGAATCTACACAAAATTTGGAATCGACCAGTGAAAACAGCACGTTTCTTGCACTTGTGATTTTCGAGATCTCATTGTCGAAATGATTGGAGACAAACATATAAAGCTAACATTTTAATATATGGACACCTTTTAAAGGGTTAAAGAAGTAATTATACAATATTTTTAATATTTGAAAAAGTATGTATTCGTCTTTTTGTTAGAATGTCTCAAAGAACCTAAAGACATCTTCGATTCTGCAGAGAGAACAATGATGCTCTCACAATCACATTATATCATCAAACAAGTAAAAGAATACACTCTATGGATGAAGCACTCTGTACGTTTTCTATGTATACTACGAATTAGTTTTATCTTGTTTAAAAGACTTCCTTAAAGTCTAGGAATTGAGAATATGCCCGAAGCACATTACTTTAGTCTCATATTGAAAAAAGAAAGTCTAATAAAACCGATTTTCGAATCACAACTCTCATCTCAGATGTATGTATAGTTTGTGCTGTTTGTTGATGTTGGAATCATACAGTCAGTGTTTGCCAGAGTTTTCAAGAAGGTAATTGTTTCTTTAATTCGATTATTTCAACTGTTCATTTTTTCTTCTACGCACCTGAGAATATGTAATCAACATTCTGCTGTCTGAACTACCAGCATTTCAACAAGGCATAACTTACTTTGAAATGAAATGAAATCTTTTTAAGTTTTGCGTCCAACGGTTGTGCCTTCTAGGCTAAAGAGACGGTGATGACGAGAAATGAATGAAATGGTTGAATGAAGAAAGTGAGAGGAAACGGGAGAACTCCGAGGAAACGCACTCACATGGTGTTTGTCTGTCCACCGCAAAGTTCACTTGGCGTGAGCTGGGATCGAACTAAGGACCCCATGCACCAGAGGTGAACGCTGTACCACTGAGCCTCCGCGGCCCTCATAACCTACTTTAATGTAAGCATTGTAGGATATAAATCATCTCCGTAAGAATTCTGTCATAATTGTAGGCTACTTCCTGAAATTTAGTTAGTACCTATTGCTAAAAATGAATATTATAGTGGAGAATATTAATATTTTGTTTTAGCATTAAAATTATTGTCTGTAACATTGTTCATCAACTGCAGCCTTCCTCTTCTGCCTCTTTAACTTAGTCTAATCATAAGGGCTTTTGAGGAAGTGATAAATATCGATAAATACTTAAATTTTCTCATTAGAAGCTAAGAAGAAAAGCCGTATCAAGACTTACTACTTTAGGCAAACTTTCTTCTCTTAGCTTAGCAATAACTAAGTTTTCAACGGTGTGACTTTCTTCAAAAGGTGTCACACTGAACCTAACACATATCTTTGCTAACCGTTCTACTTCTTAGCTATTTTTTCCATACACATTTCGAACTATTGCTCTCAAAGCTCCCTGTTGGCTATATGGTTAGCGTATCATCTTCGGCGGGGTTCGATTCCCATTACAAGCTTATGTGTTCGCGATCTCATGTTAAGCTATAGTCGCACATCTCATATATAACCTCGTTTGTGAAAAAAAAAATGTTAAACACCAAAATCAACGAACCAATTAGTGCTCTTCATTCCCCTACTTCTGCTAACATAAATTTTCGTGCCTCTCATTTATTTTCTCCATTTTTTCCCTACATTAATATTTCGAATGCTTCAGTCGTTTCTCACAACTCTTTATGTCAACATTTGTAGCCTGTTGACTTTAGTAACCCACAGGAAGCATTTGACGGGCTTTCTGTATAATTACCTTTAATGATTCAAATAATGTTTCTCTTCTCCTTGAAATATCTCTCTTTCATCGTTTTCATTTTCTTTCACGTTTCAGGTGTTCGTTAATGATGCTACTTAGGGTAGGGGATATAAAATACCATAGTAGACAAATATCAATGATTTCTTAATAGAAATTGAGTCAACATGTGTTTAAAACCACTTCCGGACCCATGTTGACCACCACCACCACCATTATTATTATTATTATTATTATTATTATTATTATTATTATTATTATTATTATTATTATTATTATTATTATTATTATTATTATTATTATTATTATTATTATTATCTATATGTTAAGAATTAATTACTGAAGTTTGACCGTATGTTTTTTGAAGCAGAATGGTACAAACACGTATTAAATTAAATGAGTTTTTTCGACTTGTCATGAAGAAACGCTTATTCCGCTGTTTTCTTTAAAATTTTGCTGTATAGTCCAGGCAATTTACAGTTGGACCTGGGCAAAGTTGCAATAGAAGCTTTTTAAACAGTTTTTGATTCAGGAATCATAACTGAATAACATATTCAAAATCCGACAAAATCGGACTACGGGAACACCCCCAAAAACGGTTTTCAAAAATGGCGGACCATGGTTAAAGAATCTTGCGTCTATCTTGCAATTTTCTTTTGTATCTCGGGTTCATCTCATCCGATTTTCACGGTTTTGCTGATGATGACGCCTGATGATGGCTCCTACAGTTTAACGTGGGATCTGAACCGCATGACTCCACAGGGAATCGAACCCTGGACTTCTTCACCATAAGGTGACGAGAATAACCACTCATCCATCGGGGACATTATATAACTACATAAGGTTTCCTAAATCGTAAGGGGAAAAATTATAACCCTCCCAAAAATAGTATAAATTTATTCCAAATGTTCTAATATGCAGGGTTACCCAAAAGTAGATATAAAGTTCCATACTGATCTCCTCCTCTATTTCATATCATTTCTTATTGTTATCACCTAGCTTCTTTATTATTTGTTCTTATTGTATTTTTACTTGTACCTTAAGCCCGGAACAGCCGAAGCAAATAAACCCATAAGCTAGAATGTTATACTTGATCAATGCAGGAGTGTATACCTACGTTCGGGTCACCCTGTATTTCTAAATAATTTTTAATTTGTGTATGTTAGTTGCCCGTTTTCTTAATTTGTTTTTATTATTAATTTTTGTTTTTTACAGTTTTAATATTTTAAAAAGCAACTATTTATAATTTGCTTTTATTCTGTTTTGTTTTCAAATTAAATTGCACATTTAAAAATAGAGATTTCTAAATATTCTGTGATATGTAAGGAAAAATTGGACAGTAGGCAAGAGGTAGTTAAAATGAAACAGAAAGGAGTAGATGGCATAAATGAAGCAAGCCACAGGCGTGGAAGTGATGTTGCTGTCATGGTATTAGTGTCCATGTTTCATTAGTGTCGGAAACGCTTTACAGATTCAAAGGATATTACTGTCAAGAAACGGCAGACTGGTGACGAAACAAAACCAAGAAAAAGTGCACGTTTAAATGAAGGCCCAATTCGTAGTGCCACTCGTTGCTTGTTTTGCGATTCATTTGTGGACATTTCTTTGAAGCATAAACCGTCATCAGAGCATGTAAAAGTACGTACGTCAGAATTTGTTGAAAGTGTTTTAAAAAAATGCTGTGAAAATCGTTGTGATGAATGGTCATTTAAGATACGAGGACGTTTAGAGTAATATCTTGGTGACCTTCATGCAGCGGACTGCGTCTACCATAACACTTGTAGTGTCAATTTTCGAACTGGTAGGAACATTCTCCGTGAGTATTCTTCCTCCAATAAGTACATAAAGAAAGGTCGGCCAAGTAATGAAGAACAGTACCTTGCATTCCTTCAGACCTGTTCGTACTTGGAAAATAATGATGAAGAACAACTGCTGATGGGAGACCTGATTTCAAAAATGGAAGAATATCCTGAAGGGAGTCGAAGCTGTGCCTATGATCGGAGACATATGAAGAGGAAATTTTTGGAATATTATGGAGAGAAAAATATTATTTCTGGTAGTTAAAGGCAGAAGTGGAAAGGCAGATATAGTCACTTTACTTGATACAGCCACTGAAATTCTTCAAAGTTATCACCAAAAGTAAAAAGAATGTGATATTGAACTACAGAAGATACTTAATAGAAGCAGCAGCCAAAATAATGAGAAATGAGGTGAAATCCCTCAACGTTTCTAATGTGGATGTGTACCCATCACCAAGTGACCTTACTGAAGAAAGTACTTTGCAATACGTAACTAAGAGTTCGAAATTACTGTTGTCAAAACTATTTGTGGGAAAGGATCTCTCTATAAAAATTTGTTCAATTGTTCAGAGCATTATGCAAGGTATACGTCCTAGAGTATTACTGTCCATTGCAGATTGGTTTAGCTATCCAGCTGCACCACAACTTTAGATCAAGGTACCTTATTGATTTGCATCACAGTCTTGGTTATTGTTCATCATATTCCGAAGTAATTAGATTTGAAAGAAATGCTGCCGTATCAGGTAGCCATATCTCGTTAAATACTGCCAACAACACTGCAGTTTTTCAGCAAACTTCCAATATTGCCCATTGCCTCTATAAGTAGGCTAAATCCTCTGTGGCAAATATGTGCAGCCGAAAGATCAGGTCCAAGTTGGTCAGGAGCTATGCAAACAATTCATTCTGGAAAAAATGTTTCACATCCTGGTGCGGCATCAATCACATTTCTTCCTATCATTGATATGGCAGCTAGTGACATGACATATATACTCTCAACATTGCAATACCTGAATAAGTTGGTACATGATCAACGTATCCCTTGTATCATCACTTTTGATCAGCCTTTATATTGGAAAGCTTCCCAAATTATCCATGAGCAACAAGATCTCCAAGATATTGTTTTAATGATGGGAACATTTCATACTCTGATCAACCTTTTGAGTTTAATTGGCACTTTGATGAATGGTTCAGGATTATCTGAAGTACTTCAAGAAATCGATGGATCAAATGCCGTGCTGCATATGATGTCTGGAAAAGCTGTTTCTCGAGCAATGCGAGGGCATATGATAGTAGATGTAGCTCTTTGTACCTTACTGGTTTCAGATGTTTTCCCTCGCAATGAAGATGGATCCCCTCATCATCTAGTTAAAGAAGCTTGTAACTTACTTGATAACGTCATAAATGGCAAACAACATGTTGAGGACGTGGAGCTGTCTAGGGCATTATCTCAAATCAGTACTGCTTTGGAGGAGAAGAAAACTCACCTTCAATCTTTTTCAAGAACAAGTAAACTTTGGCTAAAGTAAATGCAAATGATCAACGTTGCACGTAACTTAGTAACAGATAGAACTAGCTCATGGGATTTACATTAGCAATCTGTGATGGAGATTCTCCCAATAGTTGCAGCAGCTGGACATCACAATTACCTCAAGTCATTATTGTTATATTTGCAGAAAATGCTCAGTTTGGAATCTGAAAATCCAGTTGTTCACAAAATGTTTCAGGAAGGCAAGCTTGTGATAAGAAGTGATAGGATATGGGCCGGATTAGGTTCAGATCTGGTGATAGAGCAAGTATTAATGCGTTCTCTGAAAGGTAAAGGAGGTCTGACACGAGGAAGTGGATTTACAGAGATTCAAAGAGTAACATGACTACTTTCTATGCCTGTATTTTCTACTTACACCTTAGCAGTGCAGGAATACAATAAAAGTTTGTTGGAAAGCAGTGAACAACACGAAGAAATGAGGGAAAGTAGACAAACTAGGGAGAGTAATGATATTTAAAAAGTTGTTGACCGACTAGAATCAATATCCCCATTTAATTCTGGCCCAGATCTTTCCAACATATTGTCACAGGTGTAATAGCTGATCCTGGAGTAAATGTTGATGAACTGTATTCCATTAGTACAGACATCGTTCAAAAAATGATGGGCAATGATGTATTCAAATATTCTGGTAAAAGAGCCGACAAAGCGAAAACTCTAGGATCTGTTGCTGCTGTTGTGAGTCGAATTAATGATGATATGCAAATAGATGCAGCACTTCTCTTTCAGAGAATGATGACTGTTGCTGCTGGTGGGGATATGAATCTTGAAGATGTGATGTGTTATGAACTTTGTTCTTATCCTCCTGCGTTATTTGAATCTCAGAGTGTGATGAAGAAAGCTGACAAGACTCAGTTAGCTCATGCGATACTAAAATACACAAAAAAGTACACATGGAAGAACCTGAAGACATTCAGTTTACAAACCAATATATATTGGACGTTTTACAAACCAGACTGCTAAGTCACTGGTTGTGATAATATTCAAACTCGTGCTTATAATGAATATTACAGTGATGAGGATTATTCACATTAAAGTGTTTGTATTTTACGAACTTCAATTTTTTAATGCAAACATACATAATTTGAAGTAATTTTATTTAATTTAAAAGTTGATATGTGAACTGTGTTAATCATTGTTACCTGAAACACAGTTGCTGTAGAATAGTGTTGATGTAGTTTTATTTAAAATACTATTGGGTATAAACGAAAGCTGGATTAAGTTTAAAAGTTTTACTTTACGCATACAAAAGGATAAGCACAAATGAGTTATACGATTTTTAAATGAATTACATGGTTAGCATTCTTACACATATAAAACACAGTGAAGTGGCAAAAATATTTTAATTTATTGAGCTTTATCAAATGATTAAATAAATACATAAATAATACGTTGATTGTAAATTAATAGTTTTTTACACGAAACGGTGTAAGATAGGTGTAAAGTGTTGTTATTAAAAACTTATGTAGCTTTATATGTAGCTTTTAATTAAAAAATGTTTCATGTAAATCCGATTGCAGATACCCGAGGTACAGACAATTATTTAGGGTTTATATGTAAGAAATTATGATTTTTAAAATTAAATGTCGTTTTTTACAAGAAACTGTACGAGATAGGATATCAATGCTCCTAATAAAAAATATAGTAGGTAAAATAACCTTTGATTTAAAAAAAAACAATCGTCAAAATCGGATTACAGGAAACCGAGATACAGAAAGAAATTGCAAGATAGACGCAAGGTTTTTAAATCATGGTCCGCCATTTTGGAAACCGTTTTTGCGAGTGTTCCCGTGGTCCGATTTTGTCGGATTTTGAATATGTTATTCAGTAATGATTCTTGAATCCAAAACTGTTTTAAAAGCTTCTATTGCAATTTTGCCCAGGTTAAGGGTATAATTGCTCTAGATTTCCTAGATTTCCTGGACTAGTAGTACAGAGATCCTTTCTCAACGAATTATTGCGGCTTATCTGTTTGAGGAAATGGTTGTGGTTATATCCAGGTTATCACATTAGGTTAGTTGTTGACAACTTATCAGAAAGAAAAATAAATAATACAAGCTTTGAATGGCATGATAACTAATTTTATTTGCATAGTTAGTAAGTTATGTACACTCATGTGCAAAATGATTGTCGCATATTTATAACTGTCTTCATGTAAGAATATAATTTGATAATGATTTTGCAGAATATTTTTAATATTGATAGTATGTGTATAATCAGGAAATATGTATTTGTGGTGAATTTCATAGGAAAAGAATTATAAATACGAAATTAGAATGAGTAAAACAAAATGTTGCTAAATGAACAAGAAAGTTTTATTTTCGTTTTATTGTTCTTATTTATTACTCTTTTGACAAGAAATTTGCCACACACGTGTCTTTGGCGAATATACACACACTAGCATTATAATAAATACCGGGCGAATTTGTTATCAAATTATATTTCAACAACAACATATTTATAGACATGCGACAATAATTTTGGACATGAGTGTACGCCAGAGGCATCTCATGACATACGTTTGGGTATTTTACAGCCGTTAAAAATATGCTTCCTATGGTTGGTGAGAACAAACAAAACAATAAAATGAAACAAATCAACCATATAGGCGTATACTTATACATAATAAAGAGTATCCCTTCATAAGGAACGCTGCATTTTATTTGAATATGAAAGCAATTCTCCTGTCCTTCTGAGCAGCAAACTGTCCTATAAATTTTTTGAAGTCAAATATATTCTTAGCATTTTTTATCTATTGATATACAATGGCTAATGCACTGAGACAATTCTGAGTCAGGCATTTCTTTATTATCTTTTATACTCTTTAATGGTAAGACATCTTTCAATTTCGGAATAGTTATGATAGTTATAGTTTTCAAGAGATTTGTTGTTGACTGGTAAGTTCATATATCCTCAATACCCTTCTATGGATTTCCCATCCGTTTCACGACGATACATTAATGATATACAGGGTGTTTCAAAACAACACAGAAAACGTTTGGGAGGTGATTCCTGACACCAAGATAAGACAAAAAGTATAGACCAACCTGGGTGCACAAATGCTTCCTTTCGGAGTTATAGGCTGCCGAAAACATAAAAAAAACTTCAAAGGTCCATAGCTCCAATAATATTGGACCTATCGTAGTCAGATCAAGACTTCACTTAGGAACTAGTATGTGCCCTATCCAAATATCCATGCTTCAGAATCCTATGGTTCTTCCGCAACAATTTTTGTAGAGGTAGTTGGCGAGTACTTCTAGTTATTATGCCCGTAGCCAAACTCCCTCTGCAAAAAAAATGCTGAGTACCTTAGGATTCTGAAACATGTACTTTTGGATAGTGCACATATTAGTTTGTAAGTGGTCTTGACCCGACTACGGTAGGTCCCACAGTTTTGGAGCTGTGGACCTTTAAGGATTAAATTTTTCATGTTTTTGGCAGCCTATAACTCCGAAAGGAAGCATTTGTGCACCCCACCCAGGTTGGTCTATACTTTTCGTCTTAGTGTCAAGAGTCGTCTCCCAAATGTTGTTGGTGTTGTTTTGAAACACACTGTATACGTGAGACTGTATACATCCATTCGTCTCGTACAGTTAAATTGTCAGATATGCTACTTTTTTAAATTTCCTCTGTGATACATAAATTTCCTCGTATGTTAACAATATACTGTACATGCAACATACAATGGAACAAATTATTACGAGAGCTGCAGAATTGCCTTTAATTACGGATGCTGTGTCAATGTGTTCTTGTATTCAAATACGTAAGCAGGAGGGGGAGGGGGCAAATTCAATATGACGATAAGTTATATTAAAATTTGTAAAACCATCTCTAAAATTAGACTAAATTTACAGAGAAATTTATACCCACCCCCAGGATCACCCTTGCGTACGTCTCTGCTTGCATTGCTGTGTCAAAACACTTAATGACTGTTTTTTATTTCATGCTTTGTCAGCAGTTAACCTTTATATGTAACGAGATGTACAGTTTAAATGTGAAGTCTGAATTACTGTAGTGTGTTCCATGCTCTCTCACTGGGAATCGAATACGGGTCCAAGGGCACGTTCGGTAGCTACAAGACCAACAAGTACGGAACATGTTTCATAAATTCAGCCAAATTACGGAAACGCTAGGGTTATTTGAATCTTGGGACTTATAATGAAGAAACAGAACAAGTTAAGACGCACCCAAAATTTGATAGTATTAGTCGAAAGTGAGCAAATGCGATCCTTTTTTTTTTTTTTTTTTTTTACTACAAGGGTTATTACGAGCCTCGATAACTACCACCGGATTGTGATAGAATATTCCAAGCTGTGATAATTAGACTACGATCTGATTGGTGAATGGTATCGGGTGTGCTTATACTGGGTAAATTAAACAGCGTTAAATGTTTTTCTCGTGCTTCTTAACTTTTTCTCTCAAATGTGCAGGCCCACTGCGAATCTCTTCCAAATAACAAGCAAGGAAAACAATCTGATATTTCTGTTTCATAATATGTAATCTATTTATTGTTTTCGTAGAATCAGCTTGAAAATTACGCTTATATCTACGCGTTTTAGTTTTCACTTCCTGATTATATTTAACTTTGGTTAATGATGACTTTTGTCTAATCTTTCACATTCTGAGCTGAGTTGAGTTTGAATTAACGTCCTTTTCAGCAGCGTGGCTATATGAGACGTGGACCTACTGATCTCCTGATCTCCCACGCCAAAGGCTCGTACGCTAACCGCTTAGCCATGAACGAGCTCTCTTTCACATTCTGTGAGTGCATTAAATGATATATATAATAGTTCGCAATCTCCTGGCAGAATTCGTGATCATAGCTTCTCTAAGATGCACTGGCATTCAAAGAGTATTTTAGGGAAAGCCATGTAAAGATAGAACGAATTCTATAAAATAAATTCGTGCTTATAAAGCAATCAATATGCCACCACACAACACGTTTGCACTTCTCTCCATTTTGTTTCACTCATCAAGCACAATCTGCTAACTGTAATAAGTCACGCGAAGAAACAAAACACTACCTTTTTCTATGTTACAAATTAACATACGTTACTGCAAATAACAACATTCATCTTTTTGCATATGTTATAAAGAAGAATTTTGAAATAGGAAAGAAAATTGATTTCAAAGTTTCCTTCAGATTTCCAGAATACTAAAGGTCACCTTTATAGCACTGTTACAAAATACAATACTATTTCCATAAGCTATTTGCTTTCCTTACAAATTTTCAGCTTATTTTCACAGGAAAACTGTACCCGAAAGAAAACTAGTTCATATTAAAATAATAATAATAATAATAATAATAATAATAATAATAATAATAATAATAATAATAATAATAATAATAATAATAATTTGAAAACTACAAATGAAAACTTATCTTTTGGTAACTTGAGAATCTCGAGGGAAGAATTCTAAACCTCCGCACTCTCCCCGATACGATCTTGGAAAGTTTTCATTTTGTTCTAAGAGATAATTTTTGTTATAAGAAATTAAAACAATAAGAAATCCAGACAACTATTTGACAAAGTGAATACTATTATGGGCTTCTGTTTTCACTTGAAAAGCTTTTTACTTGTCTATTCTTTGTAAAACATTTTTTTTTTTTATTTTGTGATATTAAAAACTGAAGTTTTTTTCAATTTTTCGGAGAAACCAAACAATGAACAAGTAAAGGTGAAAAATTTTAAATAAAGTATTAAAAACATTTTGGTAAAAATAGTAAAAGTAAAAAACAAACATTATAAACACGGAAGACTTTTACAAAAAAAAGCCATTTTATAAACAATCCTATTTTTTAAATTTGTAATAAAAATGAAAGTATGGAAAATAAGTATATAAACTATATAAATTTTACAAAAATCATCACTTCACATTCACACTTACAGCCTTTAACGTTCACTTAGCAATTTGGATTCTTTTTGTTCAAAGCTTCAATATGAAGTTTCTGAGTAGCGATCGTCAGGACATTAGGTATAAACTTAGAAAGAAGTATAACTAATATATAGTATTATATAACAAGTTAAATTATCTATTAGTAATTCACATATTTTATAGTTATTGTATATTTTCTTCTTTTAGTAATATACTTGTGCATCTAACTTATAAGTAATTGTTTCTTTTATTTTTAATATTAATCAATTACATTATGCATTATTATCATTTTTATTGAATTTCATTACAATCTGTCTCATCTAAATAAAACATCATCACCATTTAAATAAGGTCTCCGTATAACAAGCAATTCTCTTTATAACAAACAATATAAACAGTTCTCCTCATAACAAGCACTATAAGCAATTCTCCTCATAACAAGCAATATAAGCAATACAATACACTATAACTATAATCCGACTATATAATAGTTATACACTATATAATATATATTGATTCTGCTTAAAGCGTCGCATTACGGGCAATTAGACAACATTGCACGTTCAAGTTCTCTTTTGAACGCTGAAAGAGCGCAATTTCTTCGCTTCGTTTCTCTTCTATACTACAAGTCACAGCAACCCATCTCGTTCACAGCGCTGTTGTAAACGGGCTGTAATAACGTAATGCATACAAGCATGGGGAAAATGCAAGCCAATAGTATGTATTAAAGGAAACACCTGGTGACTAATATGTTACAGAAAAAAAAGAAAAAAAAAGAAAAGAAACGACATGATAATATAATACTTTCAATACTATTATATATATATATATATATATATATATATATATATATATATATATATATATATATATATATATATATATATATATATATATATATATATATATATATATATATATATATATATATATATATATATATATATATATATATATATATATATATATATATATATATATATATATATATATATATATCTTAAGGAACAATAAACAATCCAAAATATTTGGTGATTCAAGTGATCTTATGAAGTGCATAATCGGACGCCATTGATTCATCGTCTATTTTTTTTCACATCGTCTATTTTTTTCTTTGTGTTTTCCGTAGTTATATCTTCGTTACATGACATGTATTATGTAAATGAAGCGCCATTTGTTTTGGTCAATTAAATTATTTCCAGTTCTTCAAGTGGAAAAAAAAAGTGAAAGCGAAGGTCAAGAAATCACTTTCTACTTCCTTCCAGACGCAGAATTCATTGCAACTTTGCTAAATTTGTATCTGCGCTTGTTCTACGCATGTAAATTCTTCGGTATTACTGCTGTAGGCAATGTTCCTTGAGGAACACTAGTAGAAGCACATGCAGCCGTAGTGTGCATTTGCAGATCATACTAAAATACTTCTTCGATGTAGCACGAACCAGGGACGTGCGCAGGAGGTGGGTCTTGGGGGTCCGGACTCCCCCGAAATTTAGACTTTTGTGTAAATTTAGCCGAATTTTAGGGGCAATTTCAAGAATTTTAGTTTTTGAGTTTTACGTCCCACGGTTATGCCGGTTAGGCTAAAGGGGGCTTCAGGAATTTTAATATAAAACTAGCTGAACCTGCGCTCTCTACACAGCGCATCATTCGCATATGAGCATAAATCTCCTTCTCATTCCTCACAACATCTGAACATGTCCCTTTACAAACACAAGTGAAAGACGTATTGATTTTTTTTTTTTAAAAAAAAGCCAAGGGGTACCATAAAAGGGAGGCTATTTTCGATTATTTTTTCTCAATATTTCTCACCGTTTGCAAGATTTGAGCCTACTTCCGGTTGGAGTTTCTAATTCATGTATGACTAGTGTTTTCTTTCTTCTTGCATGCATTATGTAAGAAGCAAATGCACTACATATACTGTACAATTAATTATAATGTCAGTTATATATGGTGTTCATTGGGCAAAACACTCAAAAAAATAAAGATTTATCTTAAGACTCGAGAAATGGTTATCCTTCGTTTTTCACTATTATTTGGCCATGGAACAAACGCCTGAGACATATACAACCCCAATATACAACACTGTGGTGTTGGAATGTATAACGCATAGGATATGATGCTTTTTTTTTATTTCAACGCTTCCAGCGTACCCTTAAAATATATAATAAAGAAATAATGATCATGTTTTTTTAAAATATTCAATTAGAACTGGACAACCTACGCAAAATTTCCAATCGATCAGTGAAAACATCATCTTTCTAGAGCCTGTAGTTTCCGAGATCTCATTGTCGAAAGGATTGGCCACAAACATAAACATAGTTTAAAAGAACTCGGAAGATGGAAGCACAACTCACATGCATTGATTTTAGAGAAGGCTTATTAAAACACAAAAGCTTTGAACAATAATTTTATATCATAAACTTTATGAAAAAGATATAGTTAACTAATTTAGACTGTTTAAAGTACAAATACTTAAAATGTTTGTCTCTGTTAAACGTGAAATCACACATAACCGTAAATGAAAGATTTGAAAGCTAAAGTTATAGGTTGGAGCTCAGGTGCTTTTAATTGCTAGTGTAGCATTTTAAAAGATAGATACCCTCATATTGAGTTTGGACCCCTCCCGAAATGAAGTCCTGCGTGCGCTACTAGTACGAACTCTACGACTACGCCACTAAGTTAGTGCTAAAGCAGCACATTTACTGGCAATTAAAGCATTGTTAATGAAAACTTTCTCTTGTTCCTGTAACGGATCAAGAAAACTACTTTATTAGTGAATGATCATTCGTTTCTGCATCATTATTTCTATGGCTAAATTAGACGTATCACATGATTCGAATTTTCTCTCCAGCGCCCACTTATTTATTTGAATATTGATTTTACATTGTACTTTCTCCAACTTCGAAATTATAAAGGATTATATGTACTTCTGCTATAATGTAACCACAAATCACTTCCTTCCAAGGCTTTGGGTCTCCATTAGATATTGAACTAGGGATCAGGCATACTGGAAATAAGTATTGGCCAATCTACTACGGAAGAACGAATATTTTTAAATAATTAAAAAGAATAGTAAGTTCCAAAGGCGATTGTAAATTTTAAAGAGTATATCTGATGTATAAAAATGAAACTCTATAAAGTAACACAACATAGTTCTGAGAATTATACTCTGTGACATAGTCTACCTTGGAAAAAGCATAGAATACTCAAAAGTTACAAAATAAATAAATAAATAAATCTCTTTAAAACTCAAATACAGTTTTTAAATTCAGTGATAAATGTCTATCGAAAACTCGATGTTTACCTTTAGATGTATTTTAGGCTTTCAAAAACAAACCAATTCACTGTGTAGCAGCGGTTAGCGTACGCATCTTTGTCGTGGGAGACCAGAGTTCGATTCTCGGTGGGAGCTCATATCGTTCGAATCCCATGTTAAACTGTAGGTTCACGTCTCATATAGCCTCGCTGCTGAACAGGACGCTAAACTCAAAATCAAATTAAAATCAAATCACTGTGTAGCATACAGGGAAGCATAACTGTATGTCATATTACTTAATACTGTCCGCAAAGTTGGCGACGAGGACACCATGTGTTCTTGGACATTTAATTTTATCTGCAATTAAAGCAACTCTATTTTTTTATTTTTACTTTTATTTATTTATTTATTTTTTAGATTCAATATCCAGACTTACTCTCCGGAGTAAGATTGTGGCAGATATAGGAAGACTTGCAGATTATTAAAAAAGGGATCGGAGAAATTTTGGACGACCATTCAAACATGAAAATAAATAAATAAAAAGCGCAAGCTTGGTCCCGAAACTGCTCACTCCGTTCATTAAGAAACGACGATTGGAGAGTTTGATTTATTTATTTATTTATTTTTAAAGAATTAACCAGAGAAAATCTTACGAAATTTGCGCTCAATTCGTAACTGTAGATGAGATTTGGATTCTCCAATGTGATCCAGAGTCGAAACAGGAGTGTATGCAGTGGATTAAAAAAAAAAAAAAAAAAAAGTGTAAAGGCTCCGAAGAAAAGTCGGCGTAGCAACTTGGGACAGTGAAGGTATTTTGCTGATCGATTATATCCCAAAGGGGACTAAGATGAATGAACAATATCAAGTGGACATAAAACAATAAAAATGAACATAATAAACAGGTATGGTAATAAATATTAACATTAAAAAAAAGCAATGTCAATCTAAAACTAAGCACCAACTTTATAATTGCAGAGACTGATGGTAGCTGGGTTTCAAGCTGTCCAGACGGTTCACCAGGTGAAATTTCATTTTTATGACAAAACCACAGTAACTTAATTTCCCACAAGTATTAATTGTGTATTAATATTGTAGCCAAATACTGCCCTGCCTGAATCTAGTTATTAAAAAAAAAAAAAAAAAAAACATTACCAGTATAAAAAGTGAACACTGTTTTTCTTTCAGCATTTCAGTGTTAAACAAGAGAATATAACAAAGGAATATTTATTGTTTAATGCTATGAAATAACTATATGGATGTCTCGTTTATGAAGTACTTGCCAGAGCTTGAAATAAAAGAAGAGCAGAAAAGGCGGCAATGTTAAAACTCTTTAGTTTTGATAGTTACCTAATTCGGAAAAGAAAACTGAGGTCTTGCATTTCGACAGCCCACGGAGGCGCTTTATTTCCATGTGGTATAAAATATTGAAGGTATAAAATATATGTGGTATGGTCCCTTTGTCAAAACTTTTAGGTCCAGTCTAGTGATATGGTTATTGAGAATCAAGGAGAAATGTCAGGTTTTCGAGTAAGGATGGACACGAGTCGAGCCAAAGGCAATTTTGTCGAGTCTAGTTCTGAGACGAGTCACTGTTTTGGAGGTCGAGTTTGATAAATGGCTCGCTCTTTCAGCTTGTTTTGAAATCATGGCCTGATTAGACTGGAAAGCGAAAGCCATGAGAAATGTAAGCAGTAATGTGGAATACTTTATGTGTCGTGTTGCTCACGACAGAGACATTGCTCACATCTCGTCTCTTCTCGATAACGAGATGACAATAGATAACGAGACAGTCTCAAATGTCGTGAGCACCAACATAAGTATATACTGTAGTTCTTACCTACAAAATTTCATACAAAAAATTACGTACAAAATTTCATAAAGTACCGCCACCAAATTTCATGTCTGTGAACTACAAGAGCGCATTACAGTGCAAATTATTAGTGAAAACAGGCTGGCTGAAACGGGTTTTGGGAGAAATTTCATTACCAAATCGATATACGAAGGAAACAAAGGGGACTTACTTTGAATATTTGTGAGTTACTGTATTACAAATTTAACAGTAAACTTTCGATAGTTATAGTTTATACTTAAGTGTAAAATTTTAAATAATTTATATAAGTAATACAATTATTTTGTTACTTATCGTCGCAGGAGAACCAGAGAAATGTAACTCCATAAATGCGGTATTCGTTTTCTTCATATCTGGACATAATTTTGAAAGCCTCACTTGGTGTAAATGGAACGTAACGCCATCTGTTCTCCTTGTCCATCATCTGTTGAAATGTAGCTGAATTACCATCTTATTAAAAACATATCTTTCTAAGAAAATAGTATGTTTGTTCTTTCGCCTGTAAATTTACGAAAATGGAGTTACGTTCTTCTGGTTCTCATTCGACGTTATATAAATTATTTAAAATTTAAATTTTATTTTATTACTTATAAGGAGTTGAGATCGTTCAAATCATTTTGAAACACGCTGTATATACTCGTATTAATATAGTAAAGCTTATTTTTTTCATATCTTGCTCAAAGCGGACTTAAATCCTAAAACTCCCCTTTCGCGTACACCATACTAATAGTTTGCACAGGACTAAATAAGGCGGATGGTCGGCATTAGGTTATTCACTGCTCTGTCAATAGTGTATTTGTTAAATTCTGCAACCTGCCGTTTGACAAAGCTTCCTGGAAAGCAATGTTTATCCTCGTAGAACTAGATAGTCATTGATGTTCTTTATTGCCACGCACCTGCAGAAGACCATGGCTCTCTTGCTCTTTGTGTGGATTGACTGAGCTGTATTTGTAGCTGCCTTTACTATTTAACTGATCAACATAGAGAGACTGCTCAATGCAGCTTCACTCAATTGTATAAATATACACTCAAGTAATCCTTTTAATATATCCTGACAATGTGCACATGTGTAATGGAACTGTAACATGGCATCAATGTTCTAAAATCTACAACTTTCCGTTAGACGTATAATAATTCCTATTATCTATTACTCTGAGTTATTCACACCGTGAATCTTGGTGCTTGGCTACATTAAAGTTGTTGTTTCTACGGTTAGGATTTTTAAGGACAGTTTTCGTGGGAAAATAGAAAGGCTAAGGAAGTCGGAAGGATAAGGCAGGTCAATGATGATGGAAAAATCGGTGGTATGAGAATGTGGGAACAAACGGGAGTACCCCGGGAAAACCTATGAAAACGATGTTGTCCGCCACAAACTTATATGGCCCGGGGTTGAACCAGGGACCCCACGCACTAGAAGTAAGCTCTCTACCACTTAGTCACCGCCCCCCGTAGGAAATAGAAAGAAAGTGGTAAAAGTAAGGCAAAAAAGGCAGAAAAGATTCTGCGAATATTTCCTTCAACTGTTTTGACAATTGTCCTTTTTATCCACTTCAAAACCTACATAATATATAAAAGAAAGTCACTATATTTGTGACTCCATACTTCTTGAACCACCCGACCGATTCCGATCAAACTCTCAACATATATGAGGTTCGGACCTGGGATGGTTTCTATCATATCACTTTGACGCTGCAACTTAGCGGAGCTGCAGGGGAGATATATAAAAATGATCGACAATGACCGATATTAGTGTCGAATCCATAGTTTTCGGGGTCGCTGAGACGAACAGTGACGCTTCGATACCATTGAAATCCAAATTGACCCCTTCATGCCAAAAATGATACGTATTCTCCCCGTGCGAAGAATGAGTATTCTGTAGTAATATAAATTACTTACCTCTTTCTCTCTCGGTTAATATACCTCGCTTACAGACGTAATTTGTATTGTTTTCAATTAAATAATTTTACTGAGTCAACCAACTACATATATATTCAGTACATTATTTATTGAATTGACTGCATTCCTGTATCAGTTGTTAGCACAGAAAAGATGACATGAAGTCGGTTAATAAAGTTGTTGGAGTTGCAAAATAAAAAACGTAACGCTGTAGATGGAAATTCGACAAGATTTGGATTCTTCCGATGACCAACCTCAAGCTTTCTTTAGTAAAACCATTTAGCTGTTACCGGTACTATATGGAACTAAATAGCCTACTGTTATTTGAAATGAAAGGGATTTTTTTTTTTTTTTTCAGTTTTATCTTCCATGGCTATGTCCTATAGGCTAAAGGAGACGATGATCGTCAGAAAAGAATGAAATGGTGTAATAAGGAGAAAATGTGAGGAAACGAAAGAACCCCGAGAAAACCCACGCATACACAGTGTTTCCCCACCGTAAAGTCTACTTGGCGCGAAGTGGGATCGAACCAGGGACCTACATACAATAGGGGAACATTCTACCACTGAGCCACCGCTGCCCCATCACACGCTTCTTTTTATAAGCATTCTTATCCCAAGTTTTTAATGGCATCCATCACATATTTGTAACCACAATTCAAAATAATTCTGTTTCCAAATCATGAAGTTTCGACTGCATCATTTGGTTTTAGAGACACTATTAAATACTAACTACTTCAAGAATGAGCACACTGAATTTATTATGACCAGGAAATGTAGAATTAAAATTTAAAAAGTAACAGGAAAAAAGGAGAGAAAGGAATTGGGGGAAGATTAAGGAAATACAAGCTTATGGGGCGTTTACACTTGGTCGATTTAGTCGCACGACTAAATCGATTTAGTCGCACGACTCAATCGACTCCTGCATTTGCCACTAAATCGAAGCAACTAGGCCGAATCAGACCGATGGATGTGTTCAATTATTTCAACCACAGAAAATAGAACGTCTTTCAATTCAGTTGCCAGTTGATTAGTCACCTTCGATCAACAAGCGATTAAGTTGAAGTCCCGTTTACACGGTCGATTAAGTTGAAAGTGACGTCAATTCAACTGAATCGAACGCAAATCGACTAAGTGTAAACGCCCCATTAAGGGGGTCAAAAAGGCGATAGAAGTGTTGCAAGACCATCTCTGTACGTAGCTAGAAGCAATATTTGACATCTTGGGTACTTGACATTCCTTGGAAACTGGTTTGTCTTTGCCTTCATTCACAGTGTTGTCACTATGTCTAGGATGATTTCCATCAGACTCAGACAAAAACTCTTTAATATCTTCGCCTGTTTCTGACAGAATATCACTGGAATGGTAATCAATACATATCTTGTAGGCCTACTTATTTCTAATACGAAGTAGCTAAATTAAAATACTAAATAAAACATTATTTCTATCAAGTATAAGGAGACGAATGGCGAACATGGATGCAGCTATTTTTCCTCGCCGGTACCTATGTGGCCGCGGGCCTTGCCCCGGCCCTATAGCTAAATTGTGCATATGATTTTTAAAAAAATTTTCTTTGGATGATTTTTCCCTGAATTTTCTTTGGTGTTGTTATACAGGAGGAAAGACTTTCTAATCCGTTCCTTGTCACTAAGACGAGTGTGTAAATGTTTCAAGTCGCGACCATAAGGTCCAGTCGACTACGTCATTAAAATTGTTTTAAAATCATAATTGTTTGAATGCGGTAAATGTAAAAATGGTCCGCCCCCGTATATTAGTAGAATTATTTGAATAAAAAAAGAAATGTTTTACACTGTAAATTGTAATAATAAAATGCAAACAATTGGAAAAACTTTCGAAGTGGTGACTTTTCTTAATAAAAAGAGAGAAAAAAGAAAGGAACAGGAGGAAGAAGTGATATGGTGCTGGTTATTGTTCTTTCTGTGTTCTGATTGAGAAGTGGATAGAAGACACGTATTGTTAATAAAGATTTTCCATTCAGTGTTTAGAATTCCTAAGTCACTACGTAGCTGTCCACTAGTTTATACAGATTTATTGATTTATATATGCTTTTTTTTTTCCTGCGTGTATTGAAAACAGTTTTCTTATGAGGAAAGGAATTTGCTAGAGATTGCCAATAAATGATGAATGCGTTCGTGCATCTACTGCCGTTAGCAAAAGGTATATACAGGATGTTTCGAAAGAAAAACCGACAACGTTTGGGAATTGATTTCTGACACCTGCAGTAATCTGCTACAATTTTTATTGAGGTATTTTGTGAGTACATCAAATTATATGCCCGTAGTCAAAGTCCCTTTATAGAAATTGTTGCGTCAGTACCTTAACATTCTGAAACATGTATTTTTGGATAGCGCACATATTAGTTCATAAGTGAAGTTCTGCACCAACTACAGTAGGTTTTATAGAATTGGAGTTATGGACCTTTAAAGTTTTGTTTTTTTTTTTTAATGTTTTCGACACCTTATATATATTGAGAACGATACATATTTGAGTGCCAGAAAAAATATTTTTCTCGAAAACTACGCATGACAATTTAGCTCTGAAGGAGGTCTTCTTTTTTCTGTTGAGTGATATGTCTTATCTTCGAACAATTTTACAGTTACAAAAACTAAAGTTTGTCATACTTTTGAGCTGCGCCGCGGTGGCTTTGTGATAGATCATTCCATGTTTGGTGCACGAGATCCCTACTTTGATCCCAGCTAGCGCCAAATGGGCTTTATGGTGGATAACGATTGTGTGCGTGGGATTTTCTCGGGGTTTCTCCCACTTTCTTCATTCAGCATTTCATTAATTTCTCGTAATCACCATCTCCTTTATCCCACACCATATAACCATGTGTCGTAAAACTCACAGATTTCATTTCATTTCATTTTACATTTTTGGATAAAAAAAATCCAATATATTCCAGTCAAAAATTTTCTTGTAGGTCTTATATCTGGAGAAGTACATATAGTGTAGCCGAACCCAAACTATCAGTTAACTCAGTATGATGTGCTTGCCCCCTGATCCACAAACTAATTCTTGGTCGAGATCGCAATCTTTTGATCAATTTTTTGTCACTCCTAAAATTCTTGTTGAGTTACATGTATATCTCGTTAACCATATTATAACAGATTTCAAATGATAAGCGGCATGGTTTTGAGTTGGCTTCACGCGCCGTCCAATTGGCTTTGAGTGGTGTTGACAATTCGCGACAAGCAGTCCTGCACGCTGACTTCTCGTTCTACCGCGAATCTTGACAATACCAGAGGCGCTTATTAGAAATATTGTATTAGCACATCAACTGCTCACTTTACGAAGTAGAGAAAAGAATTACGAACACATACGTGAAAACTACATCTTTTTATGTCAACTGGTTGTTATGATACACGCTTTTAAAGGTTTCCATATAAAACAATTAGTAAAACGAGCGATGAGTCCCGCGTCTAATTTCCAGTGGATTTTTCTTCAATTTGGAAATAGAACTCAACTTTTATTACAGAATACTCATGGGTGTAACCAGCTGGTTGTTCTAGGGGAACATTACTTTCAGGGGGAGGAAAGCTTTTCACACATTTAAAAGAGAACAAATGATCTCTTTCAGAATATGAAAGCATTTTAACTCACCATACATACTATACACATGTTATATTTCCACGATGCTACCTTATCAAAAGACGGATGTTGACAGTACTGAGTTGAAAACCAGATTGTATATGAATCAATAACCTATTCATAAGAAAACAAATGCTGTTTATAGCAGTATGTTCATCTGACTTTGTATTTATATGGGTTAAAACAGTAAAGGAAAAAAAAACTCGAAAACATATCAACTCAGATATTATTATGCAATAATCTAATAGAGAGTTCATACGGTGTGCTCCCAGTTAGGGAAATGATAATATAAAGCATATGGTTAATTTTAGTTGTTTTAATAGGTACAGACACCGTATTGATGATGATTGATTTTTTTTATTTTCATATTTTATTATAAACGTCCCTCATTTGCATTAACTATTAAATAAGTTTATTAAACACATACCAGAACCTCATTTTGGAGTTGGAAATAGTTTGGAAAGACAGGGCCCCCTTTTCCCCCATGGCTGCACACCTTTGGAATCTGATTCATTTATATATATATATATATATATATATATATATATATATATATATAGAGGAGAGGGTGCAAATGTGGAAACCCAGTTTGTATTTAATTTGTATAAAAGCAGTGAATCGTTAATTTAACTTGGAAAATTGCCTCAAAATGCCTTAGAATGTTAGAAATATGGGACCATAATTCGCAAATGCAAAAACCATGTATGTAAAAAATAAAAACATGTTTGGCACATGTACTAGCATATTTCGATTTTTAAAAAACTGAGGGTAATGTGGAAACATCCTAAAATTACAGTAAATCAATGTGTAAACACACAAAGTTGTTGGATCATAGTATGTTTTTTAATCATAGTATGTGTTTAATCTGTAGACGAAGAAAAGACAACAAAATATTTGAAATAATTACAAAGTTAAAAAGCTGAAAGTTACAAAGTAAACAAATTTCATTCGTTTTTTTTTTTTTTTTTTTTTTGTCAACAAAGATGTTATGTAGGCAAGTCTTATTTTCAGAAATCACAAATACAAATGTGTTTCCACACCGGTACACTCAGAGTGACTCCATTTCTAACATAACTGACAATTAATCCATAGTTCACCACGCATATCTTTCGAAAATGGTTTCCCATAAAATATGCACAGGGTGCCTTTTTCGGTGGGCTCTTCTACTCCAACTGGAAGATAGACTACATTTTTTTTAATTGGAGAAGAATTTTGGGTATTTTTCAAGTTTTCTTACCGCCTGCAGGCGGTTTCTGTTTAGGTCTAGTCGTACTCTTAGATAAGGATTGTTCGAGTTGTTTTTTGGCGGAGACGATGTGAAAATAGCGCAAGAACTCGGCTTACGACCTCTATTCGAAGTCTTCCTCTTCAAAGGGGGCATTTTCGTGATTTCATATGGTGACACACAAACTTTTGAAGAGGTGCTCGGAACGTTGGAATCCTCGGAAAAGGTGCTCGGTACGCTGGGATTCTCTAAAGAGATACTCGGTACGCTGGAACCCTGTAATAAAAATTGTGAAGACAATTATTTGCCTTTTTCTGCCTCTTTGTCAGTTTCAACTTTGCTTTACTCCTAAGCCTTACCCCTCTGCCCTACCCCTCACTTAGACCATGAATAAAAAGTATCTAATATATACTTGTATGATTCAAATGTGTGTTATCTTCAATAAATTATTTAGTAATAATAAAGCAATGCAATGGACTTTAGGGTGAGGGATATGTGGAAACGTTTCCACATTTCTCTCATCCACATGTTTTGCAAGTTACCCGCACAGTAGTCAAACTGGATTGTACGAGTTAAGTTAAAAGCACGTGTGCTTGTGTTTGATTGAAAGCCACCAATACCTTCCCAATAACTCCCTTTCACAATACTTTGATATTTATTGCATTACATCCATGATACTTTAGACTTAATAATACTTCATACTTACCTCCAAAAACTTACGAAAATGTGTAAACAACATTCGACGCACCACCATTAACTACACTGGCCGACTGCTTCATAGCGTTGTGATGTGACGAATGGGGACGAGGGTGATTGTTTACGGCAATTGCCGCTAGGGTAAATGTCTCTGCAGTCAACATAAGTTACGTTTCCACATTACCCTCAATTTTCCACATTTGCACCCTTTCCTATATATATATATATATATATATATATATATATATATATATATATATATATATATATATATATATATATATATATATATATATATATAATATGCCTAACATCGTAAGAACAAATTATGGGAAGTTCGTAATATTGTTTTGAAATTTACTTCAGGATAAATTCTTTCTTACTCGACAGAAAAAACGCAGTATGTTTTTTTTTCTTCACGTTTCACTACCTTACATATATGCGACCACTTATTCCCTCTTTCCTCCTCCAGCAGGGATTCAAAAGCACCAGGCGTCTGAATGGTGTCGTAAATTATCGTAACCCAAAACAAACTCGATCATATGGACTTGCTAAGGAATCAGACGGATTGTTTTTGTATGACCTAGACCAAGCCCAAGAAAGTTATTTGTTATGAAAACTGAGAAGGAAACAAAGGTGCTAGTTGTGTTGGAACGTAACTTCTCTTCTAGCATAAACAGAATTCATCAGTGTCTGGGTTACTTTCTTTCGTGGTAGTTCGTTTCTTGTCCAAAATTATAGTTGACAATGTCTTGAAGCAAACCGAGTACAAGTGCGGAGCCTTCTTTAAAAAAAATAAATAAAAATAAAAATAAAAATAAAAAAATAAAGTGCTACGAAATCAGTCTCGAAGAATTATTTTTTGTGTTTACATTTTTTTTAGCCCATGATGATAAATTTACAAGACTCAGATTCAGACAATGACGAAATATTAACTGACATAGACGATAGTGGAAGTAGTGTTGAAGACGAGTGTTTAGCATATCCACTGGAAAAGTTAATAGGTAAGTAATTTAATTGCTATATATACTTCTAGGATGCACAGTCAAAATTCTTGAGTTTGCTGGAATAGTATATTTACATTGCGAATAATGTTGCAAATGTATGTGTCATAATCTCAACTAGAGGAAGAGCGAGAAGGGAAAGGGAAGTCCATGATCCGGCAACACCGCGCGGAATATCGCGCACCATTGGCTATTGCCCGTGATGCTTTACATCTGAAATAGACTGGAATAGTGGTGACGTCATTTCCTCTCCGTTACCATAGTGATCACCATTTTGTTTTCTATACAAACGTGAGTGTGTAAATGAGGTGTTGAGTAAACAATGGCTGTGAAATTATTTAGAATTTTTAAATACTTTGAGAACGATGTAAAGTTGGTGGAAAAAAGCGAAAATGTTCTTGACTCAAATCACTTGTCTTCCGTAATGTATGATGGTGACTTTAAATATTTAAAAGGCAGAGTGGAGGAAAACATCAAGAACTGAAGTAGAGGTAAGTTTGTACCCATTATTTGTAAATATAAATGCCTCGATATATTCCACAAAAGGGGAACATATCTTATGTAAAGATCGTGTTGATTTGTCTGTATCATGTAATATTACAATTGTTTGTTCTGATCTAATCATATTTGCTCATTTATTTTGCCTTAGTAATTTTACGTTTACGATTAAGACTTTTATGTTGCCTACAGAATATCGAAAATCTTTAGTAAAGAATTCTAGGATATTGCTTGTTCCATTTCAGCTCAATTACATTAATATTTACAATCAAATATATAACACATCACCATTTATGCGTTATTTCTCAGCCTTCGCTCGTGTTTGTATAGAAAATAAAATGGCGATCACCATGGCAACGAAAAGGATGTGACGTCATACTATTTCAGCCTATACACAGTAAGTACTGTCGTCTTCCTAGCGTCACAATAAGCTAGACGAGAATATCAGTTTTCGCTTAATAGATGGCGTGGTTATCATGCAGCGTCAATTTTTAAATTTTGAAAAATCTTCATTTTCTCTGAAACTACACATGAGGATTTCTGTTCACCCTTATAATTTCGTTCAGTTCAATGCAATTGCTATATGTTTCATCTTTAGGCACCTTCTCGTTAAAAGCTAAGAATATTGTGCTGGAATTTACAAATTATAAACTGACAAATATTATATCAATTATTTTTGGGGCACCCTGTATCCCAATACTTTCTGAGTCTGGAAGTGAAATTGCTTGTTGCATTGTTATTCCAGTTGGCAACAAGCCAAGGTATTCAGCAAACAGTATGAAACAAATCGACGGGACTTTCCCGTTGAGAACTCAAAAATTCCTTTGACTGAGAAATAGGATAACTATCATTCTAATCCACTGTTGGTCAATAGTAGCACCTGATATAAAGAAAAGTTGTGATTGGCCGAGATCTTTATTCCGAGGACTAGCGTGCATCTTGATAAGTGTGGTTTTACACGTACGGAAATACCTTGCCAGACAAGTTTCTATTGATTTCGTGTATTTCAATATATTTTTATAAATGTAAACAACTAATCGTGTAATATGAATATAACATTATTTAGAAAAGGTGGGATTAATGTGACCAGAATTTCAACTTGCAAATATAGGACACATATGAATCGGAGGAGAAGAGGTGCAAGTTACAAAACACATAAGTAAAAGTGATACTCAGTGCCGGATTTACGTATAAGCTAAACAAGCTATATAGCTTAGGGCCTCACTCCCTTGGGGGCGGGGAGGGCGAAAAAGTTAAAGAAAGAAACAGCGGTAATACCATTTCAAAAGGGCACATACAACAACGGTGTTTTGTATTATGTACTGGTTTGTTACAAATGGGGTCTCCGTTTCCCAGTTGGCTTGTAATTGGAGTCTGTTTCTCACGTCTGTTTGTGATGGGATGGAGCCCTTTCCCAGCCCCGCTTGTAATATGGCCCGCATCTTCAATACCTTAGGGCCCTAACAATTCTAAATCCGGCGTTGATGATTCTGCAGAATTTCTTAAGTAATACCCATCAATTAGCACTTCGAGGCACGGACAAAAAATTCCCAATAAGTGTTGGTACCAAAAATAGCCCTATACACAGTCATTTTAATGAAAGTGTGAGCATTTCCTTTGATCATCTATATTTTCAATAACAATTACGGGACGCTTTGTTTATATTTGCTCAAAAAACTGAACATTTAGGCATCCCGTTTGAGATTCAGAAAAAAATATGACATAAAATATGACCATATTATTATTTCTTTACAACTTTAAAATCAGACTGGCAACATTGCAAACTGTTCACAAGGAATGAACCATCTATGATCATTCCCTGTAAACAGTTTTCAATGTTGCCAGTTTGATTTTAAAGTTGTAAAGAAATAATAATGTCATATTTTATGTCCCCTGTGGAGGGTGGCGGGACCGACATGATTAAGCGAGATGTAATTCTACAGAAAATAAGGGGGCGCAGTGGCTCAGTGGTAGAGCGTTTACATCCGGTGCTTGTGGTCCCTGGTTCGATCCCAGCTCGCGCCGTGTGGACTTTGTGGTGGATAAACACCGTGCTTGTGGGTTTTCTCGGGGTTGTTCCGTTTCCTCCCACTTTCTTCATTCCACCATTTCATTCATTTCTCATCATCACCGTCTTCTTTAGCTTAACCGGCATAATCGTGGGACGTAAAACTGAAATATTTCATTTCATTTTTTTTTCTACAGAAAATGAAAAAGCATTACATTCCCTGTCCTTATTTCTTACTGTTATTTATCAGGAAAAAGTATCTATCTATTAAAATGCTACAATAGCAACAAAAGCGCCTGAGCTCCAACCTATACCTATGATTCCAAACCTTTGATTTACGGTTATTTGTGATTTCACGTTTAACAGAAACAAATATTTTAAACTAAGCGTACTTTAAAGAAATTATTTGAGTAGACCTTATTCATATAAAGTATATATTTTTTAAATTATTGCTCAAAGCCTTTGTATTTTAATAAGCCTTTTCCAAAATCAGTGCAAATGAATTGTGCTGCCATCTTTGGAGTTCTTTTAAACTATACGTTTTTGGGCGTTTATATGTTTGTGGCCAATCCTTTCGACAATTAGGTCTCAGAAACTATAGGCTCTAGAAAGATGACGTTTTCACTGATCGATTGCAAATTTTGTGTAGATTGTCTAGTTCTAATTGAATATTTTTTAAAAGAAACATGGCCATTATTTTTATTACATTTTTACGGGTACACTGGAAATGTTGAAATTAAAAAAGAAAAAAACTAAAGCATCATATCCTACACATTATACATTCCAACACCACAAAATTGTATACAGGGGTTGCATATATCTCAGGCATTTGTCTCATGGCCAAATGATACTAAAAAAACGTAAGGATAACCATTTCTCCAGACTAAGATGAATCTTTATTGTTCGGAGTGTTTTATCCAATGAACACCATATATAACTGACATTATACTTAATTGTGTGTGTAATGTATTTGCTTATTACATACTGCATGAAAGAAGGAAGAAAACACTAATTATACATGAATTAAAAACGCCAACCGGAAGTCGGCTCAAATGTTGCAAACGGTGCGAGATATTGAAAAAATAATCGACAAAATCTCCCCTTTATGGTATGTCTTGCCAATTTTTATCAAGACGTCTTTCACTTGTGTCTGTAAAGGAACATGTACAGATGTGAGGAATAACAAGGAGATTCATGCTCATATGTGAATGATGCGCTGTGTAGAGAGCGCAGGTTCAGCTAGTATAAATAATTCTCTTTCATTGTGTTGCGAGTAAACTGAAAACAGTATTTTTCATGCAGATCGATCCTTTCGTCGAGATGTATATGTTTTATTTTATCCGAGTTTGCCGTGACATGATGATGCACGTAAACCCGGGATTACTGCGATCGTAACTAAAGCTACTCCAATTAGAAATTCTTGCAAATCCTTGAGATTTTCGGTTTGAAATATATTTATTTTTTGTAAATTGAATACTTATTTAAGTTAACCATTGTGTAGGGCAACCAGTGATGGCCAAATAATAACTGTTATTATGTTCCTTCCTTCCATGCTAAGCTGAAATATCTTACCGGCTCTTTCTCATGCAAAAAGTATAAAGGTACCTTCTAATATGGTGTTATTTTATTTTCAATGGCGGTTCTCTCAACATTTTATCGTGCTATTTTTTTAAAAGTAAAGTCTGCTATTCTGCTGCAAGACTAACGAAGATGATGGTGAGCATATGAACGAAATGGAATGAAAAATGGGAGGAAAAGGAGAAATCCGAGGAAACGCACGCACACGATATTTGTCCACCACACAGGGCCGGCGAGAGGGGGTTCGAGCCGTGCCATCGCTCAGGGCGGCAAGTCTAATGGTTGGTAAAATTTGAAAAAGAAAAGTATACTATCAAAATATAATGCTTCGTAATGGGCCCACATGAGGAATAAAATTGTGTTCACCTGAGAATGTAATTGAACTTACTTCACTCACATTCGAGGCAATACTCACTCAGGAAATTCAGAGCATTCATCCGCATTTTCAATTATCAAACTACTAGCCACAGGTATCTCGTTCAATATTTCCCTTGCAGTGGCGTAGATAAGATTTTCAGCTAGGGTGGATAAGACTATTAAGGTTCCTTTTATATGTTTTTCTAATTAGCAATGTTCTAACGCTCCATTCCAAGTATGCAAAAGGTATACTCCCACTTCAGGCAGGCCGTTATAGCCTACATCTTCTAGAGACATTTAGGTTCTAGCAGCAAGTTGCTAACCAATTTACTGAGCAAATGACAATAATCGTTCGTTTTGTACAAATTACATACAGTAATGGAGAATACCTTGTAAAAAATTGCGAACATTTTCATGCTTTCGTACCGGTAACAGACATCACTAGTCTAGGACTCACAGAAGTAATAATTAAACAGTTAAAGGAAATGAACATTCCTATCGAAGACATGAGGGACCAAGGATACGACAATGGTTCCAATATGAAAGGCAAACATTCAGGTATTCAGAAGAGTATTTAAGAAATAAATTTCCGAGCTTTCTATGTTCCTTGCGGTAGTCATTCACTAAATTTTGTCTCAACGATGCAGGCACAGCATCTCAGTACGCCGTTTCATTTTTTGTATAATTAAAAAGATTCATGACTTCTTTTTTCTGCGTCCGATCAGCGTTGGGCCATATTAAAAGAACATATTAGCAGTCTCATTTTAAAACCATTAAGCACCATAAAGTGGGAGAGCCGAGTTAATGCACTGACTCAAATTAGATATCAAATAGGGGAGATTTATGATGCCTTACCTCAAATAAGTAACGACAATAACATAGATAGAATTGTTATCCATGATGCTCAGTGTATAGCAAACCAGCTGCGTCTACTTTTCTTTGCTCACTCGTTATCTTGTATGACTTCTTACTCCTCCAAAGCATTGATTCTCATGTGTTGGATGCAATCAGGTTTCTTGAAAATGTATTTGTACTTTGAGAGAACAAGAAATGATACAAAGTTTCAATCTTACTTAGTTGATGCGATGGAGTTGGCATCAGCATTAGATATGGATGCTCGAAGTCGAAGGAAGAAGAGAGTTTCAGTACGAGGCAGAGGGTGAAGCTATTGAAGATCCACAAACAAGATACAAGATCAATTTTTATTACGAAGTTCTAGACGTGATTGTGTTAGCTTTAAGAGAAAGGTTTGAGCAACTTAAACATCCCAGCGAGTATTTCGATTTTCTTTACGATATAAGTAATCTTAAAGATATGCCACCTGAACTTTTGTCAGAAAAGTGTACTAAACTTGCTAGCATTTCAACACACGAAGAATCGAAAGATATTAACCACAGTGATTTGAAAGACGAACTGAAAGAAGTGTTATCCGCCATAATTAATCCTAAATGTTCACCAAAAGAGACTTTAAGATTAATTAAGGAACATTACTTTGCTCCTAATGTCAGTGTTGCATTTAGGATTTTGTTAACCTTAGCAGTAACAGTGGAAAAAGACGTTTTCCGAAACTTAAGCTTATTAAAAGTATATACGTTTTTTCATGTCTGAAACACGCTTGAGTAGTCTAGCGATGATATCAATAGAACACGAATTGGCTGAAATATTGGACCACGCAAATGTTATGAAAGAATTTGGTTATATCAAAGCAAGAAAAGTTTCTTTCAATTAAAGTATCTTGAATTTATACAGGGTGGTAAGAAACTATTTAAACAAACTTCGGGAGCTGATTCCTGATACCGAAACAAGCAAAAAAAAGTCCTCTGGAACTTTGGTCAGTGGAGGGATAGTTTCGGCGATATAAGGTGCCGAAAGCGTGGGGAAAATGAACTTCAGAGGGCTGTAATTCAAAAACAACGTAGCGTAAAAAGTGCGCTAGACCACATGACACTTGAAGTCATACCTGCTCAATTGAAAAATGTACTGTACGTTTCAAACATCTGCAGGATGTGTGTGAGAGATTCTCCAAAGGAACGTAGAGATTACTTGCCAGGTTATAGGAGATCTCTATATTCTATATATATTCTTAACATAACTCAAGAGCCGCCACTGTTTATTTTTCACTTTTCCATGATTTAGAAAATGTGAAAATTTTGGAATATGAATAGAGAAAATCCTTGTTAATTTGGAGTCATATTGTTCTGAAGTTAGTTGTAACTTTTCCAGAGTTTTCCGCCCTCAGGCTTTTTTGGCCTCTCGAGAATTTTTAAAGCATTTGTTTTTCAGTACAGTTGGAGATCCAGTGACTTCCCGTAAATCCAGAAAAGAACAACGAGTTCTCAATGTATCATATAGTGAGTGTCATCAACAGCTGATTCACTTTCTCTGCGTGTAAATGCGTTCGGTCGCACTTGGTCTCCGAAGCAGAAAAGGTTTGGATGGGTTGTTGCTTCTCTTTTTCCTCAATTCTCGTCTCCTCTAAAGCTCTCTCTCCCCTCCACATACACGACCTCTAGTAACAGAAATTATGTATTATACTTATATGGAAAGCGAAATGAAATTTTGTGCAGAGTTGCTTTTTCTCTTAAAAATACATATTCACTTACAATTTGCATGCACATGACAATTACATACTGGCATCACGGCGGAAGGGTAAAAGAAACTCTTTTAGCTTTCACACACTTACCCAGATGCACAGACAATGGAGAGAGAGAGAGAGAGAGAGAGAGAGATCTTTCCATATACTTGAACTATTTGCATCAGAACACATTCGGGACGGGAAACAAAGAAAAAATCCTCATGCACGACATAAAAGAGTACATACATTTGTCTGGATAAATTTTAAGGACGATGTAGAGAAGAGAAATGTGTTTAACTGTATGCATGGATATATTTGTCACCAGGATCTAGCTGAACGTTTCTCAACTAGGGATGCGTTCGAGTCGAGTCGAGACAGAATTTTCCTGACAAAATTCGAGTCGAGACACAGCTCTTCCAATAGAAAAATATATATTTTTCGAGTCGAGGCATCACTTTTACAGCACATTTTCGAGTCGAGACAGTCTCAAATCTTGTCTCGTGCGCATCCCTATTCTCAACGTTCTTTCCTTTGGGGCACACCAAAGTACGTTACAAACTTTCGCGACATCCCTGTATGTGATTTTTTTCCTAGATGCAAAAAAAAGCAAACACATAAAAATACATAACTACATTTTTTTTCATTATGGAACGACTATGAGATACAATCATACATATTTATAATAGCTTTGTGCCGTAGATATAATACCTTTGTGCAAATCATGCATTTGTTCTGGCTCATGAAGTTGACGTGCCTTGGAAATTGCGCATTCATCGTTTGGATCCAGAGAAGAGCATAAATTGTTTGATGATGATAAAATTCTGGCACAAGAACTACACACCCAATCTACGATGTTCAAGCAATTTGGAATAACATTTTGAAAAGTAGCATTAAAAGAAGACGAAAGGGGAGAAAATGGAATTGGAGCAGAGTAAGGGAATAAAGCAGGGTCTGAAAAGAAGAGAAATGGCTGAAAAGTTATCTCTATTCCAGGCCCGTATCGAGGGGGTCTAGGGGGGCGCACCCCTAAATTTTTGCTGCCCCTCTAAAATTTTGACGGTAGGCTTGCAAATGAACTATAATATGATGATGAACAATAATATGGTTGGATCGGGCCCTCCTAACTTCAGCCGGGCTCCTCCTACATTTTTGGGCTGGCTACCGGCCTGCTCTATTCTCGACTGGAAGCAACATCTGATACATCCACTACTTTTGACGAGCTTGTGTTTGCTTCGAAAGAAGAATGTGCGGGCACCTACAAATCTTAGCCCTAAAATCATAATAGTTGTAAACACAACAATACATTCAATTTCCTCAAAGCAATCACAATTGTGGAAACTAAACTGATAGCGTTTTACTTTTATTAATCCTTTCTGGGCAGATTTATTTCAATGCTTTGTTAACGGCGGTTTCCTGTTTAAGGTGTTCCTCTGTAAGATGCAGCAAACTGGATAGAAAACAGGGTCCACCTCCAAATAAAAGGAGGAATGGTCCTGCAAATAAATTACGATGACATACTCAATAAAAGATACGGGCCACCACACTAAACAGGGACGTAAATAAGGGCCCCGCAAACTCCGCATTGCGGGGTCCCAAACCATCAGGGGCCTCCAAATCGTGAAGTGGGACGTAGAGAAGGGGCCCCACTCCACGCTGTCTGCGGGAGGCCACCAAGCTTTTAATTACGCCACTGATACTAAACTTTCTCGTTCGAATTCCTTAAACTAAATCTTTTATTCTGCAGTTAGTAATGAAGCATTTTCTCATGATATACGAACAAAATTATAAGTTGTTTTCGTAAACCTCTGTCCGAAGAAAATTAATCACAAAAGTAAACAGAACTTTCTAGACATTTTAACAATTTAACACACCATATGTTAAGGTTACTAATTAAATATTCGTTTATAAAATATCAAGAAAATCTCATGTATCATATCTCAGAAAACTGAGAAAATATTACTTCTGGAAATTATGCAATATTTTCTATACTGCAGGATTATTACTGAAACATTTTATTTATGAAATGTCAACACATTCGCCTGAATCGTTTTTTTGAGAAAATTGTCTGAAAAGAAACTCATTCGAAGAGTAAACTACCTCTGTCACACGACAAACATCGTGTGCGTGCGTTTCCTCGTGGTTCTCCCGTTTCCTCCCACTTTCTTCATTCCACTATTTCATTCATTTCTCATCATCACCGTCTCACCCACTTTATGTCTTAGGTGGTGACATAAAGTGTAGGTGGTAAAATGGTGGAAATCGACCGATGTAAGTTTCGGGGCCACTGAAATGAATACTGACTCTCTTGACACCATTTCAATTCAAATTCTTCCCTCATTAGTACTCGTGAGGAGGGCAATGGTGACAGAAAAATAATTTAAAATGACCAATACTAGTTTCATAGTTTTAGGGCTCCCTAAGTTGATTGGTGACTGTTTCAATACCTTTTAATATTCATGTCAGAATAATACTTATGTCTTCTGTATTTTATGAATACACTTTGATTGAAATAATTATCCTCAGGGAGAAGAGAATTCGAATATTTTCTATAAACCTATTGTAACCTTCCATTTCAAGTAGTACGCGTATGTTAATAAGAAACGTGGAACTTTTATGTCGATGGACAACCTTTTTCCACTCTTCTTGTCAAAATCTGAAATAAAGCTACTGAATTTTATGAAATTAAACTATTTACTAATGGGTGATTCCTAAAATTTGGCACTAAATATGATTCAGTATAAAAATGACAAAATGAAACAATATTTTCTGAAATGTTAATTTATTGCAATCCCTCGTACACAGTGAACTCAAAGAAATACCATAGATTAATTCATTCTTCCAGTGCAGTGAACGTGATCTAATTTTTTGGGTATACTATCTGCCATCCGCTGTATCAGATCCAAGTCTACGTTTTTTTTTTTTTTTTTTTTTTTTTAAATACAGCATTCTGGTTTTAAGATTCTTTTCATTTTTGGCTTCCCACCCATTCTGGAATGCACAAGCTTTTAAAGAATTGACCAAAATTGTTGAATTGCTCGAAGCTTCGGAACACAAGGTGGATTATCTTGCTTAGCAATAAAAGTTATATTTTCATCGGTTGGGTATGATACTACTGATTTTGGATAGTAAGATGAGACAAGATCTGTCCAAAAGACATAATTATCATCGGAATGGTACTTTTTGATGAACGGAATAAGTCGTTTCTTTATGGAATCATTTAGGTCTTGGTTGATTGCCATTCGCGAAGGTTGGAAAATCCCAGCAGGTGAAAACGACTACCCATACCAAGATTTTCCCCCCTCAAATTTGCTTTCCTTTTTACATTTAATATCTTTATAGACTGTGCTATAATCAGTCGTGTAAAATTCTACGTTTGTATTTTTATTCAAATGCTTGAACGTAATTTTCCATCAAACGTCTGCATCTTGGTCGAAATTGTTGCTACTTCCCACACTTCTCTCCGGAACTTGTATTTTTCTCCTTATTGCATTTCACATTTGTTATTGAGAGTTTTTACTATATAAGACTGGTTAAATTTGAATGTTTTGGATAACATTCTCGTTAGTTTTCCAGCTTTGTTGTTGACTTGTTGCTCCAATCGAGGAACGTTCGCTTCGTTCATTACAACTGCTTTCCAACCTGATCCTGATTTCCGATTGGGCAGGCACGTAGCCAGGGGGGAAGTCCGAGCCCCCCCCCTTCGAGACCAGAAATGAAAATTAAGGAAGGATGAAACAAAATGAAATGAGAAAAAGAAGGATCAGCGTTAAAAAGAAGAAAAAAACTACAGGAAGCTTTTGGTTACTCTTTCCTATGAGGAGATTTGTATTACTTGCAATACATGATTGCGAGGTGAGCGATATATTCTGGAAGAGTCAGGGAATTTGAAATTTCTAGAAAAGTTACAGGATTCTCAGAATTTCTGCTTCAGGGAGATTTCAGGGAGATTTCAAGCTTCCGAAAGCATAGTGCCGTTGACTAACAGCGTGGACATTTTTTAATCATAATTTTTCGTCATCGCATCCTTGCAGAATCAAGCATGTTATTTCAAAAACAATTTTCTACTGCTCCTTTAACCTGTCATTTGGACAGACAGTAGTTGACGGAATAATAAAAACAAAAATATATGTGGAAAGAAAGTTCTGTTAACATTTGATTCAACAGAAAAAGGAACGCAGATATTGTAAAATATTTTACAAGACATTATTGAGTATGTACTTTTTATAATAGTGAATATGTACTTTTCATAATAGTTGAGATCATAATGAAAGGAATATTGTTATATTTGAATGAACAAAGAAAGGTAGCCTACTTAAATATTGTAAAATCTTTTTCAATACTTTTTTTATTCTTTTATTACTCGAGATTTCTTCATAGTTTGTTATTAAAATACTTACCAACATATCCTCATTTTATTGTCCTAACAAACCAGGGGCGGATCCAGGGGGGCGATCGCCCCCCCCCAGAAGAGGAAACTTTTTCTTATTTTATACATAAACAAAACACATCCCAGAGTTTGGAACTCTTTAAAGTAGCTCTAAGTGGCAGTATTACAACCCCCCCCCCAGAAGTCCGTCCTGGATCTAACCCTGTAACAAACCAATATATGTTGATAGTAAAGTAGTTTACATTGATCAAGCTCCTATGCCTTCAGAATTTCATATCACGCCCCCCTCCCCGTTACGAAATCCTGGTTAAACGAACCAATATATGTTCCAGTAAAATAGTTTAGAATGATCGAGCCCCTGTTGTGATGATCACAGTATTTCATGTCACGGACACGAAATCCTGGCTACGTGCCTGGATTGGGTGATATTCCCCAACGACGAATAGAGCAATATATAGTTGTTTTAGGTACATTTTCTTATTTAAAATTATCTGCTATAAACTTTTCCCCTTTATTAATGTGATTATCATAAAAGTTGCACACTCGAGAAGGCATCCTCATTCATGATCCCATATTCTTCTTATAAATTACCTTCACCCCAACGAAACTCCATGTAATTAAAGATGGCGGCGTAAGCTAATCACCTGTAACGTACAAAAGAATATTCAATTAATATTAGCGAATTATATATCAGTGCCAAATTTTAGGAATCATCGATTATGTATTTTATAATTCAAGTCACCTCCGGAATAAATCTTACATACGCCACTGGTTAGGTTAACAGATTTTATTGCATAGTAATGTTTGATATTCGTTATTTTCACAGCTACAAATAAATACTCGTAAATAACAAATATATTTAACTATTTTGGTACTGATGTTCGTTGTCTTACTTTCCTATCGAATTGAAGCATTGCGTGCATCTGTACTGAAAGAGCATTCAAGAGCGACTGTAACTTCGAATGTAATGGACATGAGTCAACAAAGGTGGTCTCAATCTGTACGGTCACAGAAGCGCGACCACACGGAAGTATCCAACAAACAACAAAATAACAATACCAGGCACAAACTTACCTAAAGTTTATTCAAGTGTAAGATAACGATTACTTATTATTACGATTACTTTTACATAATCTCATACGCTTTTGATTAGTATAATTACTATTCCTTGTGCTGTAAATACAAAACACTAATATTAGATTAAAAAGATTCTTTGATAACAATAGACCAATTATAATCCAGTTGTTGAACTAAGTTATTACGCAATAGAGAAATGTGCGTGTTAAATAATCTAAGAATGCGCGTGTAATTTAATACTAAATGTGAAACCTTTTCTTCAGCAATTTAATTAATAAAACTTTGTGTTGTGAGCTGTTAATAACATTTGTAAGGAATTTCTTGTTCAAACTCGTTTCTTTTAAAAATGAAAGTGAAAGCTGCCGTGATGGTTGTGTTGCATCCGGTTCTTGTTAATTTATTCTTTGTTGGTTTGCTAAAAGCAAGGAGGAAATTCCAATCAAATAATGCTCTCGATTCAATGAAAAGTTTCCTTCAATTCCTCTTTCCGTAAAGAAAGAATTCAACATTGAAAGTAAACTTAGAATACAATTAAATCTGTCTATGACGGCCACCATCGGTTCCTTTGAAACATGGTCAACTTACTGAAAATCAGAGTATTTTCTTAATATTGGATTATTTTGTCTTTTACAAATAACGTGTAGGCTACTAAAAACCATTTCTGCAATATGAGAAATATTGCGTGTAATTAGGGTTGCCAACTTTTGAAAATTGAAATACTGGACATCCTCCTGGAGTACGTATACTCTGAAAATTGTGACATCATCGGTTGTCAAAAATGTGAACAATCTGAAAGTGTTTACTTCGCATAAAATTGAGCGATTCGGAGTGCATTTACTTTTAAACTTCACTTACTTTTTAAGTTTAAAAGTAAAATTAATAAAATTAAACTTCATGAAACATTTATTAAGGTGGATCACCACCCGGAAGTCAGTACATATTTTAGCTCATTCACTTAACTACTGTACAATGAAACATTACATATTATAAATATTGTCTATAAGATAGAATTATGTTTCAGCTACAACATGTGAGCGTGTGGTCCCCCCCCTCACTCCCATTCCATTTTAAATTTCCCATTTACTGTTGGCTGAATTGGAATGAGGTTTGCGCATTCTCTATTGTAGTATTATCATTTGTATTGCGAATGCCTTCTCCACGCCAATCACTAAAATCCACCACAGGTAAGTTGTATTGAACAGGAGTTGTTTCCAGCAAAGTTATAAAAATTGGTTATCCCAAATGGGATCAGGTAAAAATCAGACTCTGTCAGTCACAAAAGTGGTTAGCTCGAACAGAATTAGACCCTGCAGGCCATTAGAACGGCTGCCCCGAACTGGAACCGAACCCAACACGATCCAATCGTGTTATAAACATAAGACACTGATTCATTTGGTTGTGTCTTCTGATATCCAAAAATGTAACAAATAAAGGAAAACATTTGATACATTTTACAATGAGTACACAAGATGGCACTTGCTGTTAGATCTCACTAGACGTGCTCAGTTTTATGAAATGTTTATTTGTACGTGTAAAGTATTTTAAAGTAACAATCTTATAATAAAATAGATGTATTGTTTGACTGTTTCTCCTATTATGTTTTACATTATCTTTAAATATTAATTTACATTTAAGGAAATAGATTTTGAGAAGAAACTTGCGCAGAACGCCATAATGCATTGTTGCCAAATTTGTACGTTTACTGTGACAGTCACAATAAGAAAATTCCTGGATTTAGCGTTGCAGTTCGAGAAGCGAACTTAGCTATTAATTCCGGTAAGGGTCGAAAATTAATTTCTCCAGTAAGTATCCAAGCAGAATTCCATGATTACTTGCTTTATTATCTGGCATCAGTAAACACTCCACACTATATGGCAACGTCGCACTATTCAAGCAGCGTTTAACATAGCACCTAGTGATCCACCTTAAATTTACTTATTCCAGTTTTGCTTGAGTCGGCACATGTAATTTTTGTAGTTTACCAATATCGTATTTATGGGAATATTATGACATGCACAGAAATATACTTGAAGTTGTAAAGCAAATCTTACCAGCTTTGTTGGGGCTGGTAATGTCTATTAATGTCTACATTCTTTTATCGGATCTGGATGCATTATTTAACTGAAAAATGAAGCAGAGAATGAAGCAGTGCTAGCTGCGGTCTTGAAACTGTAATTTTGTTTACCTTCAGCAGTTTTGATAAAGTTCAGTAAATTTTTCTGGCTTCAACTCTAAAAATGGCCAGAAGTGGCAAGAGTTTCATAAAATAAGCTATTGACCTACTTAAGGTTATAAGCATTTCGTATACCTGTATTTGTATAACTAAATGTCTCTTTAAATACGCTACATTTAGCTAAAAACAGGCCAAATCGGTATCACTGCCACCTTGCAAACGATAACCTCGCTGCGACGGAACTACAAATTCGTTGCGGAATGGAATTGCGCTATGGCTGTGATGAGCCGATTGTCAAATGCGGTTCATTTTAGAAACTAGATTCAACTAAATCTACTTTCCACGAAATTTAAAAAAAAATCTGAATAGAACAGAGAAAAGGACTAGTAAGAGGGAAAATTACCGGATATTTAACATCCGGTCTTAAAGTCGTAACGGACACCCGACAAGGAGGTCAAAAACCAAACTGTCCGGTAAAATACGGGACGGTTGGCAACCCAAATTTTGACTACCACCATTGCTGCCATTGCAACATGGTCAACTTACCACATATGAGTGTATTTTCATGCGGTAACTAATGATTTTACGCGTATGATTTCGTAACGTATACTAAAAACCATTTCTGCAAATAAAGTAATATTGCATGTAATATGAACACCTATCTAGCTTGCTATTTAAGAATTACACACTACCTTCTTAATATTATAAAGTCAAATATGCTAGTACCTACAAAAGAATATGGTGCTTCCCTTATTATTTTATCTCGTCCGCCTCTGTAGACGCAAATATACATTTTTACTAAACGTAAGATTCTCAGTTCTAGGTAATACTTAGGACCTGGAACATCTACTCCACTTAACCCCTTTTCACTCTTTCTAAATATTGGAACAACAAAGGTGGCGCTTGATTGTTGATTTAGCCCAAACGACAAGTGTTGTTTACAAATGTAGCACTTAATAAACTGGCATATCGAAGCGGAGATAAGCAAGCATATGCAGAGGAGGCCAAATTACAGGGGAGACAGATAGATAACAAATAAGTTTTCTTTATAGTCATCCGAGTTTGATATACTGGTGAAGTTTGGTAGCCTTCACATGATGATACTGTGAGCCGCTCACATGAGCTGCAGCTGCTAGCTTAACATTGTCTTAAATGTACGTCTTCACACATGTGCTTCAGTGGAAGTGAGCCTCGGCTCTGAGCTGCTGCCATGAAGATCACTCTGTCACTAAATGGCTCGAGCGGGCTGCTGGCGGAGAAGAAAATAACACACAGTCTTATGAGAGTCCTTTACACGTGAGCGTGAGTTCAGTTGAAATGGAGAAAAGTGTACAAATATTTGATGTTGAAATTTTTCTCATTTTGGTGTTACTCTTATGAAATGCACATTTTATACTATTATACAGTTCGTCAAACGAAGATATAGAGATCCTGGAGTAATTGTAAATTTTTTTTCATCTTCTTTCAACTTAGGAAAGAGGCTGTAAACAGAACATTCTTCCAGTATTAATCGATTTATAGGATAAATCCACATTGTTTTATATCTTCTTTTCTTTGTTTGTTCTTGCAATTTATCATCAAGATTAAAGCTGCAGCTTCTTCTCACTCTAGCATGACTGCCATTTTGGTTTCACGATCTCTTGAGCGGCTCAGAAGTATTCAATGCCTTCACGCTACAGGTTCACATGAGCGGATCACAAGATCCTAGTGTGAAGGCAGCCTTAGTTAACAAATAGAAAGAGATACTCAACTCACTGCTCTTACAATCCATTATGGCTAGGGTTATGGCTAAGGGAGGATGATAATGAACAAAATAATGGAAGAAAGAAAGTGAGAGGAAACGGGAGAACACGAAAAAACTCACGCAAAGGTAGCTGTCCACCACAAGGTCCAATTTGCCCTAGTTGGGAACAAACCAGGGAACCCACGCACTAGAGGAAGACACTTTACCACTGATCTCCGTGTCCATTCATTATAATGGGTCAACACCAGAAAATGGTAGTGGTTTGATTGGAAGTAGAACAAGGGACACGCAGTACTGCGTACGCTTAACAGTTCGGCTTAGCAGATCTATACAATGAAAAAAAAAAAAAAAAATCTTATGCAACCTATTTCTTGTTTAATGGTCTTACTCATGGTCTTACTCATACCTGCAGACGATACATTTTGATGCTTGTGCTGACGAGAAATTGCTCCTCCCCCCCAAGAGAAGAAGAATTCAGTTCATACCGGTAACTATAATTTGTTAGAATCTTAAGGGTTATAGGGGACTTCTTGGAAGCAAGTTTTTAATTTAACATGTCATACAATGGAATATAGTGGATATTAGCAGAATCAGAATTAGATATCACTGAGAAGGGGTAGGCACGTCAGCAGGCCCTCAACCAGCCACAGAGGTTTGGGGGGCCATGAATATGTTAGGGGGGCCAAGTCATTAAAAATTCTCTTACACATATCTAAATTATGTTTTTGTATTAATAATAGCATTTTATGTTATGGTCTAGGGGGGCCACGAAAGGTTTAGGGGGCAGGCCCCCCTCTAGTCAGCCCCTTCTATACACCACAGTGTGGATTTATGCGTATACTTTGGATAGTACTATGGTTGAATGAAGTACACCAATTTTAATAACAGTTGCACCGCACAGCACGTTTCTCTTGTTTTATTAAAGGCAATATATGTTTTTATTTTTATTTATTATTATTATTATTATTATTATTATTATTATTATTATTATTATTATTATTATTATTACAGTTTCCACTTTATATGAAGTTCTTCTAGTATCGGAATGCATTACTTTGTATGTGCTTTTTTTTGAGGGGAGGTATTTTTCGGTCCCATTTTCCACTTCAAATCACAACAATCATCCTAATATTACAACAGAATAAACCATGTATTGAGTTTTAGTATTCGTATGTTCTAGCCACCCTAAAAGTAAAGCAGAAAACCACTCATGCCCAGGCCCGTAGCCAGACCGAAAATGTAGGGGGAAGTTAGAAGTTAGGGGGCCCGATTCAATCATATTATAGTTCATTTGCAAGTCTAACGTGAAAATTTTAGGAGGGGGACGCAGCGCTGTAACTTAGATTTTTTTCTTGGGGGCAAGCATTAATATTTGGGCCCCTAGAAAAAGTTGTTTTTCTAATTCGAAAATAGGCCCCTTCTTTCTACCTTTCTCTTATTTTTCGTTGGCCTCCCAGAACCTGTGGTCCCTCCCGCAAGGAAAGGTCTGCGGGGCCGTTAGTTACACCCCTGGACCCGTTCCAAGGTTCCATACATAACAAATTAATTAAGGGAACAATATTGACAAATCTCAAAGCAACACGAATAAATATTATTTCTAGGGCCCCTAATGGGCCTAGTAGACATTTTTTTTTACTGAAATTGGTCCACGACTCATTTTTGTTTTATTTGCCTTTTTTGCTTATGTAATGTAATGTTTGTTATGTAATGCTGTTTTGTTTATGTAATGTAGTGAACTTGTTTGATGCTTCATTTATAATTTCATGTTTGTATCGTATATGGAGTAAGAAAATTTTGTCTTAAAGTTGACTCCCTCGAACGGCAGAGAAATTCCCGGTCCTGGGGGTCCGGTCCCCCTAGACTCCACGTGGATACGGGCCTGCTTATACCTCCCCAACAAAAACTCTTAACATCAAGCATATAAACACACAGCAGCGACTTCAAACGCAATGTGATGTAAATCACAATTTAAAAAAAACACGTTTTAAAAACTACATTCTTTCCAACAAAGTGTCCTTACATTTATTTATTTATTAACGGAAATAATAGTATTAGATTTATTTTATTAAGTACATCACAACAGTGTCTCGCCACACAAGTAATACTAAATGTGTGCCCTCAATATACCTTAACTACTACTACTACTGCTACTACTATAATGATAACCATAATTCTAACTTCCTTTTACAATACTAATTTTTTAATGCGCTCATTTTTCATGACTTCCGCCCAAAATTTGATTTACACCATACTATTACAGTTTAAGTGATGTATCTTGTGTGTTACAGATATACAGGGTGTTTCAAAACAACACCGACAACGTTTGGGAGGTGATTCCTCGCACTAAGATAAGACAAAAAGTATAGACCAACCTGGGTGCACAAATACTTTCTTTCGGAGTTATAGGCTGCCAAAAACATGCAAAAAATGAACTTTAAAGGTCCATAGCTCCAAAACTATGGGACCTATCGTAGTCGGGTCAAAACTTCACTTAGCAACTAGTATGTGCGCTATCCAAAAATGTATGGGAGCTCATGTGGTTCGGATTCCACGTTAATCAGTAGGTCCACGTCTCATATAGCCTCGCTGCTGAACGGGACGTTAAACTCAAAAGCAAGCAAGCCAAAAATGTATATTTCAGACTCCTAAAGTACTTCTGGTAGGTAGAGGTAGTTCGGCTACGGGGATAAAATTTGAAATACTCACCAACTACCTTAGGATTCTGAAACATGGATATTTGAATAGGGTACATACTAGTTTCTAAGTGAAATCTTGACCTGACTAAGGTAGGTACCATAGTATTGGAGCTATGGACCTTTAAAGTTATTTTTTTTAAGTTTTAGGCAGCCTATAACTCCGAAAGGAAGCATTTGTGCATCCAGGTTGGTCTATACTTTTTGTCTTATCTTGGTATCAGGAATCAGCTCCCAAACGTTGTCGGTGTTGTTTTGAGACACCCTGTATATCTGTAGCACACAAGATACAACACAAAAACTGTAATAGTATGATGTAAAAGATTTAAAAATCTCGTTGTATAATAAGTTCCCATACCAACCTGTGCGTCGGTACCGTAAGGCGAAAATGTAACACTTATATGGTGGAATGCAACATGCAAATTTTCAATACGCGTACATATTGTAAAGAATGGAATAAAAATGAAAACACTAATTTTTCTTATGAAAACGCCCCCTTCATGTGATCTCCCAGTTTATCTCAAATGTGTGTCTCATCAGTTTTTTATGTCCAGGTAAATTTCTCTGGTAGTCTTCAAAGTTTGTTTTTTTGGATCAAAAGATCCAATATATTTCAGTCATTTTTTGTAGGCTTTATATCTGTAGAACTACATATAGTGTAGCCAATAGGGATGCGCACGAGACAAGATTTGAGACTGTCTCGACTCGAAAATGTTCTGTAAAAGTGATGTCTCGACTCGAAAAATATATATTTTTCTATTGGAAGAGCTGTGTCTCGACTCGAATTTTGTCAGGAAAATTCTGTCTCGACCCGACTCGAACGCATCCCTAGTAGCCAAACCCAAACTATCACTTAACTCAGTAATATGATGTGCTCATTCCGTAGAAAATACGAAAACTTGATTTAGGGGCCGTTCAAAAATGTTGTGGGCCCTGATCCAAAAATTAATTATTGGTCAAGATTGCAATCTTTTGATGATTTTTTTATCATTCCTAAAATTCTTGTTTTATAATTAAAATAAACTAACAATGTACAGTAAATGACAGTTTTCTTTTATAAAGGTAACCAAGAAAGTTCTGTCGCTTTTTGTGGAGGTCTGTGTTCCGTTGGCTCTCACACCGTGAGTTGAATGCGAATGAAGATAAAACGAAAATCAGTTGTTGGTGTGAGTATATCCAACATTCTACTGGTTGTGGCAGTTCAGTTACATCGTGAACTTGCGTAAGGACAGAGTTAACATGGGACCTCCACGGAGCGTCATAAGGGCATGTATGCTATACGAGTTCAAACTGGAGTCAAACGCAGCTGCAGCGAAGTGGAAGATATGCCAGGCTTTCGGTGAGGGTGTCGTGACTACGCGGACAGTGCAGCGGTTGTTTAACACGTTTAAGGACGGTGACGAAACACTTGAAGACGCATCACGTGCCGGAATACCTTCACATGTACAAAATAAAGATCTTCAGATTGCCATTGAGGTGAACAGTAGCCAGACATGTGAGGAACTGGGACTATAATTTAGTGTGAGTGAAAAAACCATTCGGCAGCACCTCCATCAACTTGGGAAGCGATACAAGTTGGGTCGATGATTTGACTCCGGACCAGAAGGCAACGGCGAGAAGACACTTGTGTTTCTTCGCTGTCTTGTTCGAGGAAGGAGCTATTTCTGGACAGGTTGTTGACATGTGATGAGAAGTGAGTTCTGTACGAGGTTCCACGGCGCTGTCATCATTGGTTAGCATCTCATGAACCGGTTCCAAGACAGCCAAAACCAGCACTGCACCAGAAGGTCCTCCTGTGTGTTTGGTGAAGAGTTCGCGGTATCGTGCATCGGGAACTGCTACCAGCTGGTCAGAGCATCAATGCAACTGTGTACTGTTAGCAGTTGAGCCGCGTTCAAGAAAAAATTAAACTCTGGAGAGGGTACTTCTCAATCGCAAAGATGTCCTCCTGTTACAGGACAATGCTAAGTCCCACGTGGCTAGGATGACCCGGGACACCATTCCTACGCCTTGGATAGGAAACACTATTGCATCCGACACTTGCCGAATATTGCACCGTCCGATTATCACCTGTTCCATTCCTTGGACAGTCACCTTAGAAGATGCCAGTTCAAATCCCTAGTGGAGATGCAAAATACACTTGATACCTTCTTCGCTTCACGGCCCATCCGGTTCTACCACGATGGAATCCATGACCTCCCAGAACGTTGACAGAAGGTCGTCGACGCTGATTGGGACTATTTTTGATCTTCCAGGTACGTCTTAGATGACATATCAATGTTCGAAGGTGGTGGGTGAAAAAGCGACAGAACATTCTTGGTTGCCTTTGTACATCGAGAAATATACCTTGAAATCGAATCATTATTTATTTATTTATTTATTTTTAATATGTAGGGACGTTGCACAATGCGGTGCCTTGCAGCGGACTATCGTTGAGTTGAGTTGATTTTAGTTTAACTTCCTTTTCAGCAGCGAGACTATTTGAGACGGGACCTACTGATTAACGTGGAACCCGAACCACATGAGCTCCCACGGGAATCGATCCCGTGTTTCCTACACCAAAGACGCGTATGATAACCGCTTAGCCACGAAGGAATTAGCGGACTATCATCGCCGGGAGAGAGTTTTATTTAATATGCATATCATCACTCTTTAACTGCATGTTTTTTATTTACTTGCCTTTTCAGTTGCGAATACTGCTGTCGAACACGCAGGTGATTGGTGGGGTGTTTGATGTAGGATTTCCTCTGACAGAGGTGAATGTACACATTGCGTCCTGGTTTTATATATGAGTTCAGCGTTTTATCCACTTTTTCTATGAAAATCTTTAAATAATAATAACATAAAATGTTTAAAAATTCTTAATTGTTTTTGCTTTTTTAAAAACACTACTTGAAAATGAAATGAAATGAAATCTTTGAGTTTTACGTCCCACGGTTATGCCGGTTAGGCTAAAGGAGACGGTGATTATGAGAGATGAGTGAAATGGTGGAATGAAGAAAGTGGGAGGAAACGAGAGAACCCCGAGAAAACCCACGAGCACGGCGTTTGTCCACCACAAAGTTCACTTGGCGGGGGCTGGGATCGAACCCGGGACCCCAAGCACCAGAGGTGAACGCTCTACCACTGAGCCACCGCGCCCCCCAAAATACTAAAATACTTGAAATGGTAATATTGACAACGATTTCGTACATGTATTTTGTCGAGTAGGATGGTTATTCTTTAAGGTTGGATTAAAGGGACAAGTTTTGCCGATAGATGTCACTACATTCCTCGTATCTCTCTCATGTATTTTTACCTTTCACAAAAATTCACGATTTCTCTTACAAATTTCAAACAAGAGACTTCAAATTTTTAGAGAAGGAACTCCATAACCTATGGAAGGCAACAATCCGTGCCGATCCGATATTTTATTTAGAATTTTCTTCATTGTTGAAATGACTTGATTGTTGAAATGGATATCCAAACCTTTAATAATATAACTATTTCAAGAATGAACAAAATTCTAAATAAAAAATCGGCACGGACTATTGTCTTCAATAGGTTATGAAGTTTCTTCTCTAAAAATTTGAAGTCTCTAGGTCGAAATTTGTAAGAGAAATCATGAATTTTCGTGAAAGGTAAAAAGTACATGAGAGATACGAAGATTGCAGTGACATCTACCGGCAAAGCTTGTCCCTTTACACCAACCTTAATGGAACAGTCATTTGCTATATATTGTGCTGTTTTGCAATTATTCGGCGTTTCATGTGCCTCATACCAGATATATTGCACAAGGAGCAGCTTTAGTAATAAGAGTTTTGCTACCTGCCTCTCCCCCTTTTTTTTTTACTATAGGGTTTATTTTGACAAATCGTGTATAGAGGTTTTTAGGGGGACACGGTGACTCAGAGTGCTTACCTCTAGTATGTGAGATCCCTGGTTCAATCCCCGGAAAAGTACATTTTTGGTTTACAACATCGTCGTTTCCTCGTGTTTTCTCGGGGTATTCTCGTTCCTTCCTCCATTTTCATTCCACCAATTTTTCCAACATCATTCACTTGCCTTAATCACCCGTTTCCCTAACCTGAAGGCCATAATCGTGGAAGCTAAAACTGGATTTCATTTATTTATTTATTTATTTATTTTTTGGAGCGATGTTTTTCATATCTATCTATAGCGAGTTGAAAACTATACCACAATTGTTGAGTTAAAAAAAAAAAAAAAATTCAAGTGCTTCCTTGTTATTTGTTTATTTTGTAACTTTCTTTTGCCGCAAAGAAAAGTTGATAATGATATCTGAATTTACGAGGTAGGGTATGTAATAGCGATTGTGAATTTTCAAATAATGAAGATTGATGTACATTTACATATGCGACACATTCAACACACAATTCAAGACATAAAATTGGATTCAATTACTCTATTCTATTCATCTCCCTTGCGAGGGATTTTATAAAAAAAAGTCACAGCACTATGGCCCAGTTTACTGCTTCATTATAATTGTTTTAAAACTGTTTGTTGATATTATAATTCTAGAAGATGGACAATTCCAAAACAGTGTTGCCAACAAGTTGTTACAAAAAGTCGCTAAATAGGAGATGAAATGACTCCAATTTTGAGTGAAAAGTCGCTAAAATATTTTTCGTGGAATTTTCGTGGAATATATATAAAAGATACGTGATCAATTCAAGCTATAGTACTATCTACGAGAACGTATATGAAAGACTCATATACAGTATAACTGTACAATAATTTCACTTTTAAATATTTTTAACTTTATGATCAATTTTGCTTCAACGAAATCAAAAATGAGTTTAGAAAAACGAACAAAATTAAAGGTCTAGAAAAAAATCTTACTTCACATCTACTCACGCTTCTACAGATAATCAGTTTGCTATCGGTAATGTATTATTTGTGCCTCTAAACGAAAGCTCTGTAAACTGAAGGTCATTAAAAGCTAGAGTTGGTCCCCGGTAGAAGGTAAGAGATAACAGCAATCAAATTGAGAATATAGAAATAAATGTTGTGTATTTTCCCAGATAAATGTTGTGTAGTTTTCTAGCTCGTCAACACCTGCACTGATTCAAATAATCAAAAGGAAAAAGACATATATATCTGAACTGATTCGAGCTAATAGTACTTATTTTAGGACAAATTGCTTGCAGCACAAAAGTCGCTAGATTTGTAAGTAAGTCGCCAAATCGTCATTCCAAAATCACCAAAAAAGTCGCTAATCGGAAAAATTAATTTTTGTCGCTATCCTGGATGGCGAATCCCCTAGATTTAGCGACTTTTCCTCCAAATTGGCAACACTGTTCCAAAATGGACGAATTGGCCTCTTGCAAGTAATTCTGTTTCCACACTATTTTGTTAAATAAGAAGGAGGGCAGACACGTAGAACATACAAAAAAATATGTAAAATACTATAAAAAATGCAATACACTAAATGGTGTCTAAAACTGAAATTGTGTTTTAAATTTAAATTGGAATAATTAAAGAGCATGACGCTCTATTCTGTAAAACATTCTACGCCATCTTGCCAGCCCCGATTCAATTATTAAAAAAAAAAAAAAAAAAAAAGTTTTGTTAACTCGATTGTTCAAGTAGGCTAACAATTGTTTTTACTTTATTAAAACCTCACAAAAGTCGATATTTGTGCGAATAGATACAAATAAAGAGGGGAGTTACTCGTAACATCTCATGATCATTTAATATCAATTAATCTTCTTTAGCTCACCGCAGTGTGCATCACACAAAAAACAGTGAAACGCGAAAAGCGGTCTCAGAAAATTTTATAATCCTAGCGCTTTACCATAATGTGATACGAGAATGTATTGTGTCATTCAAAAATCCTGTTTTTGTGTTTTGCTACGAATTGTAACAATATTCGTCACGACCTTGCCTTCCTGTAGCCTTGAAATATGTTCTGACAATAATAAAAGTTTTTAACAAGTTACTCGAGTTTCGTTTCTGAAGCTATGTTGCAACTTCCTTAATAGTTCAATAACGGTCACTTTCTTATTTCAATTAGAAATTCATTCATGTATCAAACTCTACTTACATGAAGAAGCTTTCATGCGTATTACATTATCCATTTGTTTCCCCGTAGCTCTATTCCTGGTCATTTGGATAACAAATACCTTAATCGCACAAACTCATTCTCGGGATTGACTTCATTTTCTATAATTTTAATATTTTCTATTTTCCTTACTATTTATATAATATACTTTCAAGGGCGCTCATCAGGGGGGCAAGGTGGGGCGCTCGCCCCTCTAGAGGAAATTGTACTTCAGAATATCGAAATTCCAATAGAATTTTTACGTTAGTTATAGCAAAATCTGAAACTATTTTTGAAACGTCGCTTATACTCCCCCCCCTTGGAAACCGCAACATGGGCGCCCTTGTATATTTTATAATATTATAAGGTTGATAATATATTGATTTATCAAATAGCTTATAAGCAAAATCACCAGAACAGTTTTCGAGGAAAAAAGGAATTTTAATATTCACCTTGCAATAAACTACCTTTATTTTAAGGATGGGAAGAAAACCCGAAAAATGTCTCTATAGAATGTTAAAAAAAAAAACTTTTACGTTTAAAATTCTGTCCAGATACGTTGAACGGAATAGCCTCTAGGCAAGCGTATATAAATCGGGACGAACAAAAGAGTATATATATGAAATGAATTCGTTCAGTTTAACGTCCCATGATTATGTCCTCTTAAGCTAAAAGAGACGATGATTAAGGCAAGTGAATGATGATCGAGAATTAGTGGAATGAAAATGTGAGAGGAAATTGGAGTACTCCGAGAAAACCCACAGACAGAATGTAATCCACCACAAACTTACTTGGCTGGGATCGAACCAGAGATAAGCACTGAGTTACTATATGCTCCCCATAGAGACCGGCACGGGCTGAATTTTTCGGCCCGAGCCCAATCCAGCTCGAATGTATGTAGTCCCGGCCCGGCCCGATAAGTTTTTTAAAATTCTTGGCCCAAGCCCGGCCCGGGCCCGATAAAATTTCGAAGTTTCATTTTGTAACATTTTTCACGGGCACACTTCTTCAACGTTTGCCTTTATTCTAATTATTTTAACGAATGTCAATAATTATTAAACAATGGCAATTAATCGGCCCCAGCCCGGCCCGACCTGAAGAGAAATCAGTGGTGGGCCCGCCCAAGCCCGGCCTGGCCCAAAGAAATAATGGAGTCGGCCCGCCCAAGCCCTGCCCGCGGGCCAGGCCCGGCCCGTGCAGGACTTTAGCTCCCCACGGGACAAACAAAAGGATAGGTGAACAGACAGACAGAAGGGTACTCAAAAATCTCTTTTTCATCATGTGGGATCATGAACTATATAAATTTGTTAAAATCTTAAATGCAATTAATTTCAGGATCATCATAGTTTTTTTTTTTCCTTAACGTCGCTCGAAAATAAAAATATGCAGAAATAAAACAGCATATAAAAGAATATTGGGCGTACAAAACAGCATGTAAAAACTAGTGCTGTTCATTTTACGAAAAGTAAGGAGAGTACGGTGCTAGAAAACTTTCTGGAAATCATGCATTGTCAGCCTTATCGATCTGGACGACGAGAGTGCAGTTGCACTATATCTTGCTTAAGTAACTAAGTTCTTCCAACATTTTTGAAATTTGTGGTTCTGCATTCAACGCTCAATAATTTCCATATTCCTGTCCTCTAGTATCTGAAAAAGAAAAAATACTTTCACAAAAGCTGTTTTAATAAAAGGTACGGGCCATTGCACTAAACTTTCTCGCTGCAATTTCTTAAACAAAATTACGTGTTGCAGTTATTAATGAAGCATTTTCTTATTAAATTTCATCTAAAGAAAACTCAACCCTAAAAATACACTACCAACTTGTAGATTTTTTCATACAAATGACTAAAGTCATATGTTAGGGTTATGAAGGAATTATCTGTTTATAAAATTACAAAATCGTACGTATGGGATTTTACAAAATTGTAAGAAAGAAAAAAAAAAAAAAAAAAAAGGAAAAGAAAAATCGTCACCCGAAGAGTAAACTAACCCTTGTGAATAATGTCATGGAAATGATTTATGCAACATTATAAGAATAATAATGAAATATTTATTTTGTATGAAATATGACCAAAAATTCCTGAGTCTTTTTGTGAAAGTAGTTTGAAAAGAAGCTTATCCCTAATAGTAAACTACCCCTTATGAATCTTTTTCCCTAACGAATATTTTTACATTACATTATACAGTTAGTAATAAAATATTTATTTTATAAAATATGAAGAAAAATCACCAGAGTTGTCTTTGAGAAATCGTCCGAAAAAACTGCCCCTACTAATAAACTGAAACAAAATCGGTTTTGAGGAAATAGCATTTTTTTTTTTTTTAATTGGAAGGAGAGTTCGACAAGGATGCTGCCTCTCGCCAACACTATTTAATGTCTATCTAGAAGAGATAGTGAAAAAGCCTACATGATGATGATGGCATTTCGATAGGAGTAGAATGAATAGATGCATAAGATTTGCAGACGATATGGCGCTTGTTGCAGAATCTGAAAAGAAAATCAATAAAATGTTAGAAAAAATGAGAAAGGGCTTTGAAGAATATGGGATGAAAATAAATGTTAGAAAGACAAAAGCCATGGTGATTAGAACGAAGCGGTCTGTGTCAAATATAGAAGTAGGAGGGGAGAAAATAGAACAAGTGAATAGTTTTCGATATCTGGGTAGTATTCTTAGTAATGACGAGCTCCTCCGTGGCTAAGCGGTTAGCGTACGCGCCTTTGGCGTGCGAGACCCGGGTTCGATTCCTGGCGGGAGCTCATGTGATTCGGATTCCACGTTAATCAGTAGGTCCACGTCTCATATAGCCTCGCTGCTGAAAGGGACGCTAAACTAAAATCAACTCAAGTCAACTCTTAGTAATATGAAGTGCGAACGTGAAATAAAAGCAAGAATAGGAATGGCGAAAGAAGCCTTTAGGAGGAAGAAAAGTCTTTTTTGTGGGACCTTGAATAAAGAGTTAAGAAAAAGACTCATAAAATGCTTCGTGTGGAGTGTTGTACTGTATGGGGCGGAAACGTGGACATTACGTAAAGGTGACGAAAATAAAATGGAAGCCTTCGAAATGTGGGTGTGGAGAAGAATGGAAAGAATTAGTTGGATAGAGCGGAAAACGAATGAGAGAGTGTTAGAAATGGTGGGTGAGAAAAGAACACTTTTAGATATTATTAGGAAGAGGAAGAGAAACTGGTTGGGACATTGCCTAAGAACAGATTGTATCATGAGGGACGTCCTGGAGGGTATGGTGGCGGGAAATAGAGGGAGGGGCGAAGGAGACTACAATTAATGGATTATATAAAAACAGAAAGATCACACGCGTAGACGAAGTTAGCGGAGGACCGTGGAGCATAGAAGCTTCTCAGCTGCGGCAAGTGACCTGGCAATAAAGGCAGAATACCTATGATGATCATGACTTCATACACTTATTTTCAGTAAGACGAAGCTACACTTATTTTCAGTAGGACGAAAATTTTGAGAAAATCCTTGGAGAATCACATAAAAATCGTAAGTTTAAAATCTAGTTGAGATTTGTTGAATGGTATGTCCTCAAGGCAGGGCCGGATTAAGGGAGGGGCTTAGGGGGGCTGTGGCCCTGTTCCTTCAGTTGGACGGGGGCATCTCCTCTGATTAAATTCTCAGCTAGCTGTCTAAAAGAACTATACAAGATACAGTCATCATCATCCCATAGCACAATGCACGTACAGTACCCGTATAGTACATGTACAATTGCACGGATACAACATGTGCATCATCTGTATAAATGCACGCCTGTACATGTGATACACATAAGCGTCACAGACAGTGCCTAAGGGTGATAGTTTCAACAGGATAGACCCAATGTTGTTGTTGTTGTTCTTCTTCTTCTTCTTCTTCTTCTTCTTCTACTACTACTACTACTACTACTACTACTACTACTACTACTACTACTACTACTAATAATAATAATAATAATAATAATAATAATAATAATAATAATAATAATAATAAATGAAACAAATTAGACATAAATATTTTAGTACAGAAACACAAGAAGACAAATTCACACAAATTTAACGCAATTGTAGTCCATCGACAGCATTTATTCGATCCGAATCCCAATTTTCATAATGAAATTCACGTATGTGACTCATAGCTGATCTTAATTCGCCGTAATGCAATTTAATTGTTTTAATTCGGCGTGATCGAGTGGGGAAGATGGATTGTCACATTATCTGCGCTTTACAAGAAACATGTGTTGTTTAAGTCTATTTGTACTGAAATAAACGCTGCTTGTAAAATTTCATTTTTAATTATATTGTTCAAAACACACGACAAGCATTCAATAAAGTCATTTTGTGTGTCACTTAATTTCCCTTTGAAAGGAGAATCATACTTAAATATTTTTTTCATACGCTGCTTTTTATATGCCAACAACTCCAAATAATTTTTTGCACCAATTCATGCAGAACTCTCTTGCCCTCTGTTTGTTCTATTTTCATCACAGGCGTTGGTCTTCGTTCCTTAATAACACATTAATTTTCAAAAGACCACTGACATAGAAGATTCTTTAATAGGAATTATATTATGTTCATATGGTATTCTCCACTTACTGACATTTTCTCTCATTCACTTTTGCAAATGTAAGAAAATAAATGTCAATCAGAATATCTCAAAAACATACAGGGCCTTATGCAGAGTCGTTTTGACGTGTGTTTAGCTTCATACTAAAGGCCTGACTACTGTAGGAAACATGTTAGTCGAACTCTTCAGTATGGCACTAATCTTGCGTCAGAACGATTCTGCATAAGGCCCACAGTCTCACTCAATTCTAATGAACTCAACGAGTCTGATTTCGTACAGGTTTGCGCCAACGTAACGGAATGAAAGAGCATTAGTTTGCGATAATAGGCGTAGCACTTTTAGAATTGCTTGTTCCAGTTTTTGCGTTGCGTAAGAGTCCGCAAAATTAAGCAAAGTTAGTACGGAATGGGGCCCTACGTTCCTTTGCACTTTACTTGTTTGACATATCGAATCGAAATCGAAGGTCTCGAGAGAAATGCTTTATGTAGAAACAAAAATCGATAAGCGCTGAGGCCGGTCTCTTTCGCAGGTTATTACCAACACGTTCTCTCGCGGGATTTTCTGAGTAGCTTGGCGGTAGTTCTACTGCCGCCTGAGACACTGCTCGGTGAGCCTCCCAGCAGTGGTGCTAACCATGATTTTTTAACAAACAATGTTTTTTTTTTTTTTCAACTTAGAAACCTATCATACATTCTGTGCAAGGAAAGTGAATTAATTATAAATTACAATTTCTAAATGGGTAGGCCGGGCCTCAGGGCCTCTTACGACCCTTCGCCACTGGTCACAGATCCTATTCAACATCTTCACGTACGCAGTACATGTGCAATGCACACGTCCTGCACAAATGATTTACACCTACCGTACAGTTGATTTACACATAGCACGTATTCGATTTACATGTAGTGCACAGGCGATTTACATGTAGGACAGAGGTGACTTACACGTAGCACACAAGTGATTTACATGCAGTACCCAGTTGATTTACATGTAGGACAGAGATGATTTACACATAGCACGAAGGTGATTTACACGCAATACACAGATGACTTATATGTAGGACACAGGTGATTTCCTCGTGGTGCAGAGGTGACGTAAAAGCATAGATATTCGAAATACAACGAAAAAAAAAGAGTTTATATATATTTGGTGCCTTACGCAGCAAGACCATCTATAACACCAAAGACATCACCTTTCAAGTATATCAGAAGTAAATTGTCAGTGAGAATTTTACTTTTGGAGTTTATTATTTGCAACGAGCAAAGCTTTAGGTAGTATATTTGACATGTTTGCCAAGTAGCAAATAACTCAAGATGTTCTGCTGTAATCGGTCACGAAAATAATTTTATAAACCTATGAACTGTCTGACAGTAGTTACATCAGTACAGTGCTACCAAGTGTTGATCTTATATCCTAGCTCAGCGGACGTTACAGAGTTACCGCCGTGGTACCCCCACATACATGAAATACATATCAGTCGAAAGGTTCATCCTTCAGGAACACATTGATATCAAAATTATCTTTCTCTTAATTAGGGGGTGAGCTATTGAGGTTTAAATTAAGTCACATTAAGGGGCGACCAGAATGTGACTATTTCACAGCATTAGACGCCTCAATGGCCGTAACTCTGTAACGATGCATTTCCTGACATACGGTCAGATGAACTTTTTTGCTTGTCTATCCAGAAGGAACCCACCGGTGAAATTTTGCCGTACCTCTTTGTTACATCCTGTATATTATAATCAGTGTAGTTTGTCATATCCAATGTCATGAACTAGATTGCAACGTGAAATATACATTTTAATTTGAAGTAATCTGCAGTTATATTTGTTTATTGCAATTTTTTGCATTGCGATGCGATGCAAAAAAAAAATAATAATAAAATAATAAATAAAATAAAATAAAAGCACCGACCAGTCTTCCCTAACTTTTGCATAGTGAAGCACAATGCAGCGCTACACAAAAGCTGGAATAAAGAATTGTAAGTACTATACAGATTATCGCAAACTAAAACATACGTCAACGCACCGCACAATAAGCACTTTAGTTTGTACAGTTCAGTGACAGCTTTAGCGGGTATGCACGAGCCTACCCAAAAAATTTTGAAACATATATAAAACGCTAAAAGATACGATAAAGAGTAAATATATTTGTACTATTTATATTAATAATAGATAATTACTTAACAAATAGCACCAATCACTACCGGCACTTTAAAGTAATTTCCTATTGACATTAATGAATCAAATGTGTATGTGTATCCATAAGCAATGGAGTGACCTACCCAAAATTAAAATTCTAAAGCCGCCCCTGATACAGCTTTTGTGCCAGTTTATTGTCCGCAAAATTTGCGCAAACTAGTGCTGAATGACTCTTCTTTTAATTCCACTAACATATTGGGATAATCAGCAACCAAAATCGAATGAATGGTTTTGGCACTACTGTGACACAGCTGACATTGCGACAGTGTTTTGTTTATCATGGCGCCGACCCGAAGATGATGTAGAAATGTTAGATTCGTGTTTTGTATATAGTGGCGGTAACATTGAAAGTTTCCTATCCAGTGATGGCTAAGTATTTAATACAAATAGTGATTTTAGGAACACAAGTTGTAGGACGCGCCTTTGCAAGAGCTTTACGGCAGGAAATTGAAGCAAGCCAACATGCAGCTCGACGTGCTGGCGGAGGACAGGCTGGTGCAAGTCGTGCCGCTGCGAATGCAAAAGCAGGCATGACATTAGAAGAAGCGAAGCAGATTCTTAACTTAGATGAAATAGACCCAGAAAAAGTGAAAAAGAGCTATGAGTATTTGTTTAGTGTAAATGACAAAGCGAAAGGAGGGTCATTTTATTTGCAGTCCAAGGTCGTTCGAGCAAAGGAGAGGTTGGATGCAGAATTACAAAGGCAAGAAGAGGAGAAACGGTGAAAAATACCAATTCTAGTGGCCAGTCTATCATTTTAAAAGATGTATTTAGTACTGAAATTTAGACGATTTAGTTATAAACTCTGCTAGCTGCTGTAGTGTAAACATTTTGGTAGCTTTAACAGTCGCTAGAGTGGAGAGTTGGTGTACATAGATTGAAAGTTTCATGACGCTTGATGTACTGTCCTCAGAATTATATCCTTTTGTGATTCTAGCGTAGTGAACCCATGAAAGACATTACTAGGAAACTCATGAAAGACAAAGAAATAAATGAACTAGCAGTGTTGTGCAAAAATATCTCGCTTCATTGTTTATGAAGATAGTTGTATATTTATCACACATTTGAGGGTAAACTTGGCAATATCCGTATAAATTATTAAACAACTTCTTATTGAGATAATTTTGACAAATTCCTCGATTTATCAGTTAATGGCATGACCTTGCGTTGAGGAGTTTCTAATGAAAAACGTGAGTGTTTTCTTTGCGTATATGTATTGTTATAAAATTAAATGTAGAATTGCATGTAAGAAATGGTCACTTGATAAACAGCATGTGTAAGTAAGAGCTCTTTCTCTGCATTATTTGCTTTTTTTAACATTAAATTGTGAGAAGTTGAAAATAATTGCTGGAAAGGGGTTTCCATCATCGTACTTTCTTAACCAACATTTTCCTGTTAATCCCGAGTATCCGGAATTATATCCATTTTTGTAGTGAACATTGCACTTAGATTAGGTCGTAGGTGGGCATCTGATAAAGAAAATTAGCGAAGATAAAGCACCAACATCTCAGTTAATTGAGCTATAACTGAAGGACAAGATCATCGCCATGGTTTAATGCTACGCTTCCAGACAAAGTGAAAAGTTAATATGAAAATTAAATGAAACTATTAATTTTTAAAATAATTCCACTATTATGTCCTTTTAGGCTAAAGGACAATATGATCAATGAGAGTAAATGATTATGAGATTTATTTTTTGTACTCTCCCACTGGGAAACTTCTCCGTGGCTAAGCGATTCTCGTACGCGGGAGACCCGGGTTCGATTCCAGGCAGGAGCTCATGTAGTTCGGACTTCACGTTAATCATTAAGTCCACGTCTCATATCGAGACTATATGAGACGCTAAACAGAAAAATCAAATCTCCCACAATGGATCGAACCCAGGACCACATGCAATAAAAGCATACATGCTACTCACTAGACCAAAGAAAGCATTACTCGAGCAGATGTTCTACCAAACTTCGACATATTTCGTACATTTTCAGGTTAGGTTAGAGCTTTCTATTTCTTTTAGTAGGCATACGCTAAATAAAGAGCTCCATTACTGCTTGCAGATTGACTTTCCGGCGGGTTCAGTAAATACAATTTGGGTATATGCTATAAAAAGTACAGTGTATAAAATACGAACTCACTTGTACTATGTGGCCATTAAAAGGTACTAATGTTATCTAAGCGAGTCAGGGCAGGAGTGCAGCAAGGGGGCCTTAGCGGTAGCAAGAGCGTGCGTCCGTACAGAGCAGGCGCCTCAACGACGGATGGTATACGTATAAATGAGGGCAGTGGAAGAACACACACATACAATATTTTCACTATTATTCAAAATTCATTTTAATCTACTGTGCACTGACAATAATTACATTTATTCACACTCTCATTCCTTCAAGAAAAAATGTTTCTCATCGTATTTTACCTCTAAATTTTTTTTTTCTTCAGCATCTGCTCAAGTAAAGGAAAAGAACCAATGTTTAATTAAAGGGAGGCCAGGCATTTTTTTCGAAAAGATGTTAGTTTTACTAATTTCTGTTAAAATTAGGTTAGGAGTAACGACTTGCATCATTGTATTCATATTCCCTTACGAGCGCTTCTAATAATTACATTTGTGGTGGACAAACACCGTATGCGTGGGTTTTCTCGGGGTTCTCCCGTTTCCTCCCACTTTCTTCATTCCACCATTTCATTCATTTCTCATAATCACCGTCTCCTTTAGCCTAACCGGCATAACCGTGGGACGTAAAACTCAAAGATTTCATTTCATTTCATTTTCTAATAAGTACATATAGTCTCTACAGGATTTCGGGTAAATTTTACAATACACGTGTGCACATCGATTAGTAGAACCGCTTTGAAAGGGTATAATAACAGTAGAATAGGGTAGAGATGGATTGGCTTAGGATTAGGGAAGTTTAGACCGATTTTGTTAAAATGAATAGAGAATAATTTCTCGTCTCTGCGTAAAAATACCAACTGGAGCAGCCACTTACATTTAACCATGTACTTCTGTTCATAAATGTGAGCCAAATAAATTACGCTTCCCTTACTTCAACTCATTTCTCCTGTATATACATATATATTCAGGGTCTGCCCAAGTGGGCCCAGCCCTAAAAAAACCACCGGGTTTTTTCGGGTTGGACCCATCTGAAAAAACCCACCTCGGTTTTTGACTTTTTTGTTAGTGTATTATTGGTACAACTAAGGTGATTACATTGAAAGTTATTTTTATCAGATTTTAAACTTTCTTTGGGCGAATTATATGCTTTCATGTTAAGATAGACAACAATATTCAACATAAGACCTTATAAAGCTCTAAATGCACTGAATGAATGAATAAATAAATAAAACCCTCACCTTAGCTTGAGATAATTGTAGAACAAATTAATGTGTGGATTATGCTTATAGCTTATTTGAAGTAAAGTAAGCGATTGTATATTTTAGAAAATACTTTCCATGAATAGTATGTTTCCTGACTCGGCACCGCCGAGGGACGTTATCCCTCATACGTTGACGGGTTTAAGGTCATAGGTGCCGGTACTAACAGTAAATATGTAAATACATTAGTAAAACTATTAGTGTTGTTTCTTACCTTTGATGGTAACAAAAGTATTCAGTAAAATTTGGTTTTCCAACAACAGTTAAGTTCAGTCATTTGTTGCTAGCTTTCAAATAAGCATTCTGTAGAATCAACACTAGCAATAACGTAAACATTCTTGTCAAAATTAAGAAGCTTAATGCTCGGAGCTCCGAAGACTACGTAACGCTTACTATTTTAAGTGCTGCATTCAAACTTCAGTATTAATGGAAGTTTCGATGTACAGTAAAGCAAGCTGCATTTTGAGGGAAAACCCGTCGTGGAAAAAGTGTTCGCGAAATTCCCGCAATTGAACCCACAAAGCATCGAAAGTGAATACTTCAACAATAAAACTATTTATTTAACGCTGGAGGATATTTCATTTCATTTTAGATATTTTGAAACATTTACTTTATAAAATATGAATTATAGGCCTATCTTTGTTAAATGTTTTAAATTAATTTTCGGAAAAGAACGGTCTTGCAACAAGTGCTCGGGTAATTCCCGTAATGGAATGCACAAAGCATCGAAAGTGAACTTCAACAATAAGACCATTTATTTTACGTTGAAAAATATTTAAGACTTTTTGATGAATTATGTCTTCGTTTTAAATTAATATAGCTATTTGGTATTCATATTTGGCGAACGTCACTGAGGCTCCTAGTATGACTCGATCTACATTTGTTCGTTTGTCTGCCTTTACCACACAGTGTTCAACTTTCGGTCTTTTAAATTTTCAGGATACAAACCAGAGACAATGTAAATTTTCTATTTAGATTTTGGCAGCATACCGACGTAAAATTACAAAATGGCGCGCTTTTTTTTTTTTTTTTTTTAAATAGCTGATATCCACTGGCGAAAATCCCGGGGGGATGATGGGGACATATCTCTTACAATCTTGGAACTGTCCCCCTCAATAATCCGATTGGAATAGTGTCTTTTAGGAAGAAATGTAATGATTTGTGTCCAACTGTCACAAAGGAAAATGAGATGAAATTGATACCTCCTGGAATAAGCCTCAAATCTGACCGCCTCCCAATGTTGAAGACAACTCTGCTCCCCTACCCATGTTGTCCCTGAGTTCCACACAGGGGACATAAAATATGACCATATTGTTATTATGACATAAAATATGACCGCGGTGGCTCAGTGGTAGAGCGTTCACCTCGGGTGCATGGGGTCCCGGGTTCAAACCCTGCTCCTGCCAAGTGAACTTTGTGGTGGACAAACACCGTGTGCGTGGGTTTTCTCGGGGTTCTCCGTTTCCTTCCCTTTCTTCATTCCGCCATTTCATTCATTCTCATAATCACCGTCTCCTTTAGCCTAACTGGCATAATCGTGAGACGTAAAACTCAAAGATTTCATTTCATTGTTTTGGAGGGTGAAAAGAGAGGATGCGAGTAAAAATTGAAATATTTTATTGAAAACCATATGAAGGTAAGTGGAAACTTTTTTGAGCGACGATATGAAATGAGTTTCAGCCTTGAACCATTGTTACGCAGATATGTTGATTTGACGGTGCCTTCCATCCGTCTTTGAATGGTGTCGATGTCACATTTTGTTACAAACTATACGTCTGTAAGTCAAGAAAATTTCCTGATCTTTGATTCATGTATTGTTTACATTTTTTTTTCTTTCGGATATATGAACAAAATATATTTTTCTTTAATTGTGATAGGCTACGCGTCAAACTCAAAAGAATACTTAAGTTTCAGATGCAGCACATTTCTTTGGAAACGAATGATTCTGGAAGTACTAGCGGAAATAAGCATGTTTGATTCATACGTTGTTGTATGTAGCACAGTCTTGTATTCCTCTTTTAGGTTTCATTTCTGTAAAATATTTTGTTAATCCGTTGACAGGCTCACGGAAGTGACTGTTTGAAAGTGAATTTTTACCAAATTTCTTCCTTTTTTGTTTCTTCCAGAAACTATGTAGATTTTATTCAACTGATGCTACTAAGGATTATACCAGCGTTTCCCAACCTTTTTCAACTTGCGGCACACTACGGGTGTATCTTGAATTCTCGCGGCACACTCATAGATATTATTATTTGTAAATATAAAATACCGTGGTATTTTTTTTCTGTGATTACTGATCTCCTCACAGAGAAGAAAGCTCGATCACTGTTTTTTCCCCGTGGTAAATCATTATGCTTATTTTTCATTCTAATTCAAAAATAGAAAACAATTCCAGTGAAATATTGGACTGAGGTTTTTAAAACTAAGCTTTCTTTTTCGAAAACTAACTAACGAACAAACAAATCTCTTTTAGTTTTAAAACACAAATGTAGGTAATTTGTATGCATATTTGCTTTATCGAAATGATTGAATGATATTTTAAAATTTCAAGTTACGAAATAGTCTGCAGCAATAAAGAAGCAATAATAGTAGTAACAATGATAACAAATACTTTTTTCAACATTAAACATGTACAGAAAAGTAACACGGTATGTAATTTAAAGTATTAGATTCATAGTAGAGGTTCATAGTAATGTGAAATACAAATATACACTTTTCCTTTGTCTTGCAATTTGATTCCTATAGAATTAATAATTTGTTTCGATTTTCTCGCGGCACACCAGCGGCCCATTCACGGCACACCGGTTGGGAAACGCTGGATTATACAATAAAACAAATAACCATCATTCAATATACTTACTATAAATAGCAAAGAAAAACTGGAGTTAGCATCTCATCGCTATGCTCTTTAGGCTAAAGAAGACAGATAATGAAAGTGAAAGAGTTTGGAACAAATTGATATAAAGAGAATGTGGGAGGAAAAGGGAGAATCCTCCCGAACGCGATGTCCACTACAATCTCAGATGGTCTAGACATGACAACCATGCTTGACAAATATTCAGCTCGGGGTTGGTTAAACGTAATGGAACTTCGTGTTCCTCTCGCTTACTATCTGTCAGGGCTCTAGTAATTTTATTATTTCTATCAGGATAAGTTTCGAAGATCATTCGGTAAAGCGAATATTGACTTTATCGAATTTACTGTCTGTAAGAGAAATATCATGTATAAAAACACAAATTGCCGTAGGAGTCTTATTGTTCGGTGAATTCTTTCTACGAAATATATCCTTCCTCTTCGGTATTTCAGGATTTTGTGCTGTAAATACATCATCTAACTTTGGACCCGACTTTATATAACAGATAAGGAACGCACACAAATCAATAACTATATATTAACAGGTGATGCAGGTGCGTTGTTGAAGTGAGCAATGCTCCCTCTCACTGATTTGAACTTCATACAGTAGGAATAAGTAACACATACAATGTACTATAATGTGGGCCGCGGTGGCTCAGTGGTAGAGCGTTCACCTCTGGTGCATGGGGTCCTTGGTTCAATCCCAGCTTGCGCCAAGTGAGCTTTGTGGTGGACAAACACCGTGTGCGTCGATTCTCTCGAGGTTCCCCCCACTTCTTCATCCCACTATTTCTTTCATTTCCCATCACCACCGTCTTCTTTAGCCTAGCTGGCATAACCGTGGTTTGTGGAACTTTAAAATTTCGTTTTATTTTCACAATCCTATAAAAATCTTAGTGTGTTTAATAAATATTCAGCAAAATATATTACATAGCATCTAAAATCCTGGTACTAAGCTGTCCAGATTTTTTTTTTTTTTTTTTTTAACTAACGCTTGAAATAGCTATGATGATTGTTGGTGTCATCTAATGAACAGAATTAGTAATAAACACAAGTGAGAGGTAAACAAACGTTGCAAAGCAGTTTCTACTACGATGCAGGCCTCAGAATAGAAAAAAAAAAAAAAAGAAGGTGCACATGTGTGTACCTATGGACTGAAGTGGATAGAATTGGGGAGAACGTGTTCCCTCTCATTTCAGCTGCAAACAATTGAGGCTATTGCAAATTCTGATTAAAAAGAAAATCATATTCGACAAAATTGTATTTTTTCGAAAGCTTTCGTAGAATTTTTATTTAAATCTTCGAACAAGTTAAACAATTTTATTAACTTCAACTGCAACAATGGAAATTATGTAAAAACCTCCATAAACACATACATCATATTGTGTTAAAGTTGAATATTTACGAAAATTAGCAAAGAATATATATTTTTAACCTAAGGGGGGGGGGATCATTCTCGTTCTTAGTTGATTTCACAAGGTGTCTGCTGTTAATTGAAATACTGGAAATTATTGTGCAATACTGCAGAAATGTAAAAATTCCATTTTGAGACTCTTCCAGATAGCGGTCCCATCATTTGGGTGTAGATGGTGTTAGGGCTAAATAGCTAACCGTTAAAAGATTAATTAGTTCGAGGGGAAAATGTATTTATAGTATACTCTACTGCTCGAAAGTGTTTGAACACACCTCATTTCCAAGATAATAGGAGAAAAATAGCATTACAAACTTAAGATTGATATTCACAAAAATTTATTGCATCAGAACGAAACAATACATACTAGAGTTTTATTTCTTCAAAGTAATCGCCCAGTGCTTTGATCACTGTTTAGGACACCCGAGGCAATCTTTCTATCAAGTACACGATTTTTTTTTTTTTTTTTTTTTTTAGAAAATCGCCTGCCATTCCTGCTGCAAATTGTTCCACAAAGAATTCACATTTCTCAAGGGTTTTTGGCGGACCATTCTATCTAACTGATCCCATAGCAATTCTATGGAATTGCAATCTGGACTTCGAGGAGGCTATATCATAGTTTTCAGGTCTTTCCATATCTCTGAACGTTCAAGATACGTTCTGCATAAAACAGACGAATGTTTCGGATCATTATCCTACTGCAAGATGAAATATTTGCCAATTACACATGTACCACATGGTTCTGTGTGACGTTGGAGAATGTCATGATACCGTTTCCTCTATTCTTATAAGATCACCTGTAAAATTGCCTCCAAAACAACCCTACACTATCACTGAATCTCCTCCTCGTTTAACAGTCGCGGTAACGCACTAAGATGCCATGCGTTCGTCTTTTACACGACGCACAAACTTGCGGCGATTTGTCACAAATACCTCGAACTTCGACTCCCCTGTAAATAATACTTTTTCCACTGATCTACAGTCGAATGTACAATCCGCGGCAAAAAACCTGCAACATGAGGATATAAGTTATATTGTGAAGCTACGCCTAACAGCACAGGAAATGAACATAACGTTTAAGTGGAACGAATCACGCCAGGATAAACCTCGGCCTCCTCCCGTGCACACTTATTTTGGAGCAAAAGACTTCGTTATTTCACAATAAACTTATATGCTCATGTTGCAGGTTTTTTGCCGCGGATTGTACATGGTGTTTAGTCCACTATAGTAGTTTCTTCTTATTGCCAGCCTGTAGGATAGGCTTCTTTGCGCAATAGATCCTTTAAGCTTTGCATCCTGAAGTCGCCTCTTTACTGTTGACACGCTTTATAGGTTCATCCCTACATGCATTCAGTTCCGCTGTCAGCATGGACGCTTTCACTAAAATACTTATGCTCCCGTTTTGACGTAACCTTAGTCTTTCTCGTGCGATACCGATCCTTATTACTCTGAGTAGACACATACCGCTTCAGAGTGTAATGAACACGTCGCAAGGCAACATATTTTTGCTTGGCTATTTCATGCATGCTGTGACCTGCTCTGTATAAACTAACTACTGCTGCCCACTTTTTTGTTGATAGTTCTTTTCCTTTGCACATTTCAACTTCCTCACAACTGCTTTTCCACTCAACACACTGGCACCCATATACTTGGTTCTGCAACACTCACTTGCCTTTCACTGTGCAAATATTTGCTGCTATGTGTGTACATCGTTATTGAAAACGCCAACTGGTGTCATACAGATACACCACCCGTTCCACAGCAACTTACGGGGAAGTGTTCAAACCAGACTCAATGATTCAGCTGCCATCTGTCTACTTTCCTTAACACTAACGTAACATGTCACGTTCCAGCGGACTTGTAGGGTTTTCTACGCATTTCTACACTTATGTTTAGGTTTCAATCATGCATAGTATCTGTTCTCTCCGAAAACCAGATGCGTTCAAAAACTTTTGAGCAGTACTGTAAGTGTATATAAATCGTTATCTTTTAACTTATATATTTTATGTGCAGTTTGTATTTATTTAATCAAGACAGTAGCATATCTAAATGTGTAAGCATCAACAGTAAACTTGCTACTCTTTGATATTTGTAATTAATTGGTCTTCTACTTGAAAAGTGTTTCTGTACTAAATGTAATACGAATGAAAAAAAAAAATCTACGTATACATAATACAGTGAACTAAGTGAGGAAGAGGGTTGGCTGTGGGGGGAATGGAACCAACACACATATACACAAAATTAAACGAAAAAGAAAGATGAGTGTGAATTACGACAAGCATTTTGGAAGAAATAACGTCCAGAAAACTCTCTTCTCGTTTTATTTTTTCTCTGTTTCTTCGATTTTAACCCACAAATTTCTATGCATTTTTTCTGTTAGAATATTGAAGACTACTTTGCTTTTTCAGGATATTTTACAGGTTTACCATAGTATACTGAAATGTTTCTAACAAGACCTGGAAACATCCAAGTAGTGGAAATGAAAGATATATTGGCTCATATTTTTTAATCGAAAAGAAGAAGAAAGAGTAATCTATATCACATTTAGGAGGGTTAAATCCACAGTTCATTCTTGACTAATTTTAATCCCAAGCATTGAGGATTACAGGAATGAGCTAAAGAAAACGTGTATTATGTCAAAATCGAATAAATTTTAGAAAACCCGATCGGAAATCAGTTTTGAAGGGGAATAGGAGGGTAAGTCCAGTACTGATTTTAACTCTGCAAAGATGATGATTGGGAAGCCTTAAGGTAAATGTATGACATATTACGCCGAAATCGACTTATCGTGTAAGATATCCGTTTTTTGAAATTGAGAGGATAAACGGGGGGTAGGGGAGGAGTGATTGACATTTTCATCCTTGGTAGATTTTAATCTTAAGCTGTGGGGATATTTTCAGTGCCATAAAGAAAATATACATTAGATTTTGTTATGATTTAAAATGTTTTTACGTAGTTTATAGTTGAAAATTGTGTCGCATATATATGTATATTTGCTACATGGGGTGTATTTTATCCCTCTCCCTTATACTTGATGGATTACAGCAAGTTTTATTCTGTAAGTGGAAGGAAGGCATATACTAAGTTTAATTAAACTCGGATAAGTTTTATTAGAGTTATTGTAGAACAGACGGACACACATACAAATGGAGACGAATAGTAGAAGTTTCTCTAACGCTTATTTCAGTAGTAACGTGTGTCACGGTTTCCGCAAATAATCATTCTCCAAATAAGTCAGATGAAGACCGTGAGAAGTTGCAGGAACTGTAACTACATAAAATAATTTGAAAACATTCTCTTTATTTACTATGCCTGTACTCTACTATTAACCATACAATTTTGGTGTTCCCTGATACCTTTCTCAGAAATCCGGGCAACCTATGGTACTTCTCAAAGTTCTTGTACTTTTTAAATCCTCTTTTGAGTGTGTTATTGCTGTAAAAAAAAACTTACGCAGCAGATTTTTTATGAACACGTATATGTAATCTTGTGCTACTCTGAAGAAATTTTCTTACTTGTAATGGATGCTTCATGAAGATGCTATTATTTTAAGTCTGTGCGTCAATTCTTAAAATAATTTTAAATGTTCTTAGTTAAAGATCGTATAATACCGTACTGACACTTGCATGTGCAGATCTGAGAAAACAAGATTTTCCTATACTGTTAAATCTTTTGTGGTGAAATTCATAGATTAACTGGAAGGCAACTGAAGAAAGAAAGGAAAAAAAAAAAGTACTTACTTCCTCTGTGGCACTGTGAATCTTTTCGTTTGGATGTAGCTGAAACAAAAGTGAATCGTTTATTTACATAATTTCAAATGAAAAATTAGTAGTTCTCATTTTTATTGGAAATACTTCTTTCAGTTGCGAAGACCAACCTATGTGACGCAAGAGTAATTTAATTAAATACTTCCTTGAATATGGATTCTTATAATTGCGACTTATTTCCCAATTTCTTTACAATAAGCTCTCATTTATACTTCGAGTTATTTGGGCATTTTATTGAAGGGATGCTTTATGATGCCTAAGTTAATCCAAAAGGGTGAAGTGGGACCTCCCTTCCGCGCTACTCAAGATTTTTAAGCACAAAACCCTCATATGGCGTTCTAGGTCTTCAGTCGATATAGACATAAACAGCAGACACCAAACTAAGGCAAGACTAGCTTAACTTACATTATTTTACATACATTATTACGTAGTTGCCCATTATGCCAGAATACGTCTGTTTTCAGTCAGAATATATTCTAGAAACAAGGAGAAACTTTTAACGTCGTTAGACTAAGTTCCGAAGTTGAACCTATATTTAATAAACCATTCTAGTATTCACCTGGCTCTACTGAAAAGGAAAACCTCGACCATCGGATTCTAATGTGGGACACTTCATTCTGAAGCGAGAACGCTAACCACTAGCATACACCTGCTCGATTAACTTAATTTGCTAGTACATGGGCATAAAATAAAGACATTCCACCACGTGGATGATTAGTGCATGTTGCTTTAATAGCTTGTGATTGGCTAATTGAGTGATGACCAATTTACAATGCACTGCGGAGGTTGAACGCTTACCTCTCGTGCAAAGGGTCCGTGGATTTTGTTGAGGTACTCCCTTAGCCTAAAGGACATAAATGTGGGACGGTTCACTGAAAGATTTCATTTTACAATGTACGGCGGGCCATGACAAAATAAGAATCATGCTTGGGTGCCAATTACCATTTTATCCCCCCCCCCCTTCTGAGTTATACATTTTATGAGTCTTCGTTCTATTTTTGTTTCTTATGTTTACGGCGATTAAGGTGGTATCAAGGTCTTTACCGAATCTGTATTTTTACTAAAAATCAACCCGGCACCAACGGATTTATCTTGCAGACTGAGTTTGGTATCCAAATGGTTAAAGAAAATATTCTTACAGTTAAAAGCAAAGTCCAAATTAATTTATATTATTATGGTCAGCTGCATTTTTTTCTGTTATAGGCATACGTAAAGTTAGGGGAAAAAAAAGAACAAATACTTTTCTTTTCAGTATATTTACAACCCGATTTCGGCCCATAGGCTACCATTTGTCCACCACGGGTATGATATCAATCATATTTCATGTACAATAGTATTAAAAGCCAAAGGAGTGGTGGAATATTTCTATTCTTTCTTAATTCGTAAATTTTCAGGATGTATGAAAACTTAAATGCTAGAGGCTGATGAATTAACTATGCCCACTATTGAATAAAAGTGTAGTGACCTTCGTACCCGTTTGAATTTTAAACGGATAGAAGTTTCAGTAAGTAAATATGTATGTCGACTAATCTCTAAAACTTGAGTAAGATCTTAGTGGCTGATAAAAGTAGAAATGCATTTCAAGACTACGCTTGCATATAATGTATGTATATGTGAAGTAACTGTAGTATTCTATTTTGTTTTTTTTTGTTAAAGCTAATACATGGGTATACTGATCAACAATTACTAAGAATATAAAGTATCGTACCTACTAATAATTTGGAGATAAATCCTTTTAAATTCTTGCACTTTTTGAGGAAAATGTTGACTTTCAGTTAGAGCTTTTGTCTTTCAAGTGTGCCCTTGGAAAAGTGTGAAACATACTTCGGCCCCTCTCCCGCCACCCTCTTACCAAGGTAACCTTACCTTTGCTTTGGGGAAAGAAGTGAGTGACCCTGGCTGTGTTGCCAATTTGTCGTGCAGTCGTTAGATCTTGACAAGTGAAGATCGTAGGCTACTTACTCGTTGAATGGCTAACAAGACAGTGCACTTCGAAGCCTATAAAATAATTGAATGTGGCAACTCTGTCCAAATCCAACTATTGAAGGATCTGGGCCTCAGCTACTTGTCCCTTCTCTTTCGAGGGAAGTGTGAGAAAACACAAATTAACAACGCCAGAAGGGGTACCCTTAAAATAGAATGGCTCTAAATAATTACTGTTTCAGTACTGTTCATCCGAATATCATGGCTCATAAGTCATTCTCTTCAGAAGAAGAAGAAGAAAAAAAAATGGTATCTTGCACATGTGTGCATGGAGTACGAGACAAACGACATTTTGGGGTAAAATAATGAAATTTCCTCCCAAAAGTTCCTTTTTCTGAAATTTGTTGGACCCCGCAGCGATCCTGGTTACAGGTACCCGTATATAATATACATGAAAAAACACTACGCAGTGCGTTGCAGTATCTAGAATATTTAGAAGGGGAAAATATTTCTCAATCCTGTTTGACAGAGAAGCGAACGCAGTGACGGCATTCTTATCTTTCTAATATACCACGTAATACTCTCAGATTGCATTAGCCAATTACCATTCACTAATGAAAGTAACGACAGAATCACTTAACTAGCAGGGACCGCGGTGGCGCAGTAGTAGAGCGTTCACCTCTGGTGTATATGGGGTCTTTGGTTCGATCCCAGTTTGCGCCAAGTGAACTGAGTGGTGGACAAACACCGTGTGCTTGGCTTTTCTCGGGGTTCTCCCACTTTCTTCATCCCATCATTTCTCATGATCGCCGTGTCCTTTAGCCTAGCCGGCATAATCGTGGGACGTAAAACTTAAAAGATTTCATTTCATTTCACATAAGTAGCAGCTACGTAAAACAACACTCGCTTTCCTTGTTTGATACAGAACTGACTAATCTAATGCTTGCTGCATGTAACTTGGAAAGAGAAGGAAGGAATGAGGAAAACGCCATAATGTTCATTTCTTAATATACAGTATGTACATGAATATTGGACCTAAGTATTCAGTTCATCAAGATATGGTATAAGTGTAAATCGGAGGTTCTTAGTTTTTCACATAACTTAGAAAAGTTCCTTTAATGGTGTTAAGTTTTAATGTTAATAGGAATTCTAGGGGAGTTAAAGTGGTACTACAGGTTATGAAGGAGGGAGTATTGTAATTTTTCGGACTTTTCATAGCTTATAAAAATTGATATTGCATATTTGCGATTCCTTGTACTAATCAAGTATATTGTAATTTTATGCAATTCTAGGGTTGGAAAAGCGACGGAGAGGGTAGTGCTAAAAGTGCCCGTCATATGGATGATGCAGCGCCACTATTATAATGAGAACAAACGGAACAAAAAAGAGAAACAAGCGACGCCCTTTCTCTTGCGAGTAGCCAAATTGGCTTCAGAGACGCCATCTGGAAGAGGATAGGGAAAATTATGTTCTCGAATCAGGTTCCAATCACGTATTTTATTAATAATTGGCCAGTTAAATTTTCATGATACGAAAATATCGGGGAAACCTTATATTGTTAAGCTATTTGTATTAAATCAATGGAAAGTATTTTCTTGTAAAAGAAACACCTGCTTCTCATGTATATTTTGAGATAGAAATATAATTGTTGACAATTTGTACTTCTTTCCTTATTATTTTGATACTTTTTGCAAGGAAGGTTCGTATAAGAATGGTATGTGTTTATACGAGGGAGGATCAGAAACTAAGGTTACAAGACCGACATTTCTGAAGTTGGCAACTGTAGTTTCATCCACCCGCCACCTACAGCGCTAGTTGTAGGTAAACAAATTGCGACTCGTTTGGACTCGCGAAGAAGTCCGCCCAGTTATTCGATTTCTGTTGGGCGAAACATGTAATCGCAGCTGAAATTCACTGGCAGCTGGTATAAGTTTACGGCTTGGACTTTTCACCGAGGGCATAATCTTCCTTCACGACAACGCGCGCCCGCATACAACCCAGAAGACGACCATGCTGTTGAAGCAGTTTCGCTGGGACATCATCGACCACTCTCCCTACGGCACGAACCTCGCTCGAAGCGACTTTCACCTGTTCCCGCACTTGAAGGAGCACTTAGGAAGCCGTCGCTTCGCTTCAGACCAGAAGGTGAAACACTTCGTGACAACGTTACTGAACACAAAAGGACAGGACTCATCCGACGATGCGATAAGTTCCTCAACTGATATGGAGACTACGTTGAAAAAAAGTCTAATGTATGTCAATGTGTTGGGTGTATGAAATAATATATACATGTTTCACTACAGGCTTTGTAAACTTTACTTTCTGATCATTCCTCGTGTATAAGTTAGTGTTTCCAGATTTTTCTTTCTTCCTTCTGTTGCACCTGGTCGTGACGTCCATGTACACTGTATCCGTAAGTGAGAATGGAGCAGGTCGAAAGTTGTGATATGCAGCAATGACCAGGGATAACATTCTAATGTGAATTCGAGATACTGAAGAAGATAAGTTTCCGACTCGCACCATACGATTCAACAGCTATGCGAAAGATGTAAATGTGTGGAGTTGCAGGGATTTTGAATCCGCATGAATGGAAGAGAACGTAATGATTTCTTGTCTTATTACTTAACAGGTACACAATGTGTAGCCCAAGAGTTAAACTTCCTGCTGAGTGGTACAGAATATTATTCTGCTATAGTATGAAGCTGGCAAAATGCAGTAGTTTTACTGCTATATTTTCTTGGAATAAAACCGGTACTGTTTTAACACGTTGACTGCCATGTGTATAGTGTATATACGCGGCGAAGTAAGTACAGGCCAGGTGTATACTTAAGTATACACGCCATTAAATTTACTAGTCATGTGCGTTCTTAACCATTGCACATCCTACTTTCCCCTCTTAGGAGAAATATCACATGTGGCCTCAGTGTCTTTTATTTTGCTGTCAGTTTACGGAATTTATTTTTTTTTGGGGAAGAGGTTTTGAATCCAGTTATATAATTTTCTTTTATTGTGCTCTGTGTCTTTGAAACCTGCTTGTTGGTACAATACGTATATGTAGAATTTCAAGAAGAAAACAGAAAGCAGACATATGGGAATGTTTCTTAACATTTTCTTTGAAAGATGTATGAAATATAATGTTTTGTTTTACTACAGTAGATAAAACATTAACTTATATCCTCTATTGCAATACATAAAGAAAGCGTAAATAAACCTGAGAAAGCTCAAGCAAGAAAAAGCTTTCCTGAATTGCAATACACAATGTTGTTAGAAAGAAAATGACAAGTCTAATGCAGTTGATTGAAACAGTTTCTACACAAGAAGAAACAAGTCTTCTTCTTCATGGCACTACAGCTCTTTGACGAGCCTTCGCCTCCGTCAGAATCTGCCTCCACTTCTTTCGGTCTGCCGCACTCGCCTTCCAGTTCCGTATTCCCATTTCCTTCATGTCCTCTAGGACCGTGTCCCACCATCTCCTTCTTGGTCTTCCCCTCGTTCTCTTTCCTTCGATGTTAGCGAAGAAGATTTTCTTCACTACTCTTTCTTCCCCCATTCTGACAATATGTCCCACCCATTGCAAACGGCTAAGTTTGATGTGCGTTACTATGTCTACGTCGTCGTACTTATTGTAGAGTTCATTATTATATCTTATTCGGTATGTATTTTTGTCTACCTTCACACCTCCATATATTTTCCTTAAAATCTTCCTTTCAAAGTTCCCTAGTAGTTGCAAGAAACAAGTCACTTTCAACAAAACATTGCGTAACTCTGCATCCAAATAAATGCGAGAGGAGAGGAAAAAAAAAAAAAAAAAACATTGTGGACTACAAGGTAGGAAAGTCTTCAGTGAATCTTAAGTAATCCAATGGCTTCGTACAGTACTGCTCTGCGGCGCTGAAGTAACACAGAATAATCATTATTGAATTGCTGTGGGGAACAAGATTCTTTCACATTTCTTTCTAATAACATATTATATGTCCAATAAAAGGATAATATAAAAGCACAACCTACATATTAAAATTTTATTATCCTGCTAAATTGTGCGCACTGGAAACAGAAAGACAAAATAAAAAACGTAGAGTAACTGTGATCGAAATTAATATAATAAGCGTGTATACTTTAGTATACAGGGCTAAAAAACATACTGAAAACATTAAAACTGCTAAAATGATATTGAAATGACACACACACACACACAAAGCGAAATAAACCAGAATCCGAAATTACGCTTGGCAGTCTAACGGCAAAATGTTTGGTTTAATTCAATGTAGTGAACTGGTTAAACACTTCAAAATCTGTTACTCTATGAAACTGAATCTTATTGTAGTAATTGATCTTTTAATCACTCCACTCCCAGAAAAAAAAAATCTAGATAATCATTGCCGCACACTTTTATTTACAAAGCAATAATACAAGCTTAAATAATACAATATATTCTTTAATATCTCTTTGGAAAAACACTTTTCAATCAACTCTCAATCTTTGTTTATAAAATAGATCAACATTCATAATACAAACACTTCATCTGGTTTGGCGTATTTATAAGCAAATTACAAAATTATGTACTAGTATCACATGAATGCGGGCCATTCGAATTTGTAACATAATATTGATCGGTTTTTGTCAGTTAAATGGTTTATAAATTCCAACAGACAGAGAGCAGTGAATGAATACAGTGGAGTTCTACAACTATAAAAAGCGAGGTTAAGGATGTATTATCATTAAGATCTCAATAATAATTCCTCGTTTAGTAGGCGCAGACTTTTTTTTTACTTTGTTCAAATTGTTTTCTCATTAATATCTTCATTCGAGCACGACTTAACACGATTTTAGTGCAAGACCAGTTATTTGAAAATATTTTGTTTTACTTACCCTTATTAAATGACTCAAATCATTATAAAATTAATGAACATGTAAACTTTTTATGTTGGCAATAATTCCAATATTTCTTATTCTTTTCTTCATACGTACTGTCTTAAATCTGGCCACCTATGTCTCCGAATTTTAACCAACACGCGGAGAAGAATATAGTTTTTGACTTGAAAAAGTTTTAAAACAGCCAAAGGTGATTCAAATGCAATTAGTTTATGTCATCTTATGAACAAGAGGACAGGACTTTTTAAAAGGATATACACGTTTGGTTCACCCTACATATTGTAGCATACCAAATTTTAAAACCCCAAAATTATTGTAAATATTTAAACTTTTGTAAAAATCTTTGTAAACAATTCAAGGCTGGTTTGAGTACAAAATATTAACTGTCTGGATTGAATGAATTAAGTCAACGTTGTTTTCAGGATCTAGTCCGCTTCATTGAGATATGTCCAAAACTTATTTTATTCAATCAGACATACACGTGGAACTTCCAGACAAGGAAATAAGAAAGGCATGTGGATTGCATTCCGCAGTTTTATATAAAAGGACCACCTATGTTCAGTCGACACAACACTTCAAGTCTATACTTCAATTCTAGATTTGCCATTCGCCTGGAAGTTACATCAGCTACAGAGGAGGCGGAGCCTACGAGGTTTTACTTCAGCTACCACAAGGATCACAATGTAAGTGCCTTTCCATATTACCTTATCTGATAGTTTCATATTCCTTGCTTCTTATCTCAGCCTTTATACACATTATAAGAGCAATTAATGAAATTAAAACCTCTTTATCATTCAATTATCAGTTTCATATTCGTGTTTGTCTCTATCTCGCAATATTCTGAGAGAAATTAGCTTAAGATTTAGATAGACTGAGAACCTACGATCAAGGGTTCGATTCACAGTTTATGCCCCAGTATTAACTATACTTCACAAAATGATAATATATTATTCACACGTAGTTTGTAAAGGAATTTTTCTCCCCGAAAACTGGATGCGTGTGCTTTTAGTTTATGAACAAGGAAATCATTAAAATAGTCCGTAGGCTATTTACAAGTACTTAAGAACAGAGGAATGCACGGTCTTTCGCAGTAGGACCAAAATTATCTGGAAAGGAGCAGTCAATTTTTTTCCGTTTAATAACTTTCGTTCTGACAGTTACTTGAAGTTCTCTAACGCTACACTCATGACGGACTATGACTGACTAGATTCACATTCAACTCGGTGATGCGAGGCCAGCACACACACTCCTGACAAGTAATGCCACCAGAGGGGCAGATTCGACGATCGGTGTAGCAACTGAATTTTCCGTTTTTCTTTCCAGTGAAACAATTGAGGGATCAGTTGAATTAGAAAGTAGAGGCGCAAAAAGCCAGAAAAAATATGACTCAGTATGGGTTAATTGATCTCACACCAGCCAGTTGAGCGTGCGCAGTCTGACCGTCTACAGTCTTTCAGAGGGTAAAACTAACTAACTCTATAGCCTATGGAACCCGGAGGTTCAATGCCGCATTCACAAAAGCTCTCCATTGACTTTTATCCTTAGCCAATTGGATCCAATTTCTACTTTGTATTTTTATTTCTGCGAGATCCATCTTAATATTGTCCTCCCATCTGCTCCTAGGTCTTCCTAATGGTAATTTTCCGATTGGATTTCCAGTTAAATCTTTGAAAGACTTCCTACATGACCTCCCCACCTGAGCACCCTAGCTCTGATGACGCTAACAATGTTTGGAAAACTCAGGGGATACAGCATCACAAAATTTCCTGGCTCTTAAAAGTATATTGATTTTTTTTTAAAAGGAGGTGGGGGAAGTGGCTGCTTCTTTCGAGGTACAATTTTTGTACTTTAACAACAACTCGACTACGAATTGTGCATTATCTTAATGAGGACGATGCATTCGCAAACACTGAAGAGACGCCTCTAAATACTATTTAAAATAATAATAATAGTGATAAATGTGTAGACGGGACAACGATGATGTGACTGCACTGTACTCAAAAGCAATATTGGAAAGAAGTGTATGAAATTTCTTAGCGAATTTTTCTCTTCTGTACATCCAAAGCAATGCCGCACACAACATAGTTTTACAACTACGCTGAGTGCTCTTGTTATCATTCTCTGTAACTACCGAAACAGCATAAGGATAATAGAAACTGTTAGCTTTCTGTAAAATTCCTTATGCACAAAAGTATTCAATGCATACCTAACTAGTTCGTGAACTAGATTTTGAAGTGGTTCAAAACTTATCAGTTTCATTCTGCATTAATATCTGAGGTGTATAAGCATCTAGTCAGTTAGGCAATACAAAGCATCGTCCAACTTCAGAATATGTGAATCACGCTGTCATTTTGTGTTATTTTGTTTAACTTTTAAATGAGAAAAGTATCTCACGTATTCTTGATTGGTCGCAATTGTGTAATTCATCTTGCTTGCTGATCCACGTCTGAATTTTAGATGAAATGTAACCTTTGATGATGCCTTTTCTCTAGTTTATCAAAAATGTTATTAGGATCACTAGTGGGATTGTTAACACTGTATAGTTAATATGTCCGTCCGTTATTCCACACGATAACTCTTGAGCAAAAGCAAATTTTTGAATTCTGTTTTAACCAGCTAGAGTGATTATCTCGTCTGCATTCGTTAATCGAATCAATCCGTTAACGTCTTCACGGGTAACGCGCGATAATATCGCACTATCAATTTCTATAACGATCTAGAAGTACTCATCGCAATGTTTAACATTTGCTATGAAAGTTTTAATACAAAACGGAAATAAGGCGCAATTAACATCTTCCGCTGTTGTTGGGACGAACTTGAAATGCAAACAAATTGGTACTTAGGATTCATATACGACACGTTGTGCACTTGATGACAACTTTTGTGTCAAAAATCACGAGGAAAGTAATGGACGTTAACTGTCAAAACAATTACATTAGAAATTAACATCCTTACCTTAAAGTACGCAAAGACATTTTTAAACGGTATAAACTCACCTATTATAATGCTAACTAAATGCGTCGAATTATTGTAACAGTTTTTTACTTAGAAAATATATCAGGTACTTACGTTAATGTAAGGGGGCGATTAAATCGTTACCCAATAAATATTACTTACGCTTTGTATTTACATTAATTATTTCAGTTGCAGTCATACAACTATCTGTATGTATTAAGGAGTTCGTGTCGTACGACGTATTCTATTGAACCGAAGATTTCATTAACAAAGTAAATCTTCCATGATTCTAGTCTTAAGCTCTGAGGATGCCACAAAGCGAACTCTTATAAAAAGGACGAAATTTTACAGCATTAAACAATTCATCTGTATATTGAGCTCTTCTACAGATAAATGTTTAGGCTTTTGCCTTTTTATGCAGAATTTCCGGATTCGGTTTTCGGTGGAAGTAGTCTTTCTTTTGCAACCCACGTTTTTTCAAGGCCAAATTTATACAAGTGTGCGTATGAAATTTTACTACCTTAGTTTGAATAAAGCTATTGAATTGGCAGAAGACTGCCATTTGTCTGAATTAATTCCACCTTTACATAAGAATTCAGGGCTTCTCAAAGAGAATCGTGTGGATGTATATATATCTTTGATAAAGCAGTACACGTGTTTCGGATTCCACGTTAATTGTAAGTCTACGTCTTACATCCTTTCAATGATGAGTAGAGTTAGGAATTTTAGGTACTGCACTTTAGTTTTCTTTTACTATTAAAATGTCCAAATTAACTCACCTTTTTAAAATTACCACTTGTTTCACCTTTTTGCTACTTTTCTCATGAAATAATCTTTCTTTTCACTTTTTTTTTTCTTTCGCTCCATTTCCGCACTTATTCCTATAAACGAGGTGTATTCAAAAAAGTATGGAATCTTATTTTTGTTCACGCGTAAACCAATGAAACGCAGGAGACATTCTTCAGTATAGATTTAGAGGAGACACTCATGCACAGTCGTGAATATTTTCCCGCCCGCAGAAATATCAGTCGCTGGCAGTCGATCAAGGAGTGAAGACGTGGCAGTCGGATTTCAGCTTTTGACAGAAAAACTTCAGCAGCGATATTGCATCACATTTTGCCAAAAGCTTGGCGATATCCAAGCGGAAACCATTCGCAAGATTCAACAGGCTTTCGGGAACGATTCCATGAACACTTAACGCATAAAGGAGCGGTACAACCATTTCAAAGATGGCCACACATCAGTGGACAGTGAACCACCTTCAGGTAGATCTTCAACAAACCGGAATGACAATGTCATTGAGCAAATGCGGACTGTGGTCTTGCAGGACCGTTGTCCGAGAAATTGTGAACGATATAGGGGTAAGCATCAGATCGGTACGAAAATTTGAAGAGTGAGGAGAGTGTCCGCGAAATTTTTACTGAAGCTGCTAACAATGGAGCAGAAGCAATAGAGTCTAGACATCGCACAGGACATGCTGGACAATGCAGTGACCCCAGCTTTTTGAACACCGTGATCACAGGCGATGAAACATGGATTTATGGCTACGAGAAGTCATCATTCCGAATGCGACAGCAAGATTGCTCACCATTCCAAAAACTGCATTCCAGAACTGTTTCCAAAATGGCGGAAGCGCTGGGAGAAGTATGTGCATTACTAAGGAGACTATTTTGAAGGGGATTGTGTTTCGGATTTTCAAATTAATAAATGTATTTTGCCAACCAAAGCTTCCACACTTTTGGAATGCACCTCATACTACAATAAGAAAAAGTGATCGTTTTACTTGAGTGCAGCCCATTAAGCGAAAGGTATTGAATAAAGACAAGTGGCAACATCGAACTGACCACTCACAGCTATCACCAATCGGTATTGTTGAGTGCTTTTCTATTTACAAACATTTACTTAGTGGCCACAAATGCAGCCTCACTTAAAAGGAATGTTAAATGTTATCCATTTCAACGTTTTCCGGACTTGTGACTTAAATAACTGAGATATTCTGGAATTTGTTTTAGGCAGAATTTTTAATACCTGAGTCAATTTTGAGTTATGTATGACTTGATATTATTTATACGAATATTTACATTTCAAAGCTGCATTTTTATTTTTGAACCAAAATCTTGTACCTAAATTTCCTAGGTCCAACGATAAGAAAAAAATCCATCAATCAATTACTTCTTGAATATTTAGAGGAGAACCCTGCATCCTGGAAACATATTAAAGCAAATAATTTCAATATATCTTCCACATGGTGATACGTTCTATCCACCTATGTAGATAACGGAAGATGAATTGATAAAGAGGCCGGAGATGCAAGGTAACGATAGTTTTTTTTTCCCTCTAAATATTAAGTATGTATCCTATATTTTGCATATGTAAATATTCCTTGAATCTTTGTTCAACTCCACCTACACACCTTTTCCTCGCTTTCTAGTGCTGTGAATGGGAATGTGCATCTAAACGTTCTACTCTGTTACAAACTCTTTTGTTTCTGACCCCGATGTCCTGTGCATAGCCCACAAAACGATCTGAGAACCAATTTATTTAAAAACATTTGATTCCAAGCACCGCAAAAGTAGAAAACGTTTTTTATACGTATGTACACATTACACGCAACTGGTTCATTGAGCACTCGAACCATACACTCGTATGTGAAGAAAAAGTCTTCCTTTTACTTGGACTAGACTCAAGCTTCGAATCACTTCACCCACTCACAATACTCGCATTAAATTAGAAAGGCCACTCACACTAGCCACCCTTTTCCTCCTGGCGAAGAGATACAGAAATGCCATAAACCGTAGAAAGAATTTCTTTGGAATGTATACTATTATTGTATGATGGAATGTTTCCTACGTCTCTAGGTTTTTCACTCCTTTCTCTAGAATAGCTATGGACCTCGCCGTCTGCTTCTCCCTCCGGTGTTTCTCTTGAACGGCCAGAAAATGCTGTAGAAGATGGTTGAAGTTGATACGTTTCACGAATTCACGATCTTCCTTCTTACTTTTTGCTCCTCTAAAATAAAATAAAATAATTCTTGTTAACACTCGCTAAGACAACAAATACAACTAATGCATTCAACTTTAATAAAGAATCACTAACAGAGTAATTACAATAAATGAAAATTTTCATATGTGAAAACATCCAAAGGTCCAAAGAATCAGAGACCTGTTTCAAAGCACTCCTCATCTCTTTCTCAGTGCATCTGAAGAAAAAACTTTGATTAATAAAAAGATGTTGTTCCCCCGGATGCACACTGCAGCTTAAAATTGTGTTTAATTAAAAACTTTAATTGATTACATTGACAATTATTTATTTTAGAGTTTGTTTACCAAATACCCCAACATCCATACAATATTTATGCAATTATTCAAGGGTGGCCCCGCGTAGAGTAGTCGCTAACGCTCTCGCCTTCGGTGTGAGCGGTCCCGGGTTCGATTCCCGGTGGGGTCACTCGGTCGAAAAAGTGTACAACGCTTTTTTAGGCCAGCCACCCTGAATGAGGTTTTCCTCATTTACACCAGGCAAATGCCAGGGTGGTACCTAACTTATAGGTCCTAGGCCGCTTTCTTCTTTCCCTTTCCCTGGATAGTGTGCTCGCCGAGGGACGTAATGGGCTAAATGGCCTTAGATGCCGAAAGCCCAGAAATCTAAAATCCTAAATTATTCGAGAATTTCGTTGTACTAAACACTGTGTTGATGTCATTCACTTGATGGACAACATACAGAGGTTGATTAATTTATATTGAATCGAAGTCAATGTGCAACTTATCGCCGTGAGATTGGCACGAGGCAAGCGACAGTATCTTGTTAATCATGCAGTACAACAGTGTGGTCGATCGTACTCTGATGTCGCCGAAACAGCAGATTCTGAGATAGGTTCATTGTGGCAGTTTCCGATGGTATGTTCACGGAGTCGTGCATCGTAGGAATGTATCAAGAGCTTAATTTTCATGTAGTTCATGTCACAGTGAATCATATTATAGAAAATATGCGGCACAGAGTCTTGAGCCTACCACACCGACACGAGCAGCTAGAAACTGGCCTCCTGTGAAGAAGATCCAACCGCTGTTGCGTGTGGTTTGCCGTATGGCGACTTCCGAAACTCCCCCCCAACACAAGCGTGCGATGGTCAGCAAATGCCGCGCCGCGCCATTCACATGGATATACGCCTCACGGTCATTCGTAAGAGCACTGTGCACACCTGAAACCGTGTCACGCAGCTGAGAGAAAAAGGAACTGTAGAAGGCTATATGAACGTTATCTCACCGATGTTCGGGGTAAGTTCATTGTTACCTGTGATGAGGCGTGGATTTACATTACGGACTGTAATAAAGTTCGTGCCGTTACATACAGATCTGTTGACGCCAAGGGCTGAAGCATGTTCTTCAGCCAGTGCACAGAGAGTTTCTCAAAAGGATTCTCCTATAGAAGCAAACTGTGTCTTTGAAAGGTGGAGCGAAACGTCAAAATCAATGCTACATACTACCAGACTAATATCATAACTGAAACGTACCAGCATTGTACGAAAAAGGCGTGAACTAGTTGAACTCCACCAAGATAAGGTATCCAGCCACACGACGAAACATCGCTGGAATTCTATCGCCGTATGGGACTGGAAACTAGAAATTCGGCAATTCCCTTCTCTGACATCCCTGTTAAGAGTCCAGATGCCAGCCCAATATTGTGCTTTTCAGACTCCTCTCAAGCGGCACCTGTCCCACTGTCTCCGACCTAGTGCGATGTAATACGCATGGTTTTAGCTGCAACACGTTCTTCTCCAACGGAAACTCTGATGCCGGGGAATAGTCAATAGAGGTGGTCTGCACATCGAACACAACTGGTAGTGGAAACATTGCGTTTCCTACGCAAGTAGCACATTCAAATACGGCTCACTATAAATGAATCAACCTTTGTATTTGAGTATTGTCTGCAAACAATGCAACATAAATAATTCAATTTAAACAATCCAGTTTTTAAGTCGCAATTAAATCGTCATAATAGTTTTAAATACACGAACTGCCTACACATTTTAAGACCTGATAGCACAGGAGGCGACATCTGTTAACGTGACGCATGAACTAAGATTTTTACCGCTTATTAAAGTGATGTATGAAATTCTCTGCTTATTCATTCTGTACAATGAAAATGATACGATAAGTAATACTTCCTGCTCTTCCTAGTTTAGGGGGAATACAAAATCCTTTCTGTCTGTCTCTACTTTAATAACACAAATAACGAACACTCAATTGGAGATCGAACTAACATGCAATTAATAATTATAACTGCGAATCACGCATCAAAAACATGATGTAATATGCGCCGAACACACACACATACTCACTCATACTCTCGCTCTCTCGTACTGTGTGATAAAATGAATGAATAGAAACTGCAAGCAAATGCTGCGAGAAAGAGGTGAGGCGTGCTTTGAAACCATTCGCTGACATTTTCACGTATGAGAATGTTTATTTATTGTCAAAGATATGCCTCCCATGGTATCAATTAGTAATTATAATGTAGAGTAATGCTATGGTTAATGAATGCATAAAATGTAAAGGAAGGAAAATGAACATTTTGGGTCTTAATTAAAAAAAAAAAAAAAAAAAAAAAAAGAACTCTACATAGAACAAAAACTAGTGAAGAAAATTTCGACTTTCTTCTTTCTTATAACCTACAAACTGCTGGAGATAAAAGGGTGAAGCAAATAATAATAATAATAATAATAATAATAATAATAATAATAATAATAATAATAATAATAATAATAATAATAATAATATATTATTATTATTATTATTATTATTATTATTATTATTGATGATGATGATGATGGAGTGGTCGTTGTTCGTCGTCTTCTTCCTCTACTACTATATCTTCTTGTAAGCATTTTCTAAACCAGTTTTTCATTCTGTGAGTATCTGCTAAAGACTTCCTTATCATCAGGCTGACTAGCAACTACTAATGATCTTTCAGTACTCTGCAGCACGAGATCCAGAAATGCTTCGCCGCCACAACTCCACTTGTTACACTTAACAGTACACTTTATAACATGAGGGCAACTGATCTCGCTCACACAGTGTTAAACCTTGCATTATTTTTTGTTAAGAAAATTGAACCACTGAAAAATTACGATTAAATTTCTATTAACTTAAAAATAAAGTCCATTTTGTTCGATAGTTACGACAGCTTTAAACAATATTCAACAGGGCATTACGTTCCATTAACCCTAGTCGGTACAAATGCACTCAGCAATTCTACACAGTTCTAAATACAGGGGGTCCGAAAAAACATTGTACCCTTTTCTTTCTTTTTTTCTAGGTGCCCAGTGGGTGTGGAGAGAGGTGTTGACAAGGACTGCTATTAGATACACCAAGTTTTGATTGAAATACCCGCCGTTCCACAATTTTTCCTAACGGACTGCGCCGACACAACAACAGAAGCATTTTGTGCTGTGGAATACGCAAAGACAACAACTTTCGTTATCACAGTTCAACGCAACTTTCGGCGACAATTTGGGGGGTCGATCCACCTGACAACTCCATTAAGCATTGGCATACACAACTCAAGGAGACAAATCGCCTATGTTACGACAAAAGCACCGTCCGTTCTCCGCATTCAGAAGCCACAATGGTTAGAGTTCGGCAATCCCTCTAACGCAGCCCTACGAAGTCAGTTTGGAAAAAGCTGGTCGTGCGATAGCATTGCCCGCTCAACAGTCTGGGATGTTCTTCGTAAGCGTTTGAAATTCAAGGCTTACAAGCTGTAACTTATGCAAGCATTTACTGAAGATGACAAAAACTTTACACTGTCTTCAGTGATGACGCGATCTTCCATATCAACGGTAAAGTCAATAGGCATAATGTTCGAATCTGGGGTTCAGAACACCCTTGGCGACTCTTTGAGCATGCCAGAGATTCTCCAAAGTTGAACATTTTTGCTGGCATGTGCAGAACGAAGCTTTCTAAGCTCTTCTTTGCAGAAAGAACTGTTGATTCGAGCATGGGAGGAAATGGACTATTGACTACATATCTGCCTTGTCAGGAAGGGCGTCCATATTGAATCCTTGTACGGTAGATTAAAAAAAATGTTGATATATTATCTTGCTTTTGGTATATACAGTATTCTAATATCACATCAGGGGGCCGAGATTTTTTTTTTTTTTTTTTTTTTTGAAAAGTGTACATTTTTTTCGGACACGAATACAAATCAAGTGAAAATGGTTACCGATTATCACACTGAAGGTGTATACTTGGAATGCAGTCCAAGCGATGCCTTAACGTATGGAACGCCTCTGTTTGTGGCAACAACATGAGCAAGCCGTAGAGGGTTTGAACCAAATGTTGATTATGAGGAACCTCCAGAAGTTCCAAACGAAGATCTGAAACATTAGTAAACATGGATTATACATTAATTCTCTCTCTGAATTTCTGAACAACAAATTATCTTAAAGTGTTTACTTAATTTTCGTACCACTTAACTGAAAGAATTTTTTAAAGCTTAAAATGCTGAATTTACGTCTCATAAGACAAAAACGATTTATGTTTACAAACCAGCGACTTAATTTCTATATTTCCCGTTTAATATAATGAAAAAAAGAGCAGTAATTAAAAACAATAAGATAAAAACTTAAAAGTAAATGGAAATAGTTTAGGCTGATTTGCATTCAGTTAAAATCTATGGTAATGTGTTAAAATCTATGGTAAATATGGTTATCTGATAGAAAACAATATCAATTTGTCAGTATTAACTGTAGAAATCTTATATCTCCTTTGAACAAGAACGAAATACATAGGTTCTAATATCAATTACTTATTTTGATTTTTGGAGACTATTGTTAGAAACAACTTCTGTGCGCAAACACTATCAACCTAATATACATACTTACATGTAAAAATAGGAGACTCTATTAATTGTACTAGTTTGTCTATTTCCGTGAGAAAATCAACAGTAACTTCTAGATTTCCACTGTAACAAAGTTAAGGAACAAAACAAAGACATATAATGATTCTAACTTATAAGTCTATAGGCTAGACTAGGGCATACATGCCTAAAAAGCTACTACTAGGCTAACCACTCGTTCTTCGTTTTAAGGATGTCAGCTTTGTACGAGGGTCATTTAGAAAATACCTTTTAGTTATACAAAATGAAAAACTAATATTTATTGGAAAATACAATTCTGTTACAACCTGAAGCTTGCCTTACTTCTCTACGTAATTACCACCTACATTTAAACATTTGTCACGAGCTTCAGAATTCCCATGTTTCTCTGCCGCCAGTTCATTACGGCCACTACGATCAATGCAAATCGTTATTGTGAAACTCTAAGGGTAAAGGCATACCGAAGACACCTCGCGATCAAGGTCGAGGTTTAAGTCGCTGTCGCTACCTCGATAATGATGGATTCAACTGGGTAAGCGCATGCCGGAGATGCACGCCACATCGGACCTAGAGGTCGACCGCGAGGGTGAATTAGTGGTCGCGATGATAAAACAACCGAGTTTGTTTTTACATCGATGTTCAGCGGAAGCATCGCTGTGGCTCATGTTCTCATTGGTTCTCCCTGAAGCGCTGCACGGAATAAAATCTTAATTTGTTCAGAATTTCGTCTGCAGAGAATTGTGTGTGTCTATATTCGAGAGGTTTTGCTGCACTTTAAGATTTGATTATGAGAGAGATATTGTTCCAACAATATGGGAGGCACGTTTTAAATAGAGAATGGAAGAAAATAGTAACTAAAATGAGAACGTCAGATAAGTTACTCGGATTTATTTGAGATTTATATTATAGCTTATTGTTATATAAGCCAGTGGCGGTTACAGGCAGGGGTCTTTTGGGTTGAAGTCCCTAAATTCCGGAATTTCTAAAGATAAAAGAAGCTAGTTGTAATCATATCTATGCTTAAAAACTCCATGCCCCCTCCCCAATTCCGAGATTAATAAAGTTTTTTTTTTTTTTTTTTTTTTTTTTTAAATTCATTACTGATATAAGTACCTGTAAAGACAGGCACGTATCCATAGGGAAGCAACATTGAATAATGGAATTGCAGGGACGAAACTTTATTTGGTGAAGTTAATGCCCCCTCCACCTCTAAACCTGAAGACATACCTGTTTTTTATTTATTTAATTTACTGGAAAATGATTTCTTGCCTGATTGCTGAAAGAGGGCACTTGTTCACAGAAAATTGAGAAAGGTAAAAGTCTTTGATTTATTGATAAAGAATGACAAAAGATTAGACTCAAATATTTTTGCGAAACAAGAGACGAGACTTCGGCATTTCTCATACCTCATCTAGCGTCCATCCCTATTTATAAACTATTTGGTCCTTTCAATTTCAAAATGTGGTTTTGCAATGGTTTTTATGCACTCACGGAATAATTTCACACGCGTCACAGTAATGTTTCTCCTCAAACAGAGAACTTACAGCGAAGGTGCGATCTCCTCGCTATCTGCGCCCTTCATCTATCTAGACCTAGACATCGAGGTAGCGACCGCGACTTAACCTCGACCTCGATCGCGAGGTATCTTCGGTATGTCTTTACCCTACGAAAATTACGGTGAGCCATCCAAAACAGGAGGCGAGGAATGCTTTGTGGACGAATTGTACTTCTTCACGACAATGCCCACTCTCATACTGCTGCTGCAACTCAAGCATTGCTGGATCAATTCGGATGGGAAATTTTTATCATCCACCCTACAGTCTGGACCTTGCTCTTAGCGATTTCCCTAAGCCGAAAGAGTTTCTGGATAGTAAACGTTTTGGAAGTGCTGAAGAGTTGGAGGATGCAGTGACTACCTGGGTTAATGAACTAGCGGAAGAAGAGTCTAACATGGGAATTCTGAAGCTCGTAAACATACGACAAATGCTTAAAAGAAGATGGTGATTATGTAGAGAAGTGAGGGAAGCTTCGGGTGTGTAATAGAATTGTTTTCTGTAATAAATGTTGTGTTTTTCATTTTGAATAACTAAACGGTCTTTATTTTCTAAATGACCCTCGTACAAAGCTGATATCCTTGAAACGAAGAACGAGTAGTTACATATACAAAAAGATATACGACTCTCACACTCCCTGGCTTTTGCTATTTCTCCTGCTTTTTGTATTGTAAAATTTTGCAGTATTATCACATAACGGAAAACACATACCACTCGATAGAGCTCATTGGGCTGAACAAAATATGGTAAGCTTACATCCTCATGCGTAGTTTTCGAGGAAAACAAACTTATGGTGTTCATGCCAATAGTAATTGATATTTTTTTTATTCTACTGAAACAGATTATTTATTAATTTTTGTACTGTTAACTATGAGATTGTCTTTTAACGGTGAAACGAACAGTACTTGTAAATCTTTTGAATAACATCCCACGTGGTGCCTGTACCTTAAAGGAGATGGGTGATAAAGATATGTGAATGGCTAAGAAACGGGGCAGAAAACGGTAGAATCCCGAGAAAACCCACGAATGAAAATGAAATGAAATCTTTGAGTTTTACGTCCCACGGTTATGCCGGTTAGGCTAAAGGAGACGGTGAAGATGAGTAATGAATGAAATTGTGGAATGAAGAAAGTGGGAGGAAACGGGAGAACCCCGAGAAAACCCACGCACACGGTGTTTATCCACCACAAAGCTCACTTGGCGGGGCTGGGATCGAACCCGGGACCCCTAGCATCAGAGGTGAACGCTCTACAACTGAGCCACCGCGGCCCCCAAAACCCACGAATATCATGTTATCCATCAGAAATTCACATGGTTTAGAACGTAACAAGAGGTCTGAATATTAACATATTTATATAAGTCTACTCGTCTGTTCTATTCAATTAAAGTGGCAAGACTATATTTTTCACTTTTTATTTAAGAAAATTCAGCGAGCTTTGTGTGCTTATGATTTTATTTACACCTTTAAACAATACTGAAGTAATAAACAACGGGCCATGATATTACAGTTGCATCCGAGGTGATATAGCCTGGAAATGCTTGAATTTGCTTTTTTTTTTTTTTTTTTTTTTTTTTTTTAAGTATTCACAAACACCTGACGATTTTGGAGGTTCCAAAATAGCTGGTTTTGAAGAAGCTTCTCACATTTGTGTATTTCAATTACAGCGTGGCGTGGCCAAGTTCTCTCGAGATATTGAGGTGGAGAACGATCTATATTGTGAGGGTTGTTCTTGCATAATAGTATGTGAACTCCCAACTGCGTACGCTAATAGTAGGTTCTGTTTTTTATAATCTTACTTTATAGTGATCTTTATTATGAACCAATTTTTAGAAAATTCATTTTGTGCAATGAACTTAAGGAAGTAAATTTCGTTTCATTTCTGCATTTTCTTCCATTTTACGTTACAATAAACTCTTTATTCACGTTTGAACTTCATCCGTGGGAACTAATACGATAACGTACTCTCACAGACCTTGCTTATACGTCATGATAATGCTCCAGCCAATGAAAGTACATGTGCAGACGAAATGAATAAGAATTCGTAAATCAAAAGTACTCATTTGCGGTGCCCCAAGCCTTTGATGACGCACTGGCACACTGATTTGTCTTCGTACAAATGCATTAGTAAGACGGTCACTACGAAAGTTTTGAGATGTGAAATAACTTACATACTTAAAATCAATTTAACACTTACATTTTCTCAAAGTATTCACCATTACACTATACACACTTTTGCATCCTCGAAAACCACTTTTGAAAGCAGTGTTGCCAGTCTTTTTCTTCAAGTGTTGAAAGTTCATTCTCGTAGCCACTACAGCTTCTTCAGGGCTGCAAAATCTCTTCCCACGCATGCGATCTTTGATCATGGAGAACAGAAAAAAATCACACGGGGCCACGTCAGGACTATACGGCGGATGAGTCATAAGTTTGACCTCCGTAGATTCTAAAAACTGAATTGTGATGTTGGCCGTGTGTGCGGACGCGTTGTCACGATGAAGCAGGATCCCACGCAATCCAGTTCTTGGACGCCGTTCCCGAAGCTTCTGGAGCACTTTTGTTAGGCAAACAGTGGTATACCACTGAGCAGTAACAGTCCTTTGTTCTTCAACTGGAACAGTTGCTACATGGCCAGATTTGGAGAAGAATGTTGCGACCATCTTCTTCCCCACACTTCGCGGTCGCTTCACTTTCGTGGGTGGATTTTTGTCTGGAAAGATCCAAACTGTAGACTGGCGTTTATTTTCAGGGTCAAATTGATATATCCAAGTCTCATCATCAGTAACAATGTCAGAGATGCGTCGAGAATTGCCTCCATCAAATCTTGCAAGCATTTCTTCACAGCATTCCACACGCATACGTTTCTGCTGTTCAGTCTAAGTGTGAGGCACCCAACGAGATGAAACTTTCCTGAGCCGAAGATGATCATGAAGAATTTTTGTTACTGCTGACGATCCAATGTTCACTGTAGATTCAATGCCCTTGAAAGTTGTTCGAGGATTTTCTCGAATCATTTGTTCCACAGAGGCAATCTTTTCATCTGACACAGCTGTTGCCGGACGTCCAGCTCTCTCTTCATCTTTAAGCGATGTCCGGCCTCTTCTAAATTCACCAAACCACCGAAAAATTGTAGCACGGGAAGGAGCAAGGTCACCAAATGCCCCCTGCAAACGGTCAAGGCTTTGTGTCTCGTTCAAACCACTTTTGAAATCGTAAAGGATCATTGCCAGAAAATGTTCCGTTTCGAGCTCCATTCTAGACAGCCGAATACTGCTCATATCAACAAACAAGTGAAGGCGATACGGCCACGCCGATAAGCGAGGCGAGTTGAGACTTGCTTTGCTTCTTCGCTCTGGATACCACTACCAAACGCAACTGTTAGAATTCAAATACAGTGCCACAACAATGCGTATCTCAAAACTTTCGTAGTGACCCTCGTAATATATTATATTTTGCATAGTCCTTTTAGTACACCATTGAAGATTTACTATTTCTTACATACATAATGAACAAATGCAATTTAATTATTGCTGATGTGCAGGTCACTCTCCCTCTACAAGCTGTACAGCAAAAGGATCTGTGTTGAAGAGACATGAAGGCGAAATAATGATCTTTTAATTTAGCGTCACACTGCGTGCAGACTGACAACAAATCAGTTTTAAATAAACTGTGATCTAGATAAATCTTAACATTCTTATTAATTTATAACAGTTTCAGTATATCACAACGATCGTATACAATAAGCCCTGAGTTACAAAGCAAACCTAGAAGATCATTTTGTCACAGCAATATTCCAAAGTCATCCGCCTTCCTCATAATAGAACTGAAACATCTCAACATATCTGTGAAATTTACTGAACTATAGACACAATAATGTTAACTTCGTTAGTTTGTGGTTTAATGTCGCACGATTATGCATCTAGTCTACAGGAGACAATGGTGGCCCCGCGTAACGTAGTTGCTAACGCTCTCGCCTTCAGTGCGAGCGGTCCCGGTTCGATTCCCGGTGGAGACACTCGATCGAAAAAATGTACAAGCTTTTTCAGGCCAGTCATCCTGAATGAGGTTTTCCTTATTCACACCAGGCAAATGCCGGGGTGGTACCTAACATATATAGGTCCCAGGTCGCTTCTTTCCTTCCCTTTCCTCTGACAGTGTGATCGCCGAGAGACGTCATTCCTCAAACTTGACGGGCAAAATGGCCATAGATGCCAAAAGTCCAGAAATCTGAATTCTAAATCTAAAGGAGACGGTGATAATATTGATATAAAACTAAATGCTGGAATAAAATAATTGGTAGGAAGCGAGGGAACTCCGAGAAAACCCATACACACAGTGTTTCTCCACAACAAAGCCCACTGGACGTGAGCTGGAATCGAATGAAGGACTCCACGCACCAGAGCGAGCGCTCTATAACTATTTCTGATGACTGACCAGATCTAATATGTTTTATTGATTACGTAATTTTTGACCTATCAAGCTATGTTAACACTCAAAACAACACATTTTGGTCTGCCAAAAATTTTCAGTGTTATTGCCGATACATTACTGAGAATTTTCGGTCCCGTATTTTCAACGAACAATGAGGTCTACGGTCAAATATTCAACGAATTTATAAAACAACTCGACGGCATCAAGTTGACGGAGATCTATTTCCAACAATTTGGTGCTATATGCCAGATATCGAACACCTCCATTGCAATCACAATCACGTTCTTCGATTATCGCGCAACTTTAATAAAACCTATGGTCTCCCACATCTCATGACCTAACTACTCGACCTTTTCCTTATAAGCCTATCTGAAAGATAAGGTGTATAGGAATCGTACAATAATACTCGAAAAATTGCGAGAAACCACCAGGAATGAACTTAGCAACACTACTGTTCATATATTTCAGGAAACATCTCAGAATACGGTATGACGGATTCAATTGTCTTCACAAGGTGAAGATCATTTCCAGCATTTGCTGAGACAAAATTATTCTGTCATATTTACTTATAATTCACAACTGACTGTATTTGTTTGTTGTGATTTGTTTAAAAGTTAGAAGTTAATAAATAAAACCAAAAGAACTGATGTTTCACCAACAAACTAACATAAGAGACCAATTATATCAAATGGTAGCTAGAAATGAACTGAATAATTTTTAAGGAAAGGATACAATATCCTAATGAGATCACACGCGTGGCTGTAATTCTGGGTCAGAAGGCAAAGAGCGACTGTCGCCACTGGGTTATGACACCAAGACTGATACAAACACGTAAATAACGAACAGCTTTCCTGGAAAGAAAGAAAAATTGAATTTTACAGTAAACATACTAGATACAGTTTTGTATACTAAAGGTACATGAAAGAAAAGTCACTGTATACTCGTGACAATTTTTACTTTTTTTTAAATACAAATATGCGCATTTTATACAATGATCCTCATCGCATTCCACAATACTACGTTTAACTATGAAAATTTTGGAAACTACCGTTTCCTAGTTCCCTCATTTTCTTTTACATTCTCGTCCCACCAATATTTCCATAATCATCTGCTTTTATTTATCATCCTTCTATTTTAGCCTAAAAGTGACATAAACCATAAGACGTAAAACCAGAAATTCGCTTCTTCAACAGAAATTTAGGAAAATGAATATAAGGAATCCTGGCCACTTGTAAAGGAATATACACGGAGAAAATATGAAAAATTGAAATACAGGGGACGAAACAACTGATAAAAAATGCTTTTCCTCTGTATTTCAAATTTTCATATTTTTCCTTTCAGTAAATTCCTTTTCAAGTAACCACCGATTTCTAATATTTGTTTTCTTACAAAAACAGCAGTTTTTTTCTTTTTTAAAAGTTCAATGCGATTTTGTGAAATTCAAAGTGGATTATTATATAAAATACGTACTCTCTCTTTTGAGTCCTAATATACCCTTAGTAATATGAACTGAAAGCACTTAGACCAACATATAAGCTTTATGTACATCTGAATTTTCTTGCCAATTTTTAATACGTTAGATAGTTTCAAAACTCCAGTACAAGAATGACAGGTGGCACGTTTTTTTCTCCTATGATTTAAGCATGAAAAATTACGGGATGTATCGTTTAAGCCGCAGCGGCATATTGCGTAAAGCGTCTATCCACTAACCAAATGACCCTACCTTCACTTGTGGGGCATATTGAACTATATCTTTGCCTACCAGTTGTAACGTATATATGTCACAAATATTCCAGGTTTCGGATCATGTTTTCTAAATTAGACAGAATTCTTTGTGAAAAGAAAAGAAGAATTTAAATCAGGAAATTATAGTGAAAAATATAGACTATACACGGAAATAACAAAGAAAAGACGTTTTGTTTTTTAATGAGATACATAGAGAATGTGACCTAATTATTATTATTTTTAAGATTTAAGTTTCTTTTTTTCTTTCTTTTGTAACTCAATTGCTGAACAGGTGCTTTTGCAATACTCGATTTGTTGAGCTAGGTCGGTATCTGAAAGCTGCTTATACACGTCAGCTCTTGTCTGTGTCTAGAGGACGTGGCAACCTCAAAATTAGGGTCCCAGCTGAAACCCGCGTGAATGCTTATTGCATATAATGAAAATCCCAGGTTTCGAATCATGTTTGGACTGCCTGGAACACTTACTCGGAAATGCGGGAACTTCGCCATTTTATTTTGTCTTAACGCAGAATGTCTTAACGTTTTGTTGAAATGATCTATAAGTTTATGATAAGTTAGTTGCCTCCTTTTCGTATTTAATATGTTACGGGAATTGAATAAACGCAGGCTAACAACAGTTCTATCAAGTGAATATAGTGAAACCGTGTCTAAAGCGTATTTCAGTTTTTTAAGAAAATCTTGCAAATAAGAGTGCATAAAATTCCATATCTTTCTGAGGTCTTACGTCACTTGAGACCTACGTTTTATAACTTGAGTACAGGACATATGTTATTTGCATATTGGTTATCTAGGGCTCGAAACGCATGCCTGTGACACCGTCGAATGCTCCCAATAAGGCCAAAGACATTACACATGGTTTGAGAGAACTAAAACATCATATTTTGTGGCGTTGTTCTTCCTCATGGAGTAACGTTAACACTCATGGACATTGATGGAGGTAATGGAAGTTAAGATTCCCTACCGCGGGAGGTGAGGTGCTGGGATAATTCCCAAATGGATGAGTAATGCGTGCCCTTGGGTCTGCTAGGTGGTGGCTGGCTGCACACATGGTACCTCAAACAAGAGTTTCAACGATCTGAGGTAGGAAGGGCCACTTATAAAGCCCTCCCCTTCCGAGATTATCTGGAGTTCCTGGATTTGGGTTAGTCTCTACCGGATTTGGTAACTTAGAGTCTTGTAATCCAAGGAGGAGGTGAGCTTACCTCATAACGCTTGGGTACCAGAATGTTTATGTTGATAGGCTCCCCTCGCTGCGAGAGCTCCCTCAACCAGTAGGTATAACTGGAAGACACTTAAGGTGTAATAAACTTATTTGTGCATTATTTTTGGTGTGCCCAGCTGAGACAATTTAATCATTTCATTTTAAAGGCTGCTACTTTTCCACGCACACTATACGTAATCATTGTATGTTCTCGCAACGGATATATCAACAACGAAGCAGATGACAGCAGTCGCCAGCAGCCAATCACAATTGTACCTGTGCTTACGTCACTCTGGTAGGTGGGACTCACGTGAGCAGCACGGACAAAGAGGAAGCTGCATGACGTAGCGGAGACTCCGATTCTGGACCAGCACTTTACATATGCTGCTCAACAAAATTCATAGAAAAATGTAAACTTGTGCGTATCCATTTGTATTTTTATACTCAGAATACATCCACATTTTCTGATGTTAGAATTTTATCCGTCACTTGTAGAGATGTAAGTATATTGTCAATATCAAATATAATCACTATTTAATGCGTACCATTGGCGCTATTCTGACCCGGAAATTGTCACCTCGTGTTCTTCATTTTGGTGTGCATGGTGGAATATATTGATAATAACGAATTTTCATTATTTTATGTTCTTTTTCAGTTTAAATGATGCTGAAGTTTTATTCTATTCATAAGTTTAAGGTTGTTGTTTGAATCTTTGTCTATGTGTGGTTAGTGGTAAAAGGAGCTATTACTTTAGTGATAACTTGTTTTGTCGTTAATGCTCGGGCGAAATATTTGATCAATGACTACCTAATGTAATGCTTACTCTACTTGGATTTTCATCCTATAGGGTAAACATCACAAAGGCCCTACAGTCTGGTAGTTAGGACATTATGGCTGTCGAGTCTGGTGGGCTTAAGGTTCCAGAGTTACTAACTCCAGAGATCGAAATTATCGACTTTCACCTTCAAAATTATCGTATATTACAAACATTATTGTATATTCGTTATGTACGTGGTAATTGTGGAAACAAGTATAATACTACTAATAATAAAACACTACTAATAACACTACTAATAATACTAATAATTAATAGATTATTTATCTAGTAATCTTCAGTTTCGAACTAAAAATTGTGTTATTGTCCTCACCATTTTTTATTAAAAAAATCTTTATTAACACTACTCTGATCAACAATAATATTTAAGCAACAACAACAACAACGTGCAAATAACGGAAGTCCTTGAAACCACTGGACCAGCCAAAATGTAAGGCAGGTTTGTAAAAGTAGGGTGGTCATCTATCCATGAACTCAACTACAATGTATTTTTGCCTTTCAGGTTTTATACATTAGATGTATGGAAATTTGGAATTAATGACCATCACTCATTGAGTTTGTTTCTTAGGTGTTTAATGTCCCTTTTCAGAAGCGAGGCTGTGTAAGACATGAACTCATAATTTATGGACATGAGATCAGAACTACGTATGTATGCCTCGATCGGAGATCGACAACGGCCACGTATGCTGGCTAGCAGGGGCGGCGGTTGGACGTTAAAAGTGGGGGGGCAAGACATGATCTGAATATTTGCATATAAATGTTACTTTCCCTGGTCGTTTCTGACATTTAGTTTGACGAAAGGTTGTATAACTAATACGAAACTATCTTTTTCAGTTAAAATACCGTATATCGTATTTCATATTTTATTAAGTAAATTGACAAGAGCAACGCAAGTAGGACTAGCCCTTTGTACTCCTAAACAACGAAAGTGTAAGAAGAGATTTGATTCCTTGCTCATGAATATCCTAAAATTCTGTCTGGAAAACTGAGTGATCAGATTATTGAATAACAAATTAGCAAAACAAATAAATAGCAAGGATAATATTAATCATAGTAATGAATAATGATGCTTGTTTTGCAAAAGTTATATTGAAGCAGGAACTAATGACCAACTTAATTTTTAATTCCACACATGCTATTAAATGTATGTTATTACTCTTAGAAAATGAAAGACAGTAAATACTACAAGCATATGCTACTACATTTAATGAAATATTTGATTTTGAAACTTCCCGAAACTTGTTTGTTGCAATTAGATGCAGTTTTCATTTTCTTGGAGCACATCAAAACACAATAATACTTAGAATCACTCCATACTCCAGTTATATAAAATAATGCTAAAACCTAGAACTACGTTGAACTCACTAAATTGAATTGCATATACACTCATACACCCCTAACATACCACTTCACTCGTATATTACACTACAAAACAATGGAAAAGGTAGAAGTTGTTTCTTATTACGCTGTTTTCCCTTACATTTTAGGAACTGTCAACTTTGTGCAAGTAAAGAATAACTTGTGAAATACTTTATTATTATTATTATTATTATTATTATTATTATTATTATTATTATTATTATTATTATTATTATTATTATTATTACTGAAATGTTCTCTCAATTAGTTTGAAAGCGGCTGACTAACATATGTATCTTGTAAGAATTGAAAGTATGCTGAAATTGTTGTACTCCAATAGGTTAATTTTGGGGTTATTTTCTGTGGCAATCAAAACGCAATTCCTGTAGTTTTTTCTTTACTCCACGGGAACACAACCAATACGCACTCGCTAAACGGCAAATATATGGCACCATTTTTTCTATGAACCAATAATACAGTAGGACGTCGATAATCCGAACTAATTGGGACCACAGGTAGTTCGGATTTTCTAATTCTTCGGATTTTCGAAAATGATCAAGAAAATACCACTTAGGCTTAACTATACTGTATGGTATGCTCTTTTATCGATACAGTGGTTATACAGTACATACAGTAACTACAATACCGTACGTAAAGCTACATACACTTAATGTTTCTGAAGAACCTGCTCGTGCACTAAATTACACTGTTCTTGTAACTCACACTTAAAACTTAACTTGTACAGGCCTAAGGGAAAATAAAACTAAAAATATGTATGACAAACAATTACATATGAATGAGCTTTTGTACAAACACTGACTTCACACAAGTTTGTGTATCGCTAGCGCTAAGACAAAATGTAAAAAGCTTCTAGGGATCGCGTTCGGATTATCGACGTCCTACTGTACATACAAAAACTTTCCATTTCTAAATGAAACTATATATATTAATGGGTTACTTCAAAAAAGTGCGAGGGCAACTGCCCCCCTTAATCGCCGCCCATGCTGGCTAGTACTCATCGAAGTTCAACTTAGTATTGATAATATTGTCTTGCATTATTGAAATTCTTTCCATGGAACTAAGTAGAACACAAGCGAACAGTTTAAATTGTCATTAAAGAACATTGTGAACTGATAAAACAACTACGTACCTCTGTTTTCAGATCTTTCAATTTCGTTCTGAGTTCGAACAACTCAGATGATGTCAAAAGAATTGTATTTAAAGTTTCCACCATAATGCTTGCAAATTTCAGATTCTCTTCGCGCAGAAGAATTTCTGATAACGTCCTGTAAATATCTTCTGAATTCAGAAGAACGCAAAGCTGCCTGAAAAGAACGAAAACGTCTTATAAAAGCGTTTCCATTATCACTTTCGTTACCAAAAATTGCTTAATTCTTTAATTCCAAGACTATTTTTTTTTAATGATTATAATAAACTTTCTAAAAGTGAATCCTTGAAGGAGAACCATCTAGAAAATTTAACTAATGCTCTAAAGTAATTAACGCTTTAGATAATTTGAACGGCGAAATGTTTAACATTTTAGTTAGTTGGCCTGAATAGAAAATCACTAACTGGCTATGTATACATATATTGATAATCGGCGCACCCGTTAAAAATGAAAGCGAACGAAATACATAACGATGAAATAAAATATCTTCCCGAAATTAGGAAAAATAATGATTACAATATTACTTAAGAAATGGTATGGGGAGACAGGATACAGTGCCGTGCCTACTCCCATCACACACGTAAGATAAGAATCATGACAGAAATGAAAATTGAATCAGTTTACCGAATAATCTAAATAAGACGCTCAAGATTCTGTTTAAATTTGGCCGGACTACTAGGCAAACAGTTAAAAATAACACTTAACGGAATATATTTTACGGCCGGTTCATAAACTAGTGTGTGTATCCAAGTTACGTGCTTGAAATATACATAGGAACCGAAAAAGCAACACCCAACTTTTGGACTATAGTAACACTTAAAAATAAAAATACAAGACATTAACCAAACAAGCACAAACATTTTATTTAAATTCCACAATAATATAAAGAGGGTAATTATGAAGTTATTTTTATTAAAAGAAAGAAGCACGCGATTAAAAGACAGGGGTCCACTAATCCATGGCTAAACCAGAATTATAGATATGTTTTCGGAATTAAAAGGCGAGCTATAAACTGAATCTCTCAACTTTTAAGTAGGCAGCATGGAATCAGCACAAAAGAGGAAACAGAAAAACTTACTTTTGAGAAATTACTTACAAATTAGAATTCCTGAACAATTTTCTTTTAATTTCAATTTCAATTGTACCTAGATAATTCATTTTTCTTCATTCCTTCTAAATCTAAAGTTGGGTTCCGTGTAGGTTTGAAATAGTTCTCGTTTGCAGTAAGTCCCAAGTGATACAGCATTATAATTCCACATTTAATTACGAAACACTACTCATACCTACTTCCTGTATAATAATAATAATAATAATAATAATAATAATAATAATAATAATAATAATAATAATAATAATAATAATAATAATAATAATAATAATAATAATAATAATAAAAGATTTGAAAGTATCTAGAAGCGGCTCTTCTTTGATATAATCTCTATCATGTTGTAAGTAATTCAATAGCTGTATAGAGAAATGATACCACTTCAAATTTGAATTCCTGAATAATTCTTGGCATAAGCTTTAAGCTTGCTGCCAGAGCTCTGTTCACAGAGAATAAAAACAGAATTAAAAGCAATAAAAACACCAAGGAAATAAAACAATGAACGACTCATTGGAAGTGCAAATACGTCTTGTATATTGTGGTCCACTCGTGAAGTGACAGTACAAATCTCTGTGGAATGGTAAGGTCAGGTTGGGTATTCTTTTGTTTGACAAGTTCAGGTTCTCAACTCGTTGATCTCTAGTTCTTTTGTGTGATGAGGGCCGTCCAGAAAGTAAAGAACGATTGCGCAGCGCGTGCGGCGCCAATCCACCATTACTGCGCGGCAGTTAGCTCCTTCCTTCACCTCATTGTAAGCCCAGTCTCAATGCTGTGCGGTCACGCTACTTGTAAGGTGAGGTGATGTTGAGTTTAACGTCCCGTTCAGCAGCGAGGCTATATCAGACCTACTGATTAACGTGGAATCCGAACCACTTGCGCTCCCGCGATTCCAAATGACGGCGCCAATCGAAAATCCTGCCGAAGTGTCATTCGTTCTCTAAACGCAGAAAAGGTGAAGCCTATTGAAATTTACAGGCAAATAAAGAATATTTGTGGTGATAGTGCACTGAACGAGTCATCAGTGACGAAATGCTGTAATATATTTAATCAAGGAAGGACCAGCGTACATGATGAATAACAGAGTGGGAGACCATCACTTGGTACGGAACAACTGAACGAATAAGTCAAAGAAAAAATTCAGGGAAACCGACTTGGCACCAAGTGATTTTCACTTATTCCCGAAACTTAAGGTTAGTGTAAAGAGACAAGTTTTGCCGATAGATGTCACTACAATCTTCGTATCTCTCCCATGTATTTTTTACCTTTCACGAAAATTTACAATTTCTTTTACAAATTTCAACCTAGAGAGTTCAAATTTTTAGAGAAGGAACTTCATAACCTATCTAAGGGAACAATCGTTAAAGATTGTTAAAGATTTAGATACCCATTTCAACAATCAAGCAATTTCAACAATGAACAAAATTCTAAATAAAAAATCGGCATGGATTATATAGATAAATTATGAAATTATTTTTCTAAAAATTTGTAAGAGAAATCGTGAATTTTCGTGAAAGGTAAAAAGTATATGGGAGAGATACGAAGACTGTAGTGCCATCTATCGGCAAAACTTGTCCCTTTAATCCAACCTTAAGGAATTTTTGGGTGGAAAACAGTTCGCAAACGATGAGGAACTCAAGAAAGCGATGACAGTCTTGCTCAAATCTTTGGAAGTAGATGAGTATAACATCGGCATTGAAAAACTGATCCCATGTTATAACAAATGTCTTGACAACTATGGCGGTTACATAGAAAAGTAGAGTAAGTTCCTATGGCTTTGTAAATAAAGTTTTGTGCTGATATCTTTTGTTTTTATTTAACCATGCCGAAACGTTCTTGACTTTCTGGACGACTCTCGTATAATTGATTCCTAGTTGCTAGTTAACCGACATTTGTCTATACTAAGACTTTTTTTTTTTTTTTAAATAAACAAATTAAGAAACTTCGGATTTAATTTTCACTTCTAATCAAAATTAATACTATGTTATGTTTCTTTCATGTACTTCGATAGACATGTTACATGATACTCTGTTTCGGCATCCTAAGATGTTCTCTGACATGTACTTTTAAAATTTCTTTTAATTACATCTATATAGTATAACCCTCATGACAACAGCTTTTCATCTCATAGACCTTACATTCCTCATTCAAAGTCGTGTAATAGCTCTAAAAATTGGATAATGTTTTCGTCCAAAGTTTTGGGATTTTTATGTTACATGTAATCGTGCTGTAAAAATAGCCCATTCTTCAAAGCATTGATCTGTCTGGAAAATATTAGTAGTGCAAATAATTTCTCTACAAATGCCTCAGCTTTAGGTCTATGAATTCCACTTTCCGTTGTACTGCCTACAGGATATTATTATAATAAATCATTAACAAACTGAATACAGAATATCCATTGAGTGAATGAATAATCCGTCTATAACTCGTTACCTGATAATAAAAGATCCTCTATCTTCCAACAAATGTTTATCCGTGCTGAACAGTTTTAACAGACTAACAATGAACTTGGAGAAATATGGATTCATTGCATCGTTCTTCTCTAAATCCAGAGGAACTGGTACCACTGAAAAAAATAGTAACCATTTCTCAAAACGAAATAACAAAATGCAATTCCGAAATTTCATTCAGTAAACTGAGACTTTTTATGTGATATGGAACTTAATAAAACTTGGATATAAACATGTGATATGAGTGTATATTAATTTGAAAGCAGTTCTTGGCACGTGTGCCTTACATCTTTGGACCTTGTAGTTTCTTCAACAGTTAACTGCTATGTACTATTCACCTGTCTTTAACTCACAGCAGCTCAGTGTTAGAGTGGTTCTTAACTATTGGTTTGCACGATGACAAAGATTTGTGCTCCGTACACTTGGGTTTTTGTGAGGAAATTACTCTCGCATTATTACATAGCATTCATTTGTATTTATCAGTATTCTATGGGTTAATGGTAGTCGGAATTTTAAGTTAACTGTTTGATTGACTTTTTATTTATTTACAACATGCTTGATGTCTTGCAAGCCCCTGAATTATCCCCTTTGTATGCCCCTGTTAAGTACGGAAAAGTTCCTTCACATGGCTTTGAAGTTATGTATAACTGTTATGATAATTTAATAACTTAAGGAACTAAACTAACAAATGTAGTGTTGTCAACGGCTCGAGCGGCTCGGCTCACAGCTCACCTAACCGAGCCGATGGCTCACTTGAGCTGAGCCGAACCGAGCGGATGGCTCACCTGGGCCGAACCAATGGTTTATTCCAATCGAGCCGGCTTGAGCTGTTAGCTCAATTGAACCGAGCTAAGCCGAGCCGGGTGACATCGCTATACATGATTAGAAGTCTCAAGCTCCAATCAGACGATTTAGAGAAGTTTTGAGTAAATCAAGAGAAGTTTCCGAATAGTTCTCTGAAAGTTCAAATATTTAGGGTGAGTGTAACTTTTGCTACTGAAAATATTGCTGCGTTGAGGAAGATGGAAGTTCCCACTGAAAATTTCGGGAATTATTACTTGACAGGGATATGCCAAAGTTACTCCAAGTTAATATCTGATATAATTCTCTACCCATCAACCGAAGTGCTCCTACAGACATGACTCTGTTTTTATCACGCTGATAGGTGATTTATTTTTAAAAGCACGTTTTCTACACTCAATTTCTAATTTCTACTAATGATATAATGTGTAATACTAAATGGTAGACCCTGCATATAGGAATTTAAGAATAGCACAGTATCCTTCTGAAACTGACATAGACTTACGGTATTAAGTGAGCATTTGTAACAATTTTGTTTTTTGATTAGTAATTTGCATAATGAATATGGGCTGAGAGTTTTACAGCCTCCAATCAATTATTTTAAATATGTGGTTAATTTGTTTTGTTGTGAAGTGGGTGGCCATGTTTTGTCCAATTCGCTGGCATACAGAACTAACTATTTTTGCTTATTCTATACTCAGCGCCTCAGTTTTCACATCCTCATTACGAGAACTATAGTTACCACGACGACTCGTGAAGCATGAACTCCACATCAATCACAGAACTGTTTTGCCTCACGTGCAATGCATCGGAAATATTCGGTAGGATTCGTAGAGCTGTTTTTCGGAAAGCATACTTGAGAAAACGTGAAACAGCAGAAGTTCAACAACAATGTTGCAAACTTTAAACATGTCAAATGAGGGACAAAAAAGCACTTAAAGAACTAGAACAAGAACACTAACAATTATTCGAATTAAATGGTAACAATAATAAAAACAAATATAGAATAACAACAAAAGTAAATAAAACGAAATTTAGTGGCAATCAAACAACACTACACCCTTAGGAGTTGTTCTCTGTATAACGCAGCTGTCGCATCTTCCTTCACTAAACTCTTTTACTTTCATCTTATTACGTGATCCACGCTTTCTTTTCTTCCTGCTTCTTCTCCCTATTCAATGAACCATTAACCTTTCTATGCTCACGAGGGATGTGAACGAAATCGTACTCTCACGTTGGGGGTCCTGGTGACTCCCCTTAAGAGCCTGCCTTACTAAAAATAATACAAAATTTGCATTTTTCTTTTGCTTGTTTTTCATAAGTAAAAGAAGATAATGAAATGAAACTTACAATAATCATAGATAATGTTATTCTACAACAGAAAATATGAAGCTGATGAATGTTCACAGAGTCATGATTGATATATCGTTGGAAAGCTTTTGGAACACGGATGCCAACGAAATAACATTTGTGCAATTCCCGCCCTATTCGTAGAAGAGAAAGAAGAAAAAATCCTAAAAAATATGAAAGAAAATTAGAATTTGTGGGGCCCTGGAAACCCTTGCAGTCAACTTACGCTGAAAATGATGTTAGATACTTTTTTCTTCCTACAAGAAATTATTGAGTGTGTGTGTCAAAGAAATAGAATTTCTATATTTTACTAAAAAGAAAAGCGTAATGAAATCGTTTTATGTAGGAAATACTGGAACCAATGTTATGCGTAGAAGAAAAATTCATAGAATTTGAATTGTCCCCCCCCCCTCCCCATAGTACCAAGTTCTATGCACATCATTTTTGCTACATACATCATGTACAACAAGCATTATATTTCTAGATCAATTCAGTGAAAAGATATCTTGTCTTATATGGAACAGTCCAGAAAATAAATGTTAAAAAACCTGAGACTTAAAAAATTGACCAACTTTACCCTTCCCCTCCCCCATATAAACAACAAATACTTTTGCAGGGTATTTAGCGTGTAGTGGACTACTTCACTGCTTCACGTACCAATTTTTATGACTGTACCCACAAGGGGTAAATGCCCCCTCAAAAAAAAAAAAAAAAATACCTTCCCCTATCTCCGCCGTGGTAAACTCCCACATACATAAAATGCATATCGGCGGAAAGCTTCATCCTTCAGAAATACATTGATATCGAAATTATCTTCCTAGCTTAAAATAGGGGCTGCATTATTAAGTTTTAAAGCCTTGACGCAGCAGTTGCGTCAATGGACGTTTCAAGGTTAAGCGAAAGCAAGCATAATGATTTTTTTTTTTTAAATGTGAATATTCGTTTTCTCTGAGGGTCGGCTGGTTTAAACCTGCTGTTAAAAAAAAAAATAAACAAAACAAACAAACAAACAAATAAAAAAATGCTTTAAATCGTGTGAACTTCATGCTGACGTTTCCACATATCAAACCATCCGCATTACGTTTATCTACTTTTCACCTTTTAATCAAGGGATTCCGTGTTCAATTCTCGGTCGAACCGCAACCCATCTTTCAAGTGTAAACTAAATAGAAATTCGAGGTGTCCCTTTAAGCGAAAGTCTTCTCCGGGATAACCTTGGTATTTCATAAGGATGTTAAGCCTAAACATACGAAACGAAACCAAATTATATATTTCTACTTGAATGAATGCCTCTTGTTTTATAAAGAAGCCAAGCTTGCTTCAATACGTATATTGATAGAAATTGGCAAAATTTATTAAATGCCTACGTAGCTTCCAACATCAGCTTGGATTTGACTTGGTTTTAATTTTATTGAATGATATCTATATACCAAATTTGTAATTTAATACCTCAGTTTTAGCGCAGTGATTATGATACGTTGACCTTAAAATTTTACATACAAATACATTTAAGGTAATAACAGGATTTTCCCAATGGCTAAGGCGGGAGTTTCCCGATTTATATATAATTCTGTATAATGTTTTTACTTGTGTAACTGTTTATCTTTTAGTCCTTCTGAATGACTCTTGACAATTATATTAACAAATAGGCCTATGTAAAGATCAGTATAACGTATTTTTATCAAGAGTCCTTCGTGAGTGAGTCGGCAATCGCATTTGTGACCAATTAGTCCCGGTTTCGTGTCCAAATGGACAATTTCTCTTGGATATAAGCCGAGAAGCGGTTTGGATTCCGCTTTAAGCTTATGTACCCCTTCCACCATAACCTTGTTGTTAAACTAATTTCTGTCCATATTTAATATAAATACATAGAGTAAATTGTTTAAACCAAAAAACCGAGTTTAAACCAAAAAAACATGTTTTTTTGTTTTTTCTATAAAAACTATGGTTTTTTCCAACCCTGTTTTCTCTATTTTCTGGTAAATAATTTATTTTATATACAATTATTGCTCGGTGTGATAGCAGTAATGTTTCTATGAGCTTCCGCCTGAAACTTCTAGTTTGTTCGTTACACTTGGATTCAATGGAATGATAAATTCAATACTTCCGCGGACACAACAGACAAATACAGAAACTAAACTTTTATACAAGATAGTAAATTTTAATACTTACAATTCATATATATTGTATTACACACAGATTTACAAAAATCATTAAAGAGTTGAACTTGTCAAAGAAGAAGAAGTAGAAGTAATAATAATAATAATAATAAAACAATACAATTAAAAATGAGTTAATAGTACATAATTACCAGATTTCTCCTCAGATCCTGCCTTCTTTCCTGAATGTGATGATATGATTTCAGCTAACACTTCCAAGTCCTGCTGCACCACTTCATCGGAAGAATCGGAAAGCGTCCTTAACAAGATGGGAAACAACTCATCCACGTGCCGAAACATCTGCATTTGGAAATCATTTACTTTACAATGTTAACTTCACAGTGACAATATAAGATAAACATTATATTCACATAGCTTAGCTGCACTTCGACTGTTGTGACCTCGAATACTACGCGGCTGGAAATTAATACTTCCGTACATAAACAAATCATAACATCAATACACTCAAAAAGTGTTTAGCATGCTCTTCTGTGTCATGTAGTTGCGTTTAACTATGCTACAGAAAAGCAAGGTAAGTGCCTTTCGAAGTTATTAATAAAAGGCTTATGTTATAATACCACATCATGGGAGGTTTGTCCAAAGATATTTTTGAAACTCGTCACTATGATATAGCCCTTCTGCAAATATAGACGTATTTTGTAAGTGCTAAGTTTTAAAATATTGAAGTAGAGCCATTATTTCCTTTATGTGGAAAAAAATGTGAAAAACATACGAAATTATTCAATATTCACAAAGACAATTTGGTGAATTTATAGAATTAGATTCCCAAAGTGTAACGCTTAAACATGGTGTAAAGAACTCCTTGCAGGAGACAGGCCAGCAAATATTCGGGAGGTTAATGCAGTAAAGGCATTTGGTACACAGCAGGTTTATAACATTTTGCACGACGACCTGAAAGTCAGAAAGATTTCAGATTGATTAGCATTCCGTCTATTAGGATCGGTCAATAAACTGCACATATGAGACATTTTCGATGAACTTCCACGTATTTGCTCTTAGGGACTTCTTTTAATAACGAATAATAACTCAAGCAACAATTGTTCCCATTCTACAACCTGTACACCTAATAAAGAACAGCGAAGACCACAGAAAGAACCTCGACCTATAACACATTTTGTTTCTTCTATTGTAAAGTACCAATTGTAATATTTTCGAATTGCAATGAGATCATTTTGGATTATCTATCAAAGGGAACCACGCTACGGAACATAGCTTATAAAATACTGTTCTGGAAAAGCTCCAACCTGATCATTGATGCAACATGTTAATGCAAGACTACATATTAGTCTGTTGAACAATAAGTTTTAAAAGGACTGCAACAGGGAATTTCTCCTACCTTCACCTTATTCGCATATCTGGCTTCTAGTCAGTAAAATATCTTTCCAGATCTGAAGAAATCTCTGCGTAATTTGCAATTTCAGAATTTAATACATAAAACGTCTGAGGATCAGTGGATAAAAAATGGATTGCTAAAAAGTCTTTCAATATGACCTGAAAAGTTGTTTTCCGCTGGCAGAAGTGTACATCAGTTAAATAAAAATTACTTTGAAAAAGAAGAAAAAACTACAATGTTACATAGACGATACTTAATTAAATTACAAATTTTAACTACAATTCCCAAAAGTTTGGAAATATCTCTCGTACATAAAACAGAACACGAAAAATATTAATGTTGACAACATAGAACACGAAATATATTAATGTTGATAATCATTGAAATAATAATAATAATAAAAGCAACAGTGTAAATTCAGACTAATTCAAGGAAGGTTCTGTTATTATGAATGCATTTCTTACTTTCTCTTTCGCTAACAAAGCATTACTCTTATAAAATTATGAATAAGCTAAAATATTTTATATTTTTAATTAACTTAAAGAAAACAACTACCATACCAGATTCTTCCCATCTCTTTCTGCAGTACATAGTCTGGTAATGGAGAAATAAAATGCATTGGTATTCTCCAAAGGGAAATAAAATAACGTCAACTCACAGACTACTGCCTACCTTATTGGGTATTTTGATGTGCAGGTGATATATCCATCTTAGAACGGCTACTTTAGTAGGAACCGACGTATGTTGGAGATGTTTGATGAGAACTTCAACCACCGAAGGCAAATCGAGCTCCGTGGGCTGGCTTTGAACATTGGACACATTTTCTGGAGTTTCTGTTGCTTCTGATCCTTCAGGCAAATCTCGATCGTCTTCCAAGGTTATCAGTTTCATTAGGCTGAAGTTCACAGCTTTCGACGTTTCCTTTATATCTGTTACATGTTAAGGGAGCTACAAAAACAACTTACATATTGTTGGAAATAGTTCTCGCAAATTACATTTTGAAAGAATGAAAACGGATCTTCATGTATTAATAAGATAATACAGAATTACTTCCTAGCTGAAATATTTGAAGTGCGAGTCATTTTAAGTCTTCATAATATCCTTTACTTTGTGAATTTAAATTATATTTTAATTTACATCCACAGTTGCACTGACGGAAAGGGAGTTCGACAGGGATGCTGTTTCTCGCAAACATTATTTAATATATACAGTAGGATGTCGATAATCCGAATGTCCAAAATCCGAAACGTCAAAAATCCGAACGCAGTTTCTAGAAGCTTTTTACATTTTGTCTTTGCGCTAGCGATAAACAATAAGGTTGTCCGTCGGTTTTGTGTGAAGTCAGTGTTTTTTACAAAAGTCAGTGTCATTCATATGTAATTGTTTGTCATACATATTTTTATTTTTATTTTCCCTTAGGCCTATACAAGTTAAGTTTTAAGTGTGAGTTACAAGAACAATGTAATTTAGTGTACGAGCAGGTGCTTCAGAAATATTAAATGTAAGTAGCATTACGTACGCTATTGTAAATACTGCATGTACTGTATAACCACTGTATCGATAAAAGTTATACAGTAAATTTAGACCTAAATGGCATTTTTTGGTAATTTTCGAAAATCCGAAGTACCTCTGGTCCCAATTAGTTCGGATTTTCGACTTCCTACTGCATCTAGAAGAGATGGTGAACAAAATGAAGACGGAACATCAGTAGGAGGTACAATGATTAGGTGCATAAGGTTTGCAGATGATATGGCACTTGTGGAATTTGAAGAAAAAATAAATAAAATGTTAGAAAACGTGAGGAAGGATTCTGAACAACATGGGATGAAAATAAATGTTAGAAAGACAAAAGTCACGATGATTGGAACGAAGGGGTCTGTGTCAAATATAAAAGTAGGCGAGAAGAAAATAGAACAGGTGATTAGTTTTCGATACCTGGCTAGTATTATTAGTCATGATGTGAAGTGTGAACGTGAAATAAAAGCAAGGATAGGAATGGCGAAAGAAGCCTTTAGGAGGAAGAAAACATTATTTTGTGGGACTTTTAATAAATAGTTGCGAAAAAGACTTATAAAATGCTTCGTGTAAAGTTTGATTGATTGATTGATGTTGAGTTTTACGTCCCGTTCAGCAGCGAGGCTATATGAGACGTGGACCTACTGATTAACGTGGAATCCGAACCACATGAGCTCCCGCCGGCAATCGAACCCGGGTCTCCCACGCCGAAGGCGCATACCCTAACCGCTTAGCCAAGGAGGAGCTCTCGTGTAAAGTTGTGCTGTATCGGTCAGAAACATGGACATTATGCAAAAATGATTAAAAACGACTGGAAGCTTTCGAAATGTGAATGTGAAGAAGAATGGCAAAAATTACCTGGGTCGAAGAGTGCTAGAAATGGTGGGGGAGAAAAGAACAATTTTAAATATAATTCCAATGTCCCAACCAGTTTCTCTTCCTACGAAGAGAAAGTGAAACTGGTTGGGACGATTGATAAGAAGGAACTGTATCCTGAAGGACGTGCTAGAGGGTATAGTGGCAGAAAAGAGAGAAAGGAGGCGAAGGAAACTACAATTAATGGACGATATGAAACAGAGAAATAGTATGTGAACACGAAAAGGTTACCTGAAGACCGTGGAACATCGAAGCTTCTCAGCTGCAGTAACTGACCTGTCAATAATGGCCGAATACATATGATGATGATGAATATCCTTTCGTTTTCTTTGTGAATCTAAATTATATTTTAATTTACATCCAGCATATTCCCATAAATTAAAATATGAGTTAGATATACAAAGAAAAAAAGAGGATACGAAAACAAACAAACAAACAAAAAAAGTAGGACTCTCTGTAAGTAGGTACTACCTCCAGGAAGAGTGAAGAAAGTGGTTGCACTATTTCATAACTTAATAATTACGCAAATACAAGATAACAAAGCTTTAATCTATATTGAACGTATCTTTCACTTTATTATTTGCTTTTCCACTAATTCTTGGGTCGTCTTTCAAGCGTATTTGATGACTTCCCCAGAATATTATAGAATCTACGAAAAGATAAGAAAGATGGAACTTTGACTACTTGATTGTGACAATGAGACTGATGGATGAGAAAATAAATTTCCTTATTTAGAGCCGAATATGTGTTACCTCTGCTCCTTTGTTCATACATGAATGACATATAGGTTGGTGCATTTTCATAATACAAGTGCAATAATAATAATAATAATAATAATAATAATAATAATAATAATAATAATAATAATAATAATAATAATAATAATAACCTAGGTTTGTGCATGTGCGAGAAATGGTCGCTGTGTGCAGTAGTTCAGCAGACAGTAAATAATGAAAGTATAAGATTTTGTTGCAGTTCACTCGTCCGCTATAACAATCTAAAATGAACACTCTAATAAAAACACTCGCCAAATGTGAAGTGCGTGGGTAATACGATTCTTCAGTGCGGAAAAACTTTCGGTAGCTGCGATTCATCGCGAACTGTGTGGTGTTTACGGACCAAACATGATAAGTGAAGGTGTCGCATGTTTAAAGAGGAACGAACTGACATGCAAAATGTGGCAAGAAGCGCCCATCTGTAATCAGCAATGAACTCAACTGCACCTCTTCAGGCACATGAAACATTGGTTTGCGTTGCACCGCTTCGACAATGGCAATGCGATTCACAATGCTGTTAGCAGGTGGCTTCACTTCTATGCGGGAGATTTTATTGCAGAAGGAATTTTAAACCTTGTAAAACGTTATGACAAGAGCATCAATTTGAATGGTGAATATGTTGAAAAGTAACGTTCTACTCTTCTAATGTGTATAATAAACTTCTGTATCTGCGAGTGTAATCAAACGGCGTTTTTTTTTTTTTTTTTTTTCGAACTGCCTTTCTAAGCCATGGCTACTGATGGAAATTGGGGATGAGAATGGTGAAGAAACATATTCTTCGATTTCTTGATAATGATTTAGTGCCCCTTTACCAGTTGCGCTATGCTCAAAGCTTCGCACCGCCAGAGTACAAATCTCTTTGGAACAAATCCAATCAAACAAGTTAGGGTGAAGGAGTTGACGGAAAGCGAACAAACAGTTATTGAAGATCTCACTGGCGTCATAAACAACTAATTTTAATTTCGATGGTCGATTCTGAGTTTCAAATTTAAATCAAACTAACGTGATAACAGCCGTTTTAATACTGATCTTATGATATTAGAAGCGGTTTTTGTTCCGACATGAGATATTTAGGCACTACACACATCATCTTGCGATCCATATTCAATCTTAGTACTACAATACATAAAAAAAATGAAAAGGATACTTTTTCGAGAATCATCTTCGTACGCTAAACATGGAAGAATGGCTGTGAGAATTCCTGAAGCAAATGGTAACATCATTCTTCCAGACAGCTGCACGAATTCTTTAATCCACGTAATCGCAGTAAACTGAAAATGTAATAAATTCAAACAATAAAAGGAAAGAATCTCTACTAGAAAATAATCACATCATAAATTAACTTCTCTTCCGTAAATTTCAGGAATTTGTGATAATAATAGAAACACTAGAGGTGGATTTCTTTAATCTGATTGGTCCCATAGAACTGACATTCTCTTGTTTTATGTAGGTAATGTGTATTCTGTTTAACTGCTCTCTGACATCAAATAATATAAGAAATAAGTTGATCTCTTCTTCACATCATATTAATAATTAAGTTGCCCACCACAGCGTCTGTTTCCAATATTTTGTCTAACTCTTTAATTAAAACTACCTGTTTTTACTTCTTTAGTTTTGCTTTTTCATTTCACTCTTTTCTGGCCTACTTGTCTCTTCGGCTTTTACTCTGTGAAATTAATAAATATATATACACTACATACAAAAATTTATAATAATATCTAAGAATATTATTCATTGGTCTCTGTTTATACTAAACAATATAAAACATCTAGGGGTATTCGAAATTAGAGAGCTTTATTTCCGAGTTCAGAGAACTTTTATATTAATGAACAAATTAATACCAGAATTTCTTTCAATTATTTCTTTTATTTCTAAGGTAGATGATAATAATAATAATAATAATAATAATAATAATAATAATAATAATAATAATAATAATAATAATAATAATAATAAATATTTACTTAAGCAACGCAGACTATGTTCTTCAGAGTTTTCACTGCAAACTTCGATGTGCTTTTAACTATATAGGCTCGAATTCGGAGCCATTACATACCTACTTGAATTCTTTAAATTTATAAAATTCTCTAGTTCATATCAGACCTGTGGCATAAGCGCTTTACTGTTCTCACTAACGAAACAGTTTAGTTTAGTCTTAATTTTAAAAGCACTACTTTCATTGTAAGAAACGCTTGGCGTAAGTACGCGGAAATCCCGGAAAAAGATATCTGTGCTAACGATGCCTAGCTAAAAGAATTGAAAAGGATAAAAGTGAGGTGAACGTAAAACACAGTTTCTCAATAATGAGACAAGAAAAAGCCCCCTACAATAGGCCGTTCCCAATCAATGGTCTCTCACTAATGAGACCAGAAAATTTGACCTTTTTTTCAAGGGGCAATTCCTAACACAGGTTTAGGTTGGAACAAAAACAGTGCAGCAAATAATTCAATATTAACGGAAAAAAAAAAGAAAAGAAAATATCAACCTTCAGGGGAACCAAACCCAAAACCCTTTTAGTTCTAATAATACTCTTAATAAAAACCTAACCATAGGTACACAACCTTCACTTTAACAAGTTCTACTTAACTTAATAAATCTAACTCCTAACAGGGGGAAGAAAATTGAATAAATCGTAATCACTAAAGACTTATACAAAAGTCTCTTATTATAAACACCGAAAACATCTTAAGAACTGCGTAACCTAAATCCTTGTTTTCCCGTAAGACCACCTACCCAGGCAGTCGTTCACACCATATCCTCCTCCCCCCCCCAAAAAAAAAGAAAGAAAGAAAAGCAGTTTCCACTGCGAACTTGTTAAAAGTAGTCGATCCAGGGACCTAGGACCATGTATCTTACATAATCTTGTGATCCACTGGTGTTGGAAATACAACTCCGATTAAGCGAACATGCGTCTTTTATATATGATGCTGGATAAACGTTGCAGAATACGATCTGAAGCTAAATAAAGAAAACATCGTTATATTTACAAAGAGAAAGATGCTAACCAACCTCCCCCCTTGCATTTTTGCGTTCTACCGTAACACATCCGGTCTAAAACTAATGCTCCCAGTGTTTCTATCTATTATTAAAAGCTAAGAAAAAGTCTTTTCCTTTATATGTAAGAAATAATGCTGTAGAAAAACGAATACATATATATCAAGTAAATAAATACTAGCTTTACCTATACATCATATATATAATTAATTACGCAGGCCTGGAGTTCAATCTAAAATTATTTAATATATATATTTAGATATAAAAATACACACTTTAGTAAAATTTTTCACTAAAATTATATATTCAGTAAGTGGTATAAACATGGCCACTTACACTGTTGAACACCAATTAGTCACTAACAGGACATTCCTTTATTCAAATTAGTATTTTATACATCAGATTCTCATTTGTAGTGAAAACTGAAATATCTGAGCAGCGTTAATTTTATATTATTTCTTTTTAAATAATTATTTTCAGTTTGCAACGTAAGTCCAATAACCCAGAATTTATATAGGTTTGAAAGCAAGATAGATCAATTTCCTACAGCTTTGCTAGGTCATAGGTAACGGATCACTCTGTTAGCCTGCCTTATGGAAAGTTGTCTGCCTATCACCAAGTAGAAGGTAATGCTTACTTAGCTTTTGAAAGATTAGTACAAATGGATGTGAAAAAGAAGAGGAATAGGACTGGGAAAAGGGCCACGAAGAACAATGGCGGAGTGAAAGAAATCGGAGGGGGAGCTCGACGGGATGCTAGAATCGAGAATCAATAAACTCTGTTAAAGAGAGCACACATAATCACGTTATGAATGAATGAGCTTGCATTTGTGGTAAGTATTAAAATATTTTCGCCTGAGGGTTGCATATTAGCGTTACCCGAAATGTACATTTAGAATGAATGGGATATGGGTAGCATAGTTAAAGTCACCACTACCCACGAAGATGTTAGATGTTTTGAATCCGTTAACGAACTCGGGCGAGACAATCGCTCCAACAAAATTGAAAATGTCGCTTTCATTCAAGAATTTGCGTGTGGAGTAACGGACGGACGTATTAACATTAGAATGTTGTAAGTTCCATTGCTTGATTCTAATCATGATCTTCGAAATAGAATGCTGTAAGCACACACTATGTGATTCTAAGTCTAAACTAACCTTAACAAATGCTCAATCGTTTGAAAGTAGCTCAAGTGGTAGAGCGTTCGTTTCACATTCGGGAGGTCATGGATTCGATTCCCGCTGCCGACCATCCTGACTGGTGTTTCCACAGTCCTACCAGGCAAATGCCAGGATGGTACCTACTAAACAGGCCCTGGCCGATACTTTCTCAAATCCTTTCCATTGTTATTGTTGTTAGATATCCAGTATAAAAAGGTCTTTGAGCTGCATCTGGTGATTGTCAAATAAATAAATAAATAATAAACAAGTACAAATTGAACGACTATATTTCGGCGGCTGTACTGTGTAGATAAATATCATAAGTGGTCCTAAAACAATGTTCTTGTTTTTATTCAGCTTCTTTAAACCTTTTATGAAGAATTGGCCATATTAAGCCAAGTTATCGTTTTACGCTTAGAACTGTAAATATATTGATGTGCCAATACCGCTTTATACATTCATTTACTACGCTTGCAGGAGTATACTCACTCATTCTGGTTAAGGTAATCACGAAAGCCACCAAAACACAGAAAAACGTTGCGTATGTTGTCAGATTGTTATAATATTATGTTTCGATAGTTGCAGTTCTGTGAGGTGACAACTATTACAAACGAATTATCTGAGAATTCCTGTTGTGTCGTGTGTATATTTCTTATGTGCGTTGTCTAAGCAATATTTTTTTTCTTTTATCTCTATATTCCGTTCTTTCTTCAAACTCAACGCCGTATTTTCAGTCCTCATGTAATAGTATTCCAATATCTATTATTCAGTGGAAGAAGTCGTTTTACGTAGAATGTTTATTCCCTTAATATTATGCTCTGTGATGTGCAAATGCTTTGTCAATCCTAAAACTGCAGTGATTCCTTATTTTCAGTCACTTGTGTGTCCCTTAATTATTGCAACGTCATCGATCGTACTAACAACTAGCCTCGTACACATTTAAACTTCTGTATCCACAAAAGATGCAATATTTTAGGACCACTACTTGTCAATTGTGGCAGGACAGCCTTCCAAATATGCTCGCTTAATTTCTACCATCAAACACTTGAGCACTTAAGTTCAGTTTTACAATTAATAACTATTTATTTTCGGTTATTCCATATTTTAACTTAAAATATTTAAATAACATCACCAGCACATTTAAAGAAAATTTTATTAGTTCATTTGGCGTTATGCACACAAATGTAAATATTTATATGTCTCTCTCACACACACACACACACACAAAAAAGTATTACGCATATATGAAGGATCTGCACTTCCTAAATAGTTGACACTCTAATTGAGACCACAGGAAAGAAAACAGTGGTCGAAAATTAGATAAATAATATACTTCGCGCAAATTAAGGAAATAATTTAAATTTCATTTGAATATTTAGAAATGAAAATGAAATCTTTTAAGTTTTACGACCCACAGTTATGCCAGCTTGGTTAGTTAAAGGAAACGTTGATGACGATAAATGAATGAAATGGTGGAATGAAGAAAGCGGAAGAAAACAGGAGAACTCCGAGAAAACCCATGAACACGGTGTTTGTCCAGCATAAAGTTCACTTTGGCGCGAGCTGGGATCGAACCAAGGACCCCATATGCACTAGAGGCAAATGCTCTCTCTCTCTCTCTCTATATATATATATATATATATATCTATATATATAAAAGAGAACGTACAAAATCCTTTGTCCGCTCATCACGCTAATACGGCTGAACCAATTTCTTTCATTTTGGGGGGGTTATTAGGATTTGGACCCTAGATGGTTTTTATCATATCACTTTAATTTTTAATTACCAGTGTCTTGAGATAATTGACCATTCAAGTGTCCATAACGTACAAATCCTTTGTTATTAGTTCATCATAGGTAAAAATAAACGTATTTATATGCAACCCGCATGACCGTGTCACTCGGCGGGTTAACATAAATGACAGGCGATATACAGCGGAAAATAGCTTGAATCTTCTGTTTAAAATTTTTTAATTGATTTGCTTATTTTTACAGACACTTTTACAATATGCCAGCACCGGGATGACCGCAGCGAAGCGGGGCGGGTTAACATAAATGACAGGCGATATAATGTTAAGATTTACTGCAATCTTCTATGGTTTTTATCATATCACTTGAAAGCGAAAAAGTAAAAATTATCTAAGTAACAAAGTTTATTGCGTTCCGGGGTGACCGCAGCGAAGCGGGGTGAACGCTGCTAGTATATATATATATATATATATATATATATATATATATATATATATATATATATATTAATAAAATTAAAAAGAAAAAGCTGACTTTACCAGAAATCGAACCCTTACCTCCAGGTTGCCAAATGGATACTCAATCACTACACTACCATTAAGAAGATTTTGCTTTGTTATAACATTTATTTTTTCAGATCTCAGTTAATCAGATAGCTTCTAACAATTATCTCTTATGGATAACAAGATGGATTTAAAACCAAATTGACTCCTTAACAAACAAACAAACAAACAAACAAACAAACACTTGGCGTAACAGCCCATTTAAGGGTCTGAGCCGCCATCTATCAGCGACCGGCTGAACTACGTCCAGCCTAGCAACGAACACTTGATCAGCCCTGTCGCTAACCGGCGTGTCAGGAACTTTCTAGACAGTGGCCGTCACGTTTTTCATTCACGTGACTCCCCAGTTTGCCTCACGACATTGGGTGGACGCCGAAAATTGGGAAGCACCGGTCGGGAATCGAACCCGGGACCAACGCTCTAACCACTAGACTATGGCCTTTCACTTGACTCCTTCCCAACACAGCAATATTTTTCTTTTTCTTTCCTCTCCCACCTTAATCTCTTCTATATTTATTTTTAAAACAAATCTACCAGTGAAAGTGAAAATTGTAATTATGAAATTTATTGATTTACCTTACATCAAAATTTTCTATTTATTTTCATGTTTCATATCCACAGCACAAAAATATTACCCATCTTATCTTACCTGCAACAATTCATCTGATGCTTGTGAATGAACGATTAAGATGTTTATCATTCCTGCGAAATCAACTCTTGAAGGATCGTGCTTAATGCTTCGTAAAAATTCACCAAGTACTGTGTCACACCTACAGGGAAAGAGAGTTCATAAACTTAAGCACCAAAGTCAGATTTAAAGAAAAAGAAAGATACGGTGTAATTGATAAACAAGCTGAAAGCAAAATATTCGGATAAGTAATTTCCATCTGACTGCTAGTCGATGCTTTTTGTTTTCTAACTTCCTTTGTTGAGAAAGAAGAAAGAAATAAACACTGAATAAATCTTCACAATAAACAGGTATAACGTGAATGACTGCAACTAGACAGTCTTAAAATGAGTTATACAATTTTTACCAGCAAAATTGGATCTAAAATCGTACATAATCTCTGAAAGGGAAACAAAAATTGTGAAAAACAAATTAAGATTATACCATATATTTAAAGCTACCATAACAAGCGGAACATACAGACTTTTAGTAGGGAAAATTTTTACGGAAGATCTTTAAATACGTTAAAAGCTAAATGAATGGATACAAGGCTTACTTTAAGGAGATGCATATTAGCTATTCTTACTGGGCACAGAATAGGGTTTATCGCACTCTTCTTATTGCACCAATCAACCTCTCGGTTTCTTTGTTTCTACAGTTTATTATAAGTGGGCGTTCAAGTAAAAACAGGAATTTTCATCCTCTGTTCTCATGAAGAAATGCAAGGTAGACGTGTCGCACTGAATAATTACACAAATCGTTACTACTGCTGGCTGTTATCTCGTTTCCTTTTTCTATCAGCTGCAATTATGTCAAACCAAAAGGCACATAGTTGAATTGTGCAGCAAATTTAAAATTTTCACGAGTGAACGGATCAACACTAATGTGATTTAAGCGGGATCTAAGAAACAATTTGGGAATGAGTGTCTCTCTCAGTCTAGAGTGTTGAATAGTGCAAGCCATTTACAAAAGACCGGAAAAGAAAATGAAATGAAATTTTTGAGTTTTACGTCCCACGCTTATGCCGGCTAGGCTAAAGGAGACGGTGATGATGAGAGATGAATGGAATAGTGGAATGAAGAAAGTGGGAGGAAACGGGAGAACCCTGAGAAAACCCACGCACACGATGTTTGTTCACCACAAAGTTCACTTGGCGGGAGCAGGGTTTGGACCCGGGACCCCAAACACCAGAGGTGAACGCTCTACCACTGAGCCACCGCGGCCCCTAAGACCGGAAAAGAATTGAAAATAAACGTAATACCCACCGGCCAAGCACTTCAACCAGTGAAGACAAGTACACTGCTGTAAATCATTTATGTAAGAAGATCGTAGAACAGGGGCGCAAGCACCAGGGGGTGTTCACCGGGTCCGGATCCCCTTCCACCCACCCAAAAAAAAAAACTTCCTAATTCAACATATGTTTGTAAACTTTCAAAATAAAATTATATTTGTTTAACAGAGAAATGATTGCTGTAGCATGAACATTTGATCTTACACTTCATCTGTACTCTTTCTCTTATAAAAACAATCTAGTTCTATCATTATTTCCTAAAAATATAGATGGAAGTATAACCTATACTATAATACTATAATAAAACTATACTTGTTTAACAGGGAAATGATTGATGTAGCATGAAAATTTGATCTTACACTTCATCTGTACTCTTTCTCTTATAAAAACAATCTAGTTCTATCATTATTTCCTAAAAATATAGATGGAAGTATAACCTATACTATAATACTATAATAAAACTATACTTGTTTAACAGAGGAATGATTGATGAAGTATAAAAATTTGATCTTACACTTCATCTGTACTCTTTCTCTTATAAAAACAATCTAGTTCTATCATTATTTCCTAAAAATATAGATGGAAGTATAACCTATACTATAATACTATAATAAAACTATACTTGTTTAACAGGGAAATGATTGATGTAGCATGAAAATTTGATCTTACACTTCATCTGTACTCTTTCTCTTATAAAAACAATCTAGTTCTATCATTATTTCCTAAAAATATAGATGGAAGTATAACCTATACTATAATACTATAATAAAACTATACTTGTTTAACAGAGGAATGATTGATGAAGTATAAAAATTTGATCTTACACTTCATCTGTACTCTTTCTCTTATAAAAACAATCTAGTTCTATCATTATTTCCTAAAAATATAGATGGAAGTATAACCTATACTATAATACTATAATAAAACTATACTTGTTTAACAGGGAAATGATTGATATATCAGGAAAATTTGATCTTACACTTCATCTGTACTCTTTCTCTTATAAAAACAATCTAGTTCTATCATTATTTCCTAAAAATATAGATGGAAGTATAACCTATACTATAATACTATAATAAAACTATACTTGTTTAACAGAGGAATGATTGATGAAGTATAAAAATTTGATCTTACACTTCATCTGTACTCTTTCTCTTATAAAAACAATCTAGTTCTATCATTATTTCCTAAAAATATAGATGGAAGTATAACCTATACTATAATACTATAATAAAACTATACTTGTTTAACAGGGAAATGATTGATATATCAGGAAAATTTGATCTTACACTTCATCTGTACTCTTTCTCTTATAAAAACAATCTAGTTCTATCATTATTTCCTAAAAATATAGATGGAAGTATAACCTATACTATAATACTATAATAAAACTATACTTGTTTAACAGGGAAATGATTGATATATCAGGAAAATTTGATCTTACACTTCATCTGTACTCTTTCTCTTATAAAAACAATCTAGTTCTATCATTATTTCCTAAAAATATAGATGGAAGTATAACCTATACTATAATACTATAATAAAACTATACTTGTTTAACAGGGAAATGATTGATATATCAGGAAAATTTGATCTTACACTTCATCTGTACTCTTTCTCTTATAAAAACAATCTAGTTCTATCATTATTTCCTAAAAATATAGATGGAAGTATAACCTATACTATAATACTATAATAAAACTATACTTGTTTAACAGGGAAATGATTGATATATCAGGAAAATTTGATCTTACACTTCATCTGTACTCTTTCTCTTATAAAAACAATCTAGTTCTATCATTATTTCCTAAAAATATAGATGGAAGTATAACCTATACTATAATACTATAATAAAACTATACTTGTTTAACAGGGAAATGATTGATGTAGCATGAAAATTTGATCTTACACTTCATCTGTACTCTTTCTCTTATAAAAACAATCTAGTTCTATCATTATTTCCTAAAAATATAGATGGAAGTATAACCTATACTATAATACTATAATAAAACTATACTTGTTTAACAGGGAAATGATTGATGTAGCATGAAAATTTGATCTTACACTTCATCTGTACTCTTTCTCTTATAAAAATAATCTAGTTCTATCATTATTTCCTAAAAATATAGATGGAAGTATAACCTATACTATAATACTATAATAAAACTATACTTGTTTAACAGGGAAATGATTGATATATCAGGAAAATTTGATCTTACACTTCATCTGTACTCTTTCTCTTATAAAAACAATCTAGTTCTATCATTATTTCCTAAAAATATAGATGGAAGTATAACCTATACTATAATACTATAATAAAACTATACTTGTTTAACAGGGAAATGATTGATATATCAGGAAAATTTGATCTTACACTTCATCTGTACTCTTTCTCTTATAAAAACAATCTAGTTCTATCATTATTTCCTAAAAATATAGATGGAAGTATAACCTATACTATAATACTATAATAAAACTATACTTGTTTAACAGGGAAATGATTGATATATCAGGAAAATTTGATCTTACACTTCATCTGTACTCTTTCTCTTATAAAAACAATCTAGTTCTATCATTATTTCCTAAAAATATAGATGGAAGTATAACCTATACTATAATACTATAATAAAACTATACTTGTTTAACAGGGAAATGATTGATATATCAGGAAAATTTGATCTTACACTTCATCTGTACTCTTTCTCTTATAAAAACAATCTAGTTCTATCATTATTTCCTAAAAATATAGATGGAAGTATAACCTATACTATAATACTATAATAAAACTATACTTGTTTAACAGGGAAATGATTGATATATCAGGAAAATTTGATCTTACACTTCATCTGTACTCTTTCTCTTATAAAAACAATCTAGTTCTATCATTATTTCCTAAAAATATAGATGGAAGTATAACCTATACTATAATACTATAATAAAACTATACTTGTTTAACAGGGAAATGATTGATATATCAGGAAAATTTGATCTTACACTTCATCTGTACTCTTTCTCTTATAAAAACAATCTAGTTCTATCATTATTTCCTAAAAATATAGATGGAAGTATAACCTATACTATAATACTATAATAAAACTATACTTGTTTAACAGGGAAATGATTGATATATCAGGAAAATTTGATCTTACACTTCATCTGTACTCTTTCTCTTATAAAAACAATCTAGTTCTATCATTATTTCCTAAAAATATAGATGGAAGTATAACCTATACTATAATACTATAATAAAACTATACTTGTTTAACAGGGAAATGATTGATATATCAGGAAAATTTGATCTTACACTTCATCTGTACTCTTTCTCTTATAAAAACAATCTAGTTCTATCATTATTTCCTAAAAATATAGATGGAAGTATAACCTATACTATAATACTATAATAAAACTATACTTGTTTAACAGAGGAATGATTGATGAAGTATAAAAATTTGATCTTACACTTCATCTGTACTCTTTCTCTTATAAAAACAATCTAGTTCTATCATTATTTCCTAAAAATATAGATGGAAGTATAACCTATACTATAATACTATAATAAAACTATACTTGTTTAACAGGGAAATGATTGATGTAGCATGAAAATTTGATCTTACACTTCATCTGTACTCTTTCTCTTATAAAAACAATCTAGTTCTATCATTATTTCCTAAAAATATAGATGGAAGTATAACCTATACTATAATACTATAATAAAACTATACTTGTTTAACAGGGAAATGATTGATATATCAGGAAAATTTGATCTTACACTTCATCTGTACTCTTTCTCTTATAAAAACAATCTAGTTCTATCATTATTTCCTAAAAATATAGATGGAAGTATAACCTATACTATAATACTATAATAAAACTATACTTGTTTAACAGAGGAATGATTGATGAAGTATAAAAATTTGATCTTACACTTCATCTGTACTCTTTCTCTTATAAAAACAATCTAGTTCTATCATTATTTCCTAAAAATATAGATGGAAGTATAACCTATACTATAATACTATAATAAAACTATACTTGTTTAACAGGGAAATGATTGATATATCAGGAAAATTTGATCTTACACTTCATCTGTACTCTTTCTCTTATAAAAACAATCTAGTTCTATCATTATTTCCTAAAAATATAGATGGAAGTATAACCTATACTATAATACTATAATAAAACTATACTTGTTTAACAGGGAAATGATTGATATATCAGGAAAATTTGATCTTACACTTCATCTGTACTCTTTCTCTTATAAAAACAATCTAGTTCTATCATTATTTCCTAAAAATATAGATGGAAGTATAACCTATACTATAATACTATAATAAAACTATACTTGTTTAACAGAGGAATGATTGATGAAGTATAAAAATTTGATCTTACACTTCATCTGTACTCTTTCTCTTATAAAAACAATCTAGTTCTATCATTATTTCCTAAAAATATAGATGGAAGTATAACCTATACTATAATACTATAATAAAACTATACTTGTTTAACAGGGAAATGATTGATGTAGCATGAAAATTTGATCTTACACTTCATCTGTACTCTTTCTCTTATAAAAACAATCTAGTTCTATCATTATTTCCTAAAAATATAGATGGAAGTATAACCTATACTATAATACTATAATAAAACTATACTTGTTTAACAGGGAAATGATTGATGTAGCATGAAAATTTGATCTTACACTTCATCTGTACTCTTTCTCTTATAAAAACAATCTAGTTCTATCATTATTTCCTAAAAATATAGATGGAAGTATAACCTATACTATAATACTATAATAAAACTATACTTGTTTAACAGAGGAATGATTGATGAAGTATAAAAATTTGATCTTACACTTCATCTGTACTCTTTCTCTTATAAAAACAATCTAGTTCTATCATTATTTCCTAAAAATATAGATGGAAGTATAACCTATACTATAATACTATAATAAAACTATACTTGTTTAACAGGGAAATGATTGATGTAGCATGAAAATTTGATCTTACACTTCATCTGTACTCTTTCTCTTATAAAAACAATCTAGTTCTATCATTATTTCCTAAAAATATAGATGGAAGTATAACCTATACTATAATACTATAATAAAACTATACTTGTTTAACAGAGGAATGATTGATGAAGTATAAAAATTTGATCTTACACTTCATCTGTACTCTTTCTCTTATAAAAACAATCTAGTTCTATCATTATTTCCTAAAAATATAGATGGAAGTATAACCTATACTATAATACTATAATAAAACTATACTTGTTTAACAGGGAAATGATTGATGTAGCATGAAAATTTGATCTTACACTTCATCTGTACTCTTTCTCTTATAAAAACAATCTAGTTCTATCATTATTTCCTAAAAATATAGATGGAAGTATAACCTATACTATAATACTATAATAAAACTATACTTGTTTAACAGAGGAATGATTGATGAAGTATAAAAATTTGATCTTACACTTCATCTGTACTCTTTCTCTTATAAAAACAATCTAGTTCTATCATTATTTCCTAAAAATATAGATGGAAGTATAACCTATACTATAATACTATAATAAAACTATACTTGTTTAACAGGGAAATGATTGATGTAGCATGAAAATTTGATCTTACACTTCATCTGTACTCTTTCTCTTATAAAAACAATCTAGTTCTATCATTATTTCCTAAAAATATAGATGGAAGTATAACCTATACTATAATACTATAATAAAACTATACTTGTTTAACAGGGAAATGATTGATATATCAGGAAAATTTGATCTTACACTTCATCTGTACTCTTTCTCTTATAAAAACAATCTAGTTCTATCATTATTTCCTAAAAATATAGATGGAAGTATAACCTATACTATAATACTATAATAAAACTATACTTGTTTAACAGGGAAATGATTGATATATCAGGAAAATTTGATCTTACACTTCATCTGTACTCTTTCTCTTATAAAAACAATCTAGTTCTATCATTATTTCCTAAAAATATAGATGGAAGTATAACCTATACTATAATACTATAATAAAACTATACTTGTTTAACAGGGAAATGATTGATATATCAGGAAAATTTGATCTTACACTTCATCTGTACTCTTTCTCTTATAAAAACAATCTAGTTCTATCATTATTTCCTAAAAATATAGATGGAAGTATAACCTATACTATAATACTATAATAAAACTATACTTGTTTAACAGGGAAATGATTGATATATCAGGAAAATTTGATCTTACACTTCATCTGTACTCTTTCTCTTATAAAAACAATCTAGTTCTATCATTATTTCCTAAAAATATAGATGGAAGTATAACCTATACTATAATACTATAATAAAACTATACTTGTTTAACAGGGAAATGATTGATGTAGCATGAAAATTTGATCTTACACTTCATCTGTACTCTTTCTCTTATAAAAACAATCTAGTTCTATCATTATTTCCTAAAAATATAGATGGAAGTATAACCTATACTATAATACTATAATAAAACTATACTTGTTTAACAGGGAAATGATTGATGTAGCATGAAAATTTGATCTTACACTTCATCTGTACTCTTTCTCTTATAAAAACAATCTAGTTCTATCATTATTTCCTAAAAATATAGATGGAAGTATAACCTATACTATAATACTATAATAAAACTATACTTGTTTAACAGGGAAATGATTGATATATCAGGAAAATTTGATCTTACACTTCATCTGTACTCTTTCTCTTATAAAAACAATCTAGTTCTATCATTATTTCCTAAAAATATAGATGGAAGTATAACCTATACTATAATACTATAATAAAACTATACTTGTTTAACAGGGAAATGATTGATATATCAGGAAAATTTGATCTTACACTTCATCTGTACTCTTTCTCTTATAAAAACAATCTAGTTCTATCATTATTTCCTAAAAATATAGATGGAAGTATAACCTATACTATAATACTATAATAAAACTATACTTGTTTAACAGGGAAATGATTGATATATCAGGAAAATTTGATCTTACACTTCATCTGTACTCTTTCTCTTATAAAAACAATCTAGTTCTATCATTATTTCCTAAAAATATAGATGGAAGTATAACCTATACTATAATACTATAATAAAACTATACTTGTTTAACAGGGAAATGATTGATATATCAGGAAAATTTGATCTTACACTTCATCTGTACTCTTTCTCTTATAAAAACAATCTAGTTCTATCATTATTTCCTAAAAATATAGATGGAAGTATAACCTATACTATAATACTATAATAAAACTATACTTGTTTAACAGGGAAATGATTGATATATCAGGAAAATTTGATCTTACACTTCATCTGTACTCTTTCTCTTATAAAAACAATCTAGTTCTATCATTATTTCCTAAAAATATAGATGGAAGTATAACCTATACTATAATACTATAATAAAACTATACTTGTTTAACAGGGAAATGATTGATATATCAGGAAAATTTGATCTTACACTTCATCTGTACTCTTTCTCTTATAAAAACGATTTAGTTTTATAATTTTTTTTTTCTGAAAATATAGGTGGGAGTATTTTACAATTACTTATTGTCTTTTCGGATGCAGAATAATAATCCGTTTAATACTACATAGACGTAGTGGCTTCTGGAATTGGACCTCTCCCAACAAAAATTTCTGGGTGTGCGTCTGTCTTAGAAGTATGTTTAAGAGAAATCGCTGGAAAACTTGAAGTGTTAGCAATGCAGAAACAATAGTCAAAGATAATTTTACATTGAACAACGTGGATTCCATGCCTTTTGAAGCCTGAACACAAACAAATAAATCAGTGACACGGTACGACATGGAAGCACTTTTTAGACTCAATTGAGGACTGATGTCTTCGGTCCACTTAAGAAGAGTTTCAATTCCAATGGGAAAGTAATGGATACTATACAAAAATGGGTTAACATGCAGATGAAGATACTTCCACTCTTTTGGGATTAAGAAGTTTGCTCAACAACAAAGCAAGTCTACTGCAGGGAACTACATACAAAAACAGTGTGTAAGCAATTTTATTCTGTTTAATAATCACCGTGTAACATAATTATTCTTGTTCATATTTTAACGCTCCACATAATATGAATGTTTAACTGAGAACCGGTAACTTCTTTGCACAAAACGTTTGTAACAAATACATACAATATTTAAAATACACTGTTGCATTGAAATTTCTCATTAACATATTGTTGAAAACAGTGGTAGAATTTGAATTTTAGGACTCCTCTGCAAAAATTCTCCTCAAGGTCGTTACAAAAATTCATGTCGCACTCTCCTGACTTAACAATTTGTTCACGACATCTATTAAAAAACATGAAGGAAATACACATTTCCACATATCAGAACTTTAAATTATTTATAATTGAATATATTACAAAAATCCTTTGCCAAATATATTATTAAAAGGAGGAAACAACCGATTTAGAACTTATTTTCACACACAAAATCCTCAATAATACACAAAGAGCGAACAAAAGCATGACTGAGCCGAAACTCGAACTCGGGATCCTCGGCGTACCGCGCCGGTGCGTCAACCACCATGTCACCCAACCCGATCCCATAGCTGCCATACACTCTACCACTCTTAGATAAAGACACTGTGTAGTTGTTTGTAACTCAGATGGGACTGAATTATTCGATTATAATACTGATAACATAATGGATAGGACGAAAACAGTTACCGACAAGTAGACTTCAAATATGGATTCAGTACCATGAATGTGTTTCCACTCTCATTTTGTACTTCATATTGCAACTAGAAGTGACAGACATCAATTGAAAGTTTGTTGAAAGAAAAGAAAAAGTTACAATAAGCATATATATATATATATATATATATATATATATATATATATATATATATATATATAATTTAGAGAGAGAGAAACTAAATTATAGAATAACAGTATAATAATACGAAAATATTTTAACAAAATACCAAAGGAAAGAAAAAGAAAGAAAATATAAGATTATTCAATGGAAATTACATAAATCCAAATGTCCTTTTCTTTATTTACATTGATCTTCATTCTTATCTAAAGGAAATCGGAAAAATAACATGAAATGAAATCTTTCAGTTTTACGTACCACGCTTATACCGACTAGGCTAAAGGTGACAGTGATGATGAGAAATTTGAAGAAAAATGGTAGAAAGAAAGTGGAAGGAAACGGGAGAACCACGAGAACACTCACGTACACGGTGTCTGCCCACCACAAAGCTCACTTGGCGCGAGCTGGGTTTGAACCAAAGACCCCATGCACCAGAGGTGAACGCTCTACCACTGAGCCATCGCGGCTCTAAAGCAAATCGGAGTTCAAGATTTCCTATACTATTCAACACACCCTATATTCCAAGACAGATAGAGCTTCAGATTTCCAGAAGTCCTATCTTCCTGTTCCGGTCATCTCGCAATACTAACATAAATATTTGTATTTCTGTAGAGATTAATGCTCACATAAGCAGGTGCTTGTGTTTGAGAAAATTTCTTTAAGTCAGCTGACTAATACATAAATTTAAGCTGGACGTTATTTCTGTAATATTGCTTCAATTCGTCCAATTAAATGTCGGCAATTAACTCTAAATTTTTCTTTCTCCATAATGAGTCTGATATGTGTTATACATCTAGTTGTTCTTATTGTGAATAAATGTTTTTGTGTTACACTTCTAGTTTCACACACATCATCAACTCCTTGCCATTCATTTATATTATTTCTCAGATATATTAAAAATTTTCATATACAATTGATTATTAGAAAAAGAAACTGAAAATTGATTGTATAGATTCTAAACTTACTCTTTCAACTAGTCATTTCTTAAAACATATTTTCAAAATATTATTTTGAAATGTAATTATTGAATTTAACGATTTTAGGATTAGAAATTAGATTTCTGAGCTTTCGGCATCTATGGCCATGTTACCCCGTCACGTATGAGGGATGACGTCTCTGGACGATCACAGTATTCGAGGAAAGGGAAGGAAGAAAGGATTAGGATTAGAAATTAGATTTCTGAGCTTTCGGCATCTATGGCCATGTTACCCCGTCACGTATGAGGGATGACGTCTCTCGACGATCACAGTATTCGAGGAAAGGGAAGGAAGAAAGGATTAGGATTAGAAATTAGATTTCTGAGCTTACGGCATCTATGGCCATGTTACCCCGTCACGTATGAGGAATGACGTCTCTCGACGATCACACTATTCGAGGAAGGGGAAGGAAGAAAGGATTAGGATTAGAAATTAGATTTCTGAGCTTTCGGCATCTATGGCCATGTTACCCCGTCACGTATGAGGGATGACGTCTCTGGACGATCACAGTATTCGAGGAAAGGGAAGGAAGAAAGGATTAGGATTAGAAATTAGATTTCTGAGCTTTCAGCATCTATGGCCATGTTACCCCGTCACGTATGAGGGATGACGTCTCTCGACGATCACAGTATTCGAGGAAAGGGAAGGAAGAAAGGATTAGGATTAGAAATTAGACTTCTGAGCTTACGGCATCTATGGCCATGTTACCCCGTCACGTATGAGGGATGACGTCTCTCGACGATCACAGTATTCGAGGAAAGGGAAGGAAGAAAGGATTAGGATTAGAAATTAGATTTCTGAGCTTTCAGCATCTATGGCCATGTTACCCCGTCACGTATGAGGGATGACGTCTCTGGACGATCACAGTATTCGAGGAAAGGGAAGGAAGAAAGGATTAGGATTAGAAATTAGATTTCTGAGCTTTCGGCATCTATGGCCATGTTACCCCGTCACGTATGAGGGATGACGTCTCTGGACGATCACAGTATTCGAGGAAAGGGAAGGAAGAAAGGATTAGGATTAGAAATTAGATTTCTGAGCTTTCAGCATCTATGGCCATGTTACCCCGTCACGTATGAGGGATGACGTCTCTCGACGATCACAGTATTCGAGGAAAGGGAAGGAAGAAAGGATTAGGATTAGAAATTAGACTTCTGAGCTTACGGCATCTATGGCCATGTTACCCCGTCACGTATGAGGGATGACGTCTCTGGACGATCACAGTATTCGAGGAAAGGGAAGGAAGAAAGGATTAGGATTAGAAATTAGATTTCTGAGCTTTCAGCATCTATGGCCATGTTACCCCGTCACGTATGAGGGATGACGTCTCTCGACGATCACAGTATTCGAGGAAAGGGAAGGAAGAAAGGATTAGGATTAGAAATTAGATTTCTGAGCTTTCAGCATCTATGGCCATGTTACCCCGTCACGTATGAGGGATGACGTCTCTCGACGATCACAGTATTCGAGGAAAGGGAAGGAAGAAAGGATTAGGATTAGAAATTAGACTTCTGAGCTTACGGCATCTATGGCCATGTTACCCCGTCACGTATGAGGGATGACGTCTCTCGACGATCACAGTATTCGAGGAAAGGGAAGGAAGAAAGGATTAGGATTAGAAATTAGATTTCTGAGCTTTCGGCATCTATGGCCATGTTAACCCGTCACGTATGAGGGATGACGTCTCTCGACGATCACAGTATTCGAGGAAAGGGAAGGAAGAAAGGATTAGGATTAGAAATTAGACTTCTGAGCTTACGGCATCTATGGCCATGTTACCCCGTCACGTATGAGGAATGACGTCTCTGGACGATCACACTATTCGAGGAAGGGGAAGGAAGAAAGGATTAGGATTAGAAATTAGATTTCTGAGCTTTCGGCATCTATGGCCATGTTACCCCGTCACGTATGAGGGATGACGTCTCTGGACGATCACAGTATTCGAGGAAAGGGAAGGAAGAAAGGATTAGGATTAGAAATTAGATTTCTGAGCTTTCAGCATCTATGGCCATGTTACCCCGTCACGTATGAGGGATGACGTCTCTCGACGATCACAGTATTCGAGGAAAGGGAAGGAAGAAAGGATTAGGATTAGAAATTAGATTTCTGAGCTTTCGGCATCTATGGCCATGTTACCCCGTCACGTATGAGGGATGACGTCTCTCGACGATCACAGTATTCGAGGAAAGGGAAGGAAGAAAGGATTAGGATTAGAAATTAGATTTCTGAGCTTTCGGCATCTATGGCCATGTTAACCCGTCACGTATGAGGGATGACGTCTCTCGACGATCACACTATTCGAGGAAGGGGAAGGAAGAAAGGATTAGGATTAGAAATTAGACTTCTGAGCTTACGGCATCTATGGCCATGTTACCCCGTCACGTATGAGGAATGACGTCTCTCGACGATCACACTATTCGAGGAAGGGGAAGGAAGAAAGGATTAGGATTAGAAATTAGATTTCTGAGCTTTCGGCATCTATGGCCATGTTACCCCGTCACGTATGAGGAATGACGTCTCTCGACGATCACACTATTCGAGGAAGGGGAAGGAAGAAAGGATTAGGATTAGAAATTAGATTTCTGAGCTTTCGGCATCTATGGCCATGTTACCCCGTCACGTATGAGGAATGACGTCTCTCGACTATCATACTATTCGAGGAAAGGGAAGGAAGAAAGGATTAGGATTAGAAATTAGATTTCTGAGCTTTCGGCATCTATGGCCATGTTACTCCGTCACGTATGAGGGATGAAGACTCTGGACAATCACACTATTCGAGGAAAGGGAAGGAAGAAAGGATTAGGATTAGAAATTAAATTTCTGAGCTTTCGGCATCTATGGCCATGTTACCCCCGTCACGTATGAGGAATGACGTCTCTCGACGATCACACTATTCGAGGAAAGGGAAAGAAAAGAGGATTAGGATTAGAAATTAGATTTCTGAGCTTTCGGCATCTATGGCCATGTTACCCCGTCACGTATGAGGGATGACGACTCTGGACAATCACACTATTCGAGGAAAGGGAAGGAAGAAAGGATTAGGATTAGAAATCAAATTTCTGAGCTTTCAGCATCTATGGCCATGTTACCCCGTCACGTATGAGGAATGACGTCTCTCAACGATCACACTATTCGAGGAAAGGGAAGGAAGAAAGGATTAGGATTAGAAATTAGATTTCTGAGCTTTCGGCATCTATGGCCATGTTACCCCGTCACGTATGAGGGATGACGACTCTGGACAATCACACTATTCGAGGAAAGGGAAGGAAGAAAGGATTAGGATTAGAAATTAAATTTCTGAGCTTTCGGCATCTATGGCCATGTTACCCCGTCACGTATGAGGGATGACGTCTCTGGACGATCACAGTATTCGAGGAAAGGGAAGGAAGAAAGGATTAGGATTAGAAATTAGATTTCTGAGCTTTCGGCATTTATAACCATGTTACCCCGTCACGTATGAGGGGTGACGTCTCTGGACGATCACAGTATTCGAGGAAAGAGAAGGAAGAAAGGATTAGGATTAGAAATTAGATTTCTGAGCTTTCGGCATCTATGGCCATGTTACCCCGTCACGTATGAGGGATGACGTCTTTGGACGATCACAGTATTCGAGGAAAGGGAAGGAAGAAAGGATTAGGATTAGAAATTAGATTTCTGAGCTTTCGGCATTTATAACCATGTTACCCCGTCACGTATGAGGGGTGACGTCTCTGGACGATCACACTATTCGAGGAAAGAGATGGAAGAAAGGATTAGGATTAGAAATTAGATTTCTGAGCTTTCGGCATCTATGGCCATGTTACCCCGTCACGTATGAGGGATGACGTCTCTCGACGATCACAGTATTCGAGGAAAGGGAAGGAAGAAAGGATTAGGATTAGAAATTAGATTTCTGAGCTTTCGGCATCTATGGCCATGTTACCCCGTCACGTATGAGGGATGACGTCTCTCGACGATCACAGTATTCGAGGAAAGGGAAGGAAGAAAGGATTAGGATTAGAAATTAGATTTCTGAGCTTTCGGCATCTATGGCCATGTTAACCCGTCACGTATGAGGGATGACGTCTCTCGACGATCACACTATTCGAGGAAGGGGAAGGAAGAAAGGATTAGGATTAGAAATTAGACTTCTGAGCTTACGGCATCTATGGCCATGTTACCCCGTCACGTATGAGGAATGACGTCTCTCGACGATCACACTATTCGAGGAAGGGGAAGGAAGAAAGGATTAGGATTAGAAATTAGATTTCTGAGCTTTCGGCATCTATGGCCATGTTACCCCGTCACGTATGAGGAATGACGTCTCTCGACGATCACACTATTCGAGGAAGGGGAAGGAAGAAAGGATTAGGATTAGAAATTAGATTTCTGAGCTTTCGGCATCTATGGCCATGTTACCCCGTCACGTATGAGGAATGACGTCTCTCGACTATCATACTATTCGAGGAAAGGGAAGGAAGAAAGGATTAGGATTAGAAATTAGATTTCTGAGCTTTCGGCATCTATGGCCATGTTACTCCGTCACGTATGAGGGATGAAGACTCTGGACAATCACACTATTCGAGGAAAGGGAAGGAAGAAAGGATTAGGATTAGAAATTAAATTTCTGAGCTTTCGGCATCTATGGCCATGTTACCCCCGTCACGTATGAGGAATGACGTCTCTCGACGATCACACTATTCGAGGAAAGGGAAAGAAAAGAGGATTAGGATTAGAAATTAGATTTCTGAGCTTTCGGCATCTATGGCCATGTTACCCCGTCACGTATGAGGGATGACGACTCTGGACAATCACACTATTCGAGGAAAGGGAAGGAAGAAAGGATTAGGATTAGAAATCAAATTTCTGAGCTTTCAGCATCTATGGCCATGTTACCCCGTCACGTATGAGGAATGACGTCTCTCAACGATCACACTATTCGAGGAAAGGGAAGGAAGAAAGGATTAGGATTAGAAATTAGATTTCTGAGCTTTCGGCATCTATGGCCATGTTACCCCGTCACGTATGAGGGATGACGACTCTGGACAATCACACTATTCGAGGAAAGGGAAGGAAGAAAGGATTAGGATTAGAAATTAAATTTCTGAGCTTTCGGCATCTATGGCCATGTTACCCCGTCACGTATGAGGGATGACGACTCTGGACAATCACACTATTCGAGGAAAGGGAAGGAAGAAAGGATTAGGATTAGAAATTAAATTTCTGAGCTTTCGGCATCTATGGCCATGTTACCCCGTCACGTATGAGGAATGACGTCTCTCGACGATCACACTATCCGAGGAAAGGGAAGGAAGAAAGGATTAGGATTAGAAATTAAATTTCTGAGCTTTCGGCATCTATGGCCATGTTACCCCGTCACGTATGAGGGATGACGACTCTGGACAATCACACTATTCGAGGAAAGGGAAGGAAGAAAGGATTAGGATTAGAAATTAAATTTCTGAGCTTTCGGCATCTATGGCCATGTTACCCCGTCACGTATGAGGAATGACGTCTCTCGACGATCACACTATTCGAGGAAAGGGAAGGAAGAAAGGATTAGGATTAGAAATTAGATTTCTGAGCTTTCGGCATCTATGGCCATGCTACCCCGTCACGTATGAGGGATGACGACTCTGGACAATCACACTATTCGAGGAAAGGGAAGGAAGAAAGGATTAGGATTAGAAATTAAATTTCTGAGCTTTCGGCATCTATGGCCATGTTACCCCGTCACGTATGAGGGATGACGACTCTGGACAATCACACTATTCGAGGAAAGGAAACGAAGAAAGGATTAGGATTAGAAATTAAATTTCTGAGCTTTCGGCATCTATGGCCATGTTACCCCGTCACGTATGAGGAATGACGTCTCTCGACGATCACACTATCCGAGGAAAGGGAAGGAAGAAAGGATTAGGATTAGAAATTAAATTTCTGAGCTTTCGGCATCTATGGCCATGTTACTCCGTCACGTATGAGGGATGAAGACTCTGGACAATCACACTATTTGAGGAAAGGGAAGGAAGAAAGGATTAGGATTAGAAATTAAATTTCTGAGCTTACGGCATCTATGGCCATGTTACCCCGTTACGTATGAGGGATGACGACTCTGGACAATCACACTATTCGAGGAAAGGGAAGGAAGAAAGGATTAGGATTAGAAATTAGATTTCTGAGCTTACGGCATCTATGGCCATGTTATCCCGTCACGTATGAGGGATGACGACTCTGGACAATCACACTATTCGAGGAAAGGGAAGGAAGAAAGAATTAGGATTAGAAATTAGATTTCTGAGCTTTCGGCATCTATGGCCATGTTACCCCGTCACGTATGAGGAATGACGTCTCTCGACGATCACACTATTCGAGGAAAGGGAAGGAAGAAAGGATTAGGATTAGAAATTAGATTTCTGAGCTTTCGGCATCTATGGCCATGTTACCCCGTCACGTATAAGGAATGACGTCTCGCGACTATCATACTATTCGAGGAAAGGGAAGGAAGAAAGGATTAGGATTAGAAATTAGATTTCTGAGCTTTCGGCATCTATGGCCATGTTACCCCGTCACGTATGAGGAATGACGACTCTGGACAATCACACTATTCGAGGAAAGGGAAGGAAGAAAGGATTAGGATTAGAAATTAAATTTCTGAGCTTTCGGCATCTATGGCCATGTTACCCCGTCACGTATGAGGAATGACGTCTCTCGACGATCACACTATTCGAGGAAAGGGAAGGAAGAAAGCATTAGGATTAGAAATTAGATTTCTGAGCTTTCGGCATCTATGGCCATGTTACCCCGTCACGTATGAGGGATGACGACTCTGGACAATCACACTATTCGAGGAAAGGGAAGGAAGAAAGGATTAGGATTAGAAATTAGATTTCTGAGCTTACGGCATCTATGGCCATGTTATCCCGTCACGTATGAGGGATGACGACTCTGGACAATCACACTATTCGAGGAAAGGGAAGGAAGAAAGAATTAGGATTAGAAATTAGATTTCTGAGCTTTCGGCATCTATGGCCATGTTACCCCGTCACGTATGAGGAATGACGTCTCTCGACGATCACACTATTCGAGGAAAGGGAAGGAAGAAAGGATTAGGATTAGAAATTAGATTTCTGAGCTTTCGGCATCTATGGCCATGTTACCCCGTCACGTATAAGGAATGACGTCTCGCGACTATCATACTATTCGAGGAAAGGGAAGGAAGAAAGGATTAGGATTAGAAATTAGATTTCTGAGCTTTCGGCATCTATGGCCATGTTACCCCGTCACGTATGAGGAATGACGACTCTGGACAATCACACTATTCGAGGAAAGGGAAGGAAGAAAGGATTAGGATTAGAAATTAAATTTCTGAGCTTTCGGCATCTATGGCCATGTTACCCCGTCACGTATGAGGAATGACGTCTCTCGACGATCACACTATTCGAGGAAAGGGAAGGAAGAAAGCATTAGGATTAGAAATTAGATTTCTGAGCTTTCGGCATCTATGGCCATGTTACCCCGTCACGTATGAGGGATGACGACTCTGGACAATCACACTATTCGAGGAAAGGGAAGGAAGAAAGGATTAGGATTAGAAATTAAATTTCTGAGCTTTCGGCATCTATGGCCATGTTACCCCGTCACGTATGAGGAATGACGTCTCTCGACGATCACACTATTCGAGGAAAGGGAAGGAAGAAAGGATTAGGATTAGAAATTAGATTTCTGAGCTTTCGGCATCTATGGCCATGTTACCCCGTCACGTATGATGAATGACGTCTCTCGACGATCACACTATTCGAGGAAAGGGAAGGAAGAAAGGATTAGGATTAGATATTAGATTTCTGAGCTTTCGGCATCTATGGCCATGTTACCCCGTCACGTATGAGGGATGACGACTCTGGACAATTACACTATTCGAGGAAAGGGAAGGAAGAAAGGATTAGGATTAGAAATTAGATTTCTGAGCTTTCGGCATCTATGGCCATGTTACCCCGTCACGTATGAGGGATGACGACTCTGGACAATCACACTATTCGAGGAAAGGGAAGGAAGAAAGAATTAGGATTAGAAATTAAATTTCTGAGCTTTCGGCATCTATGGCCATGTTACCCCGTCACGTTCACCCTCACTTAATATCCCATAATTTAATACGTTCTGTATAAGAACATGGTACACTATACCAATATGTACAAATTAACATCTCTCAGTTGGACAAATTTGTATGACGGATTTCTTAAAATTTTAGTAAGATACTGAATATGGTAATTCCACTTTAAATGTTTACCATTCCCAAATATTTTATGGCTTCAAGTTTTTATATTGATGCCTTATAGTACTTTCATAATTATGCAATTTTAGTCATTTACTTGTTGACTGACCAGCATAAGTAGATAGGAATGTCAAATATCTAGTTTTAACAGCACTTTCTACTAAGATTATTATTGAGCCATTTCTCACTTCCAATTTGGCTTTCCAAGAATGTTTCACCCTATGTCTTGCCAGCAACAGTAAGGGAAGTACCATCAGCGAAAGACTGTACATGGCAATTTCGTTCTAGGTTACAATAAAAATACGATTGTCCCTAAGACTGTCCCTTGTGGCACGCCACCCTGTACAGTTCTACATTTGAAAATTTCCAATTTGGACAGTATGTTCTCTGTTAAATAGCTACCAAACTAAGATAACGCTATTCCTCGTATGCCACGTTTCTCAAGCTTGTATAGCAAAATTTTGTGCGATATTGTATCAATGGTTTAGCTAAGTCTATAAATACTGTAATTACCTTTTTGTTATTATCCGTTTTTTATTAATAAATTCTGTTAATATGTGTATAGCATCTGATATATTTCTACCACTTCGGAAACCATACTGATTCGTTGTAAAAACATTATTTTTTTTCCGTAAACGCAACTATTCTATTTTTTTTTTTACACATTTTTCTAACAATTTGGCACAATTAGCGAGTAATAGAATTGTTTATAGTTATTTACATGTTTTTGACCCCTTTTTGTACATAGGTTTTATAACTGAAATCTTGTACTCATCCGGGAACGTTTCCGTTTCTATACTTAGGTTACATATGTATTGCACTGGTTTGAGATTATGTTGTTCCATTTTCTTTAATAGATTTACTATTATTTAATCTATTGCAGGTGCTGGTTTTGATTTGAACTGGTTAATGATCTCAATTATTACTTCCAGTTTTAATGTTAATCCCCACAGAGCAAATAAAAAAAAAAATAAATAAATAAATAAAAATAAAAAAAAAAATCTTTGAGTTTTACGTCCCACGATTATGCCGGTTAGGCTAAAGGAGACGGTGATGATGAGTAATGAATGAAAATGGTGGAATGAAGAAAGTGGAAGGAAACGGGAGAACCCCGAGAGAACACGGTGTTTGTCCACCACAAAGTTCATTTGGCGGGGACTGGGATCGAACCCGGGACCCCAAGCACCAGAGGTGAACGCTCTACCATTGAGCCACCTCGGCCCCACAGAGCAAATACAGTAAGATATAGCGAATAATGTTTTTTTGATGTGAAATCAGCGTTCGAGGAACAGAATCTATTTTTGATCTTTCTCCTCTATTGCAACGAGTAGTTACAGATGTACTACTTGGAGTTTGAGTATTAAATTCACATGGTTTAAAAGTCTACTGTAGTATCACATCATGAAATGAAACTCACTTGTCAAATTATGTAAGATTAAAGATACAGTGAACTACCAATTCACCCATGAAGTACATGTTAATTACTACAATTAATTTGCAAACTTCTGACAACTAAGTTCTGCATTTTTTTCACTCTTTGAATCCTCTTATACCCAGTATGTCGGAAAAATTAACGGAACTTTTACAATTAAACAAAACGAATTAGATATTTGACCAACTATAGTTCTTTTTATTCAGAATACATCCCGCATCAATACACTGCTGGACACGTTCACCCAATGCTAGCATAGAGTTTTTAATGTCCTTTTTCGGAATCGCCTCAATGACCCTCGTCACGGCAGACTGGACGTGTTCATAACATGTTCCTTTCATGGCCAATTTTAATTTTGGGAATAGGAAATAATCACACGGCGATCAATCAGGCAAATACGGAGGGTGTGAAAGCACACAGATTTGTTTTTAAGCCAAGAAGTCACGAAGTGCGACGGTCCTGTGACATGGTGAGCATTGTCATGCAATAAAGACCAACTGCCTGGCGCTCGATACTCGGGCCTTACGCGAACGATTCGCTTCCACAAACGTTCCGTAACACCCAGATAGTGTTCACCATTAACAGTTTGACCCTGTGGAACGAATTCCCAAAATATAATACCTTTGGAATCGTAAAGTCAAATAAATCAACATTGTCTTCTCACGTGACTTCTGAAAACGCAATTTTTTCGCTTTCGGAGAATCTGGGAACTTCCACGTAGCACTTTGATGTTTGCGGGTCGTACTTGAAGCACTAAGTCTCATCACCAGTTACAACTGATTCCAGGAATGTTCTGTTCTGTCTGGGTATTTTAATCAGGTCCTTGCAATGTTCAACGGGAGCAAGGTTTTGGTCATCAGTTAAGGTATGCGGAACAAATCAAGCACAAACTTTTCGTTTCCTTAAAATCTTTTGTCAAAATTTTGTGAATCAAGTCTTTCGTCGTATTCAATTCCTCTGCCACCCATCTCACAGTCGAATTCACATCGTGGGTGATCATTTCACGCACTTGTTCCATCAACCCATGGCAATTTTTGTTTTTCGGTCTACCTGGTTTTGGGTAGTCTTCCAAGGACTCACGATCGTCTCCCGGAATCACGTATACCACTCGAACATACGTGTACGAGAAAAGCATTCATCACCATTCACTTGTTTCATCATTTCCAATGTTTGTGTAAATGTTTTACCTAGCTTGAAAAAAGATTTAATATAGTATCTTTGCTCTACCGTGTCTTTGTGATGAGGTGACACCAGATACACTCACTTCTCTTGCTATAACTTGACACACCGTTAATCGGTTCTCATGATTGTGGTCTCGTTTTGTTGAGCAGATATCCAGCTTTCCGGTGATATGTTGCGTCAATAGATGGAGCTAGTGCTTATCTATGAAGAAAAAAAGTTCCGTTACTTTTCCGACATACTGTGAGCTTAATTCACAATGACAACATGCTCTGCGCATTACATGTTATTATCACTCTTGTTAGAACTTTTATTGAATTTACAACACTGTTTCAACTTACATTGTTTTGATCTCCGTTGTGGGATCTTCCAGTATGTGGAAGAGACCGTCCAAAATCTCTGGCAAATACAAAATCATATCTATATCAGGAACAGCGTCAAGTACAGAAACCCACGAGATGATGAACTGCCGTGCAAACGTGTTCTTTGTCAATATCCTTTCACGAAGCATAGGCATGAAGGCCACCAGGTTAAAAGAGGCGCTCTCAGTTACAATGTCCTGAAACACAAAAGAAAATACTTTTACATAACTTTCCTACTAGTCTTAAAATATTTTCACATTTTTTTCTCCAGTAAAACAGTGAAAGTATTGTTTTATATGTACGAAGAGTGTTCAACAATTATTGTTCCTGACAAAGAAGATCTGTCATTTTTCCACATAGTAACTTCTCACAGTAATGAACTCTCACTTATGATCCAAAGCGCGAATACCAGTTTCAAAAAAAGTTAATAGTTGTGCTAGAAGCCATTCTTCGTCAGCCTGCATACCATGCTCATCGGTGGCCAACTTTGTTCCTCGCAGGTGTTGCTTAAGCTTGGGGAAGAAGTGAAAGTCACTTGGGGCAAGATCTAGAGAGTGGGGAGGGTGCTCAAGTACTTCAAACCCGGCCTCAGAAATAGCGGCGACGGTAAGGTGACTTCTGTGAGCAGTAGCATTGTCCTGCAGCAGTAGCACTTTCCTGTGTAGCATCTCTTTACGTTTCTCCTTGATTGCCTCCCTAATTTTTGGAGTCAATTGTGAGTAATAGTCACATGTAATTGTCTTTTCGCCATAGAAATAATCCATGAACAGTACACCCTTACTATAAAAAAAAATCGTCGCCATACGCTTGCCAGCTGATGGCATTGTCTTGAATTTCATGAAGGTCGGAAAATCATGGTGCCACCACTGCATATTCTGTTGCTTGGACTCTGGATCGTAATGTTGTACTCAGGTATCATCTACGGTCTAACAAGAAAGTTACCCGAATGTTTCTTAAACAAGGCCAAATTTGCCTCTGAACAATGGATTGGTTCACACTTTTGATCAATAGTTAACATTCGTGGTACCCATCGGGCTGATGCCTTGTGGACCTTCAAGTGTTGATGTAAAATATTGTGTATTGAACCAAGAGACAAGCTAGCAACCTCAGCTAACCTCCGCACAGTAAGTTATCTGTCAGTCATAATCAGGTCGTGAACCACACACAAGTGTGCACACTGTTGCGAGCGGTCCTGTACCTGATCTATGTTCACAGGTCTCCCTGCTGCACCAGAAGTCACTTGACCAGTTCTTGAATGCCTTTTATATAAGGAGCAATAGTTGCTGAACACCCCTTTTATTTATAGCAATCAAAATAAAATAAACGAGAAAGCAAAATAATGTTAAAAAAGAAAAGAAACTACTAATAGATAGGAAGCGACTTGTCACACAAATAGCCACTACTACTAGATGTCATATTCTCCGATGGAAGATATTCTATAGCTAATGTTGAAAAGCATTAGGTTGGCTTTTCAGTTCTCCGTAAGATGACTAGCAGGATTTAGTTGCCTTAACTTTATTAGAATCAATTCTTAAATTGTATTATAACAGTTGTCGCATCAGAGTGAATATTGAAACTTGTCCGAAGTTCTGCAGTTTTGTGGAGCCAATACATATCATACCTTATCATTTCAAGAAAGTTAAAAACGCAACTTAAATGCATAACAGACTTGTGCACTGCATGAAAAAAAAATAAAAATAAATAAATAAAAATAAAAAATAAATAAATAAAATAAATAAATACTGTAACTGATCCAATATATCAAAAATGGTTTGCGGAGTTTCGTGCTGGGTATTCTCCACTGCCCTACACAATTCACCACAGCTGAAGTTGATGACAATTAAATCAAGATATTAATTGAGCGAACTCCACGTTACATCCCGATAGAGAGAGAAAACAAGCTCAAAATCAAGTACTAAAAATAATTTGTACTAGCATGGTTCTCTTATTCGCTTTAATGTTTGGATTCCACAAAAGAAAAAAAAATCGAAGCGACTTTCTACTTACATGTATCAAAATGAAATGAAATGAAATCTTTCAGTTGTACGTCCCACGACTAAGCTGGCTACGCTAAAGGAAACGGTGATGATGAGAAATGAAAGAAATGGTGGAATGAAGAAACTGGGAGGAAACAGAAGAACCCCGAGAAAACCCACGCACACGGTGTTTGTGCACCACAAAGTTCACTTGGCGCGAGCTGGGATCGAACCAAGGACTAAATTTATCAAAATATTTCCGCTTTCAGAATGTCTTGTGACAGGCGATAAAAAACTAGATACTTTATAACAATATACAATATAAGCAATGAGTGGGGCAACGGAAATGAATCACTATAAATCAACCGACGACCTGTTTTCACCCATTTTGAGCTTGGAAAGTTATCCTTTACTATGAGCTCCTTTCGGAAAATAGTTAATTACAAGTAGTACTGCTCGTAATTAGACAAATTGAAGAGTTAACACATTATCGTAAACGTACGGAATTGGTCAACATTCAACACAAAATCTTCCATCAAGATTATATAAAATTGAATGTTTATTTGTTGACCAAAAACTATTATAAGAAGGATGGGAAATTCTGACTCATCCGTCGTATTCACCGAACACTGCACCGTAAGATTTCCATTTATTTCTATCATTACAAAGTTCCTTCGGTTAAAAAAGAAAACCTATTTCAGGGAAGACTGCAAACGATATTTGGAAAGTACTCTTTAAATATTCAAATGCTTTGGGAAGATAAAATTAAGTTACTTGAAAGATGTTAGAAATGAAACAAAATCATAAAAACATGTGTAATGAACTTATTGGTGAAAATCAAAACTGTGCCGTTTACTTTTAACAAACAAAGTTTTGGTCAACCTGTGGCACAATAACGTCATCGCCCTCACTAAAACTAAAGTTAAATTTCCAAGAATTAAATGCTACGTAATTGTAGGTTAGTTTCTAACAATGGGCCCAGTTTAACAATTTCAGGCAGTTACTGAAGAAAGTGGGAGAAAACACTGACCTTATACAAGGGATGGATAAAAAGTAATGGCACAATTGTTATAATTTAAAAATGACTGTATTAGAAGGGAAAATACGTTCTATATTCGTTCAATGTAATCCCCCCCATGTCCACAACCTTCTGCCACACGTATGGAAGGCGCCGTACTCCGTCAGCACGTTGTTCTCTGGCTGTGTCTTGCAGCGACCGCCCTACGGCATTGAGGATGGCGTGTCTGTGTTGTATCGTTGTCCGCGAAGTGGTTGCTTCATCTTGGAAAACAGGTCATAATCGCACGGACTCATATCCCGCGAATATGGTGGATGTTCCAGAATCTCCCAGTTCTAGGCACGTAAAAGGTCCGTCACGGCGGTAGCTGTGTGACAGCGTGCATTGTCGTGCAAAATGATTGGGGTCCGTCCCAAAAGATCAGGTCGCTTTCTCCGAAGTGCGGGACGCAGATGGTGTTGCAAGAACGTGCAGTAATATGGCGCATTCAGTCTGCCCTGCTGGTACAGCATGGTGCAGGATAACCCCTTGGACATCATACGCCACTATCAACATCACCTTCACTCCTCCCTGACTAGGGCGCACAGTCTTTGGCCGAGGGGAACCGAGATGCTTCCATTCGTTGGATTGGCGCTTCAAACATTGTTCGTAGGATCGAACCCAGGTTTCATCAATGGTAACGATCCTGCCCCTCCCTCTGGTGGCGGTCCAGCAATTCTTGTGCCAGTGCATATCGGTACCATTTCTGCACCTCGGTAATGACATGTGGAACCCAACGTGCTGCAATTTTGCGAAAACCCAGGATGTCGTTCAAAATGTGAAGCACAGTTTTATGGTACACCCCAACCTCTGCCGATAACTCACGCGCAGTCCACCGTCTATCCACGTCCAGCAAGGATGCAAGGAGCTGAATTGTCATGTTGTCCACTGGAGGTCGTCCAGAACGTTGGCGGTCTTCCACGTTCTGTCTGCCTTCACGAAACACTTTAACCCATCGAGCTACGGTGCGGTATGGCAACGCTGCATTACCACAGGCTTCCCGCAGTCCCTGAAAACATCCTTGTGCACTACGACCACGTGCCACTTCAATTTTGATCCACGAACGCTGTTCATGTTTAGTGAACATTGTGTTTAGAGCTCTTCCACTCGCGATACCAATTTGACGCCACTGCTCTCGTTGACTGACTGACTCAACAGCGTTCCCACTCACCTAAGTTCCTCAACTGAGATTGTCTTCTCCGGTGCTGCCACCTCGCGGTTCTCCGTCACTAGACTGGCGCGTGCCGGCAGTGTTGCCAGTACATTTTATTCAACCTATGTATAAATAATAAATGAACATGTAACTCAAAACACAAGGTGAGAACATATGTTAAACGTGTATCCTATAGCTTTCCATAAGTTGAAGAATCTAGCGCGCATCGGAGATGTATTAAAAGTGAACGAAATCAATTCACTTCAACAACAATACAAACGAAGGTGAAACAATATGGTTTAATTCGTCACTCAAAATGGACTGATAGAAAATGCTCAAGGAAGAACACACATGAAACACCCACAACGAACTATTTGAACAATATCTAGAAAGAGTGACATATTAACACATCCAATATTAGTATGAAAAAAAAAAATCTTCCACGATCCACCCTGACTTTTGAGAAGAAATGAAGTGCTTTCTCATCCCTACCCGTTAACCTTCCCTGCAGAACAGAACCATTCTTACCTTCATTAGTCGATCGAGAAGTTCTGAACCATTCTTCACATTCTGGTCAGGATCTGCTGCTAAATTGCTCAGTGCATTGAAAATTGCTTCAAAATGTGGTAACACTGCTCCTCTGGCAACTTTGACAACGTTGTACAGTGCTTCACACGCGTAGTAACGCACTCGAGAATCGGAGTCCGAAAAACAGGCGAGGATTGGATGGACTAGCTCCTCGATGTATAATGATGTATCCTAAAATAATAATAAAATGAAATCTTTTATATATATCAACAGCTTACCTGGATAATGTTCCTTTCTAAAATAATTTTTACCCATATTTCCAGTAGGCCTACGTTCCACGGGTACTCTTCTTCGGGGCTACGACTTAAGAATATCCATTATGCTGTTATTCACATGTTAATCTTTTAACAAACAGGGGTGTGAAAATATATACAAACTCATAATATTATAGTAGTTAGTGCACTAACTCTAACAGCTACCTGTTCTGTATTCTTTAATAATATCTAGTCCTGTGATCTGCTTTCCATACGTCTTAGAGCCTCATGGTAGAGACTTGCACGGACCGAGCTTGGGCTGGCCGACACTGATTTCTCTTCAGGTCGGGCCGGGCTGGGGCCGATCAACTGCAATTCTTTAATAATTATTGACTTTCGTTAAACGATAATTGGAATAAAGCCAAACATTGAAGAAGTGTCTCCGTGAAAAATGTTACAAAGAATGCAATAGCTATTTACAGTTTGTGTTGCTTAGCGGCTCCACTTTCACTATAGAGGATTGCAGGCATTATGCGGTAAATTGAGCTCTGACCTTGACCTTCACTGAACTCAAAATATAAAGAGGTGGGAATGTTTTGCCTGTCGCTAAACAATATTGCCATCTTCACTTTATGCTAAAAATCAATTAAGTTAGATTTGTGTTACAGGGAATGGAGTTCTTGTTCTCTCGGTGACAGGCAAAGTTTTAGGAGGTAATGATACCATTCGGGAGGCAAGCGTCAGGTTGTGAACCAGAGTTTAGAAAATGTTTCTGAGGGTTAGATCAAATTTAGTACTAAATTTTGAGAATGATTCGGGCTCGAGCTAACTTTTTAAAAAAATTATCGGGCCGGGGTCGGGCCAAAAACTTTTAAAATTTATCGGGCCCGGGCCGGGCTTGGGCCAAGAATTTTGAAAAACTTATCGGGCCGGGCCGGGCTCGGGCCGAAAATCTCCAAAACATTTCGGGCCCGGGCTGAGCCGGGCCTAGGTACGTTCGGGCTGGATTGGGCTCGGGCCGAAAAATTCGGCCCGTGCAGGTCTCTACCTCATGGAACTGAACAATGAAATCTGTCAGATCAAGTTCCACGATTATGCTAAGGGAGACGATGATTAAAACAAGCGAATGATAATCAAAGAATTGATTGAATGAGAATGTAGGAGTACATGTTGTCTGTAACAAACGTACTTGGCAGGGGATCGAACCACGAGTCTCATGTAGCAGAGGTAAGCGCTTTACCAGTGAGCCCCCTAAAACATAATACAAGATAATGATTAGCTAAAAGAAATGAAATCTTTAAGTTTTACGTCCCACGGTTATGCCGGTGACGATGAGTGAAATGAAAATTGGGAGAAAACGGGAGAACCCCGAGAAAATCCACGAGCGCGAATTTTTGTCCACCACAAAGTCCACGCGGCGCGAGCTGGGATCGAACCAGGGACCCCAAGCACCGGAGGTGAACGCTCTACCACTGAACCACAGCGCCCCCGATTAGCTAAAAGAAACGTATTACTAATAAAGGTAACATATTGATACTGGTAAACTTTCTGCCTCCTAAATACTCGGTTCCTCCAATTCTCTCCGCACGCGACTCATCAAAAATACAGCATCTGGGTTTGCTTGTTCAAGCTTAGCAAACGTTTTCAGCTACATGAGGCGTTCTATATCACAGACTACTAATTTTACATGTCCAACGAACATGTCACGCGTTCAAGTTACCACGCAAAGTTCAAAACTGACGCAATACACTCATAAACAGACGTCTCTAGGTGAGTGTGGAACCATCCATTTAGGTCGTAGTGCATAAAATGTTTTATCTTCCAATGTGGAATACTGAATTTGTATCTTTGAATGGGACACTGGGATAATTGTTTAAGCTTGCATCTTTTTTACATGATTCAACAGCTAAATTGGTGTTTAATATAAATTCTCGGCGAGCTGCAAAAGTTTCTTTTGGTTCACTTTCTTTTGAAGATTGAATTTCTACTTCGAGAACATTGATAAGTTTTGAATTGGTGTACTCACTCACAACTGAAGTAATTTCGCTGTTCTTTCTTGAAGTATAGCCTTACGGCTCGACTTCACTGATCATGGTTTCTTAACAGGACTACCAGGATTAACACCAACCGACTGATTCAGGGAATGTAATTCACCTTCTGCAGATACAAAATTTTTATCACTCACCCATGGGAGACGACTTCTCGTTCAGTTAGTGTCATTGCTGACTTCCAGAGCATTTAGAACACAGAAAGTAATCACTGGAAACATTTCAACTCTGAAACAGTCTTGAAACGAACATTCTTATTCCCTATCTGAAGAAACTCTGTTCTTTTGATAGTCTTATATATATCACTCTTTTATGGATATGCAAATAGTCAGCACATTTCACTCTCCTGTGGGCCCAATTGCAAACTCAATTCTTTCTCCAAAACACTAAGCAACACAATCAATCAACGGGATCCTCAAAAAAAGCTTACTGGTAGTGTTGAACCACAAATTTGTTGAACTGCTCTGTTTGTTTGCATGTTGACAACTGAACTGTGAAGTCATATGTCCTCCCTTTTATATGCTAGGCTAAATCCTCAGAATTATCTGGATAGTTCTAGATTCCCGCAGAAGACTCTGAGATATTTTGGAATTATCTTGGTGGTTCCACATTGTTTCAGATCTTTCATGATTTAGAAGGTTCTATGTAAAGAAAATTCACAAGAATTAAAATATTATAATTTCACCAGTTCTAACTTCGTACATTAGCCACAAAAAGCAAAGCATGAACATTATGTATAAAATATGTTACATTCAATAGTGAAAGTTTTCCTTTCCAGAGAATATAGTATTGCATGGTGCCGATCAACAGTTGAAAAAAAAAAAAAAAAAGATAATACTAGGTAGATATAATTTAAATCAGTAAATTATTATCTTTCAAATAAAACTAATAGCAACAAAATATTTTGAACTGTTCCACATATACACCATTTCAATGTTTTGCCGAAAATCGCACTCGGGGCGCCAGGTTTTGCGGTCTGTATCTTGGGCCAGGATTTTTTTTTTTTTTTTTTTTTTTTTTGGCGGGGGACACAAAACAAACAAAAACAAAAGTTTCTTACTTTGTCCTGAATTCCCTGCCTGAATTGATATGGACTACGCTATCTGCAAACGTAATCCTGTCTAAACATCTACTTCTTCTAACTCTACCGAAATAACGCCTTCCTTGCGTACACTCCTTGTCACTATCTCTTCTAAATATTAAATGACATCCTTGCGGAACTCCTATTCTAATAACACTCTCCTGCACTTTCTTCTTCTTTCTAACTTTTACTTTTCGGTTTATATATATGTCTTATGAATACATTCCGGTTTATATGCAAAATTCATGTCCCTAAAGTGTATTCAACGTAAGAACCACACCTGAGATAAACAAAACAGTTTGTATCACTCCGCGTCAAGCACGTGCTTCACGGTGAGATTTCTGCTTCGGTCAGCTGTTCTTTTACCATGCGTTCCTTGATCTCAAAAGCAAGATATATCTCGGTTATAAAGCAAGCATAGCTAGAAGGTAATTTCGGGTGAGGGGTGTCCGAGATTCCTCCCCCGGAAAATGTTTGGGCGAAAAACGCGATTTTTGGCTTAATTTTAACAACTTTTAAAATTTCGGGAAGGGGGTGTCCGGAACCACCTCCTGGCTACGCTACTGAATGAAATTAAGTAATAGCGCTAAGTAAATGTTATTATCAACTTCAAGAAATAAACGATAAAATAATTATGAATTACTAACGTTAATTTGAGGTTTCTTCTGAATCGCTCAACGCAGTAACTTGCAGGTTTTCATCAGAAGATTCATCAGATTCGTTGTTAATTACAAGGCGATCTACCAAGGTGTCAGAAAGTCCGTCCAGATTCCACATTTTCTCTTCTTCCTTCAGCACATGACGAATATTGTTTTTCCACATATCTGGTGTCACTTGAGTCAAGGCAGTTTCAAGCAGCAGCCGAACGTCACGTAACTTAAACGTGGTATTATTTCTGGCTACAAAACTCTTAACAAACGCCCACACAGTTTCTATCGGGTTCAAATTGCTGTGGTAGGGGGGCAGTCTCTCAATAATTCTCCCAGTCTGTTTTGCGATACTGTCTACTACATATAGGTTTTCGTTGTTGAGAGCAATGCTTTGCGGGACTTCTAACATTCGTTTGAGACGCATTTTATGACAGCACATATAAGTGCATATTTTGAGTGACTTTCGATGTGCATCCATATTTCGTAAACTTTGCAGGATACTGCATATTTCCGAATTTTATTGCTGCACACTAGGATATTTCAGAGTATATGACAAGAAAGTATATTATATTTAAAGTGAACTGAATCACTTTGTAATCGCAGATGTAGAATAAAATGTTGTATAGGATAATATAATAAAGTGTTATGTCCTAAATTAGTCTACCTGATTTGTCTTGCACACGGTGTTCATCGCGTAGTAGGAACACTCAGATGCCAATAACCGGAAGTAGACGCGCTTCTACCAAACGTAAAAAAAGTAGTTTTGAAAGCTCCATCGCGCGTATGTATCTTTCGCGAAGTTGAGAAAAATGTTACAGTTTTAACCCAATGGGGCTCGTGGCTATAAGTTGTATTGTACTATGCAAATAACTTAAATCAAGTGATAACAGTTGTAGACTCACTAACTCCCGATGACGCAGCCGCTATTTATGTGTCACAAAATTGTTTCTCTACAAGTGGCAACACAAACACTTCTCGAAAATACCTGAAATTATCAGACAGTTGGAATCCTATAACAATGCTTTGCACCATTCATTCTCCTTGTTGGGCGAATTATCGTAGACTTCATTTGAAACTCACGGTGTTGTGAAAATACGTCAGATAAATTTCTGCTGATGTAGAAAGGAACATTTTGATTTACACAAAACGTTTCTCACTGATAAGCGCAGAGGGTTTACAGAAGAAAAGGTAAGATATTTTTGTACGAAATTGAAATTTTATTTTCTTAGTGTATATTTCAGCGCATATGTGAAATTTTTAATGCATATTTTTGATATTTTTCGTGCATATCTCGGCATGGGTTTGTGCATGGAAATCCGGACTCTACTTCTTTCAGAACTCCATTATTATCTCCCAGTTTACTCGGTCAAAAGCTTTATCTGGGAAAAACTTCTAAAACCTTCAAAACCTAGCAACTGACTTTAACTTTTGAAGCCCTGTCTTTTCCTCTGATTGGAGTTTAGTATCCTTTTCAGTACTAAGACTATAGAAGAAGTGAACCTAGCACTTAACATGGGATTCGAAACGCATGAGCTCCCACCGAGATTCGAACCCGAATCTCTCGCGCTAAAGGCGCGTACGCTGTGCATTTAGCCAAGGAATGTATTTATTTATTTTTTTAGGTGTGATCAAAAAGTATGATGAATAATTTTATTAGAAACAAAATAATAAACTTACATGGAATTTTATTTAATCTTCTTCAGAGTATTGTCCTTGACTAGCAATACATTTATCCCAACGTTGAATCCATGACTGGAAGCATTTCTGGAAGGCTTCTTTTGGAAGAACGTTCAGCTGCTCTGTCGTGGAACTCTCAATGTTAAAGATGGTGTCAAAACGTTTCCCTTTAAGCACGGCTTAAATTTTAGGAAGAGCCGGAAGTCGCATGGTGCAATATTTGGAGAGCACAGCGAATGAAGACAGAATAGGAATATTTTTTTTTCGGCCCAAAACTCGCGGATTAAAAGCAATGTGTGGCAAAGTGGGTTTACATGATGAAGGAGGAAGGGATTTGCCCATATAATCAGCGGTTAACCCTTTAATGGGGAAGCTTTGATAGCATTATCATTAAAATAGGGTCAATGAGGGTAATTATGAGACAGATTTCACAACTTGTCGACGTTACTCAGCTTACATTAGTTTTGAAAGCAAATAACCTAGGAACCAGTATAGTGCCAATAGAGTAACAATTTGCTGCCAAGAAATTTCCTGTCATCTCATAAGTTGATGAGCAAATGACAAATTTGTGCTGTCTCACAATTATCCTTTTGGAGGGACCACCAAAAGCGTAATTATGAGACAGTTGTTGTCAGCTTTCTGCATATGATGTTGAGGTATGAAGGAGTCCAATTGTATGACAAAGAAATCTTCGTTATTTTATGTTTATTACATAAAGATATAGAAATATTTCGCTGAGTTACAAGAAAATAACTAAGAAAGAAAGTGGAAATAGCTCTTAATTTGTATTTACCTACAGTGGATGAAGATCAGTGAACGGTCTCATAATTACTCTCCATAGGCAGTGTCTTATAATTACCTTCATTGAATCTATTTAGTTTGCTTTTATGTTTGAACCATGTCTTCCTGATCATAATTTCGTAATTTTTAAAGTATTTTGTACTTTGGTTACAAAATACAGGGTATTTATTTCAAAGCAACATTGCCACAGAATAGGTCCAATGTGTAGCTACGAGGGTTTGAAAAAACCTGGTGATTTTAGAAAAAGCCCAACCCACCCGGGACCATATGGGTTTTTCGGGTATTTTCGGGTTTAATTGTTTTTTTCGGTTTTTTCGAAATATTTCAATGTCTTTGGGGTAAAAGTATTAAAATGTGATTTATATTTCAAGATTATCATTGTCACAACTTGCAACAATTTTCTACTCACTGCTGTTTTTTAAAAAATGGCCGCCATTTTGAAATTTTACATTGGATCGCACAGAAAATCTATAGAGAAAATTTAGCATATCTCGTGCTTCCACCGTCAAAATTTCAACTTAAAAGACTGAAAATTGCGCTTTATAGCGTGTATGTTCGCTGTTTTGAAAATATGGCCGCCATTTGAAATTTTACGTTGGTATGCCGCCAGAATCTATAGAAGAAATTTAGTGTGTCTCGTGCTTGTACTCTGAAAATTTTAACTTAAAAGACCGAAAGTTGTACCCTGTAGTGTGTGTAGTAGAGGCAGACAAACGAGTTGAGTTGAGTTGATTTTGTGTTTAACGTCCTTTTCAGCAGCGAGGCTATATGAGATGGGACCTACTGATTAACGCGGAATCCGAACATAAGCTCCCGTCGGGAATCGAACCCGGGTCTCCCACGGCGAAGACGCGTACGCTAACCGCTTCATGGAGCTCGGCAGACAAACGAACAAATGTAGATCAAGTCATACAGAAGCCTGACAGACGGTCGCCAAATATGAATACCAAAAGGGGTCTATTGATTTAAAACAAAGATACAAATGTTTCAAAATTTCTTACATAAAATAAACACCTTCCAGTGTAAAATAAATGGCTTTATTGTTGAAGTTCACTCCCGATACTTTGCGCGTTCAATTACGGGAATTTCCCTAGCACTAGCAAGACGGTTCTTTCCCGAAAATGAATTTAAAACAATTAACAAAGAGATGATTCATATTTTATAAAGTAAATGTCTTAAATGAAATTAAACATCTTCCAGATCCGATGCTTTGTGCGTTCAATTTCAGGAATTTCCCGAGCACTTCTTTCACGATGGGTTTTCCCCGAAAATGCAGCTTTCTTTACTGTACATCGACACTTCCACTAGTACGGAACTTTAAATTTAGCACCTGAAGTAGTAGCGTTACATAGTCTTCGAACTCCGAGCATTAAGCTTCTTAAATTTGACAAGAATTTTTACGCTTATTGCTGGTGCTGATTCTACAGAATGTTTATTTGAAGAGTAGCACGAAATGACTGAACCAAACTGTTGTTGTTGGAAAACCAAATTTTACTGAAGAATACTTGTGTTTTACATCAGAGGTAAGAAATAATACTAATAATTTTACTAATGTATTTACATATTTACTATTAGTACTGGCATCTATGGCCTTAAACCCGTCAAACGTATGAGGGATAACGTCTCTCGGTGTCGCCGAGTCGACGAGCACACAATTCTCGGAAAGCATTTTCTAAAGTACAAAATTGCATATTTTACTTCAAATAGGCTATAAGCATAATCCATACATTAATTTGTTCTATAACTATCTCAAGCTAAGGTATGTTTTTTTTTTTTTTTTTTAATTCATTCAGTGCATTCAGAACTTTGTAAAGGTCTTAATGTTGAATGCTGTTGTATACCTTAACGTGAAAGCATCTAATTCGCCCAAGGAAAGTCTAAAATCTGATAAAAATCATTTTCAATGTGATCACCTTACTTGTACCAATAATATACTAACAAAAAGCTCAGAAACCCAGGTAGTTTTCAAGTGTTTTTTTTTCAGGTAGGTCCAACCCGAAAAAACCCGGTGGGTTTTTTGGGCTGGGCCCATTTGGGCAAACCCTGGTAGCTACTGAGCAGCATTGCCCTATTATGGTAAAATATCATAAGAATACTCTCAGTAATATATTTTTTTACAGAGCAAGAAACCGAATTTAAAAAAAATATTTAAAAAAATTTAAAAAAAAAAAAAAAACTTTCGCGGTACGTAGGAGATAAAGCTTTTACAATACTAAATTTCACTGTTCCCTGTTGACGAAGATTAGAAGTATCTAAAGAAGCGACCCGCAAATCATGTATATATGGATATTGTATAAAAGCAATAATGCCAATTAAATGATCAATGAAGTTATAATTCGTGCGGATAACGCAATAGAATGCGATGTTGCTTGAGAGCAACACTGACCAATAAAGGGTTAAAATGCTTTTTACGGACCTGTACGAGATGTTTAGTTCTTCAGAAAGTCCTCGTATAGTCATTTACTTGTTCGAACGAATCATTTGTGCCACTTTTTACATGCTTTCATCTGCTTTTGACGTCGAAGGACGTCTCGATCGTTTCTCGTTTTCAACATACTCTTTGCCGCTTTTGAATTGTTCATAACTCTAACTAACTAACTCTATGGCCTATGGAACCCGGAGGTTCAGTGCCGCGTTCACAAAAGCTCTCCACTGACTTCTATCCTTAGCTAATTGCATCCAGTTACTACTTTGTATTCCTATCTCTGCGAGATCCATCTTAATATTATCCTCCCATCTGCGCCTAGGTCTTCCTAATGGTCGTTTTCCTATGGGTCTACCAGTCAAGACTTTGAAAGCGTTTCTACTTTCTTCCATTCTAGCTACATGACCTGCCCACCTAAGCCTCCTAGACTTGACGACCCTAACAATGTTGGGTAAACCGTATAAACTATGTAGTTCCTCGTTATGAAGTTTCCGCCATTCCCCATTCTCATTCCTCTTGGGTCCGAATATTCGTCTCAGGATCCTGTTCTCAAATACTTTCAGTCTATGTTCTTCTCTCAGAGTAAGCGACCATGTTTCGCAACCATACAGAACAACAGGCATGATTATCGTTTTATATATTTTAAGCTTCAAATTCCTCGACAGAATTCGCGACGACAAGAGATTTTGAACCGAGTAGTAACACGAATACCCTGCTTTTAGTCGACATTTAATTTCTTCGTGAATATGATTTTCGTCTGTTAACATTGATCCTAAATATTTGAAAGTATCCACTTTATCAAAAGCATTATTTAATATTTTAACGCCTCCACAATTTGCCGTATTACGGTCCCGACGTACTTCCATGTATTTAGTTTTCTCTGCATTTACTTCTAAACCCATGTCCCTGCAAGCGTTTAATAAGATCTCTGCATTTATTTCTACTGTTCTCCTATCCTCCCCTATTAAATTTACATCATCAGCATATGCCATAACCTGGTGAATGCCGTTCAACTCTAAGCCCTGGTTGCTATCTTTGATTTTCCTTATGGCATATTCCAGCACAAAGTTAAATAATAATGGCGACAACGCATCTCCTTGTTTCAGACCATTTTGGACGTGAAAGCTCGTGGACAAAAATTTTCCTTCCCGGACTTTACTTTGGGATTCACTTAAACATATCTTAATTAATCTAATTAGCTTTCTCGGTATTCCAAGTTCTGTAAGAACGTTGTATAATGTTTCTCTCCTAACCGAGTCGTAAGCCTTTCTAAAATCAATAAATAGTTGATGTACCGGGGTATTGTATTCCCACTTCTTTTCGAGTATTTGGCGAATGGTAAATATTTGGTCGATAGTTGATCGATTTCGTCTAAATCCGCACTGATAATCTCCAATAATTTCATCCGCGTATGGGGTCAATCTTGCTAACAGAATATTTGAAAGGATTTTATAGGATGTTGACAGAAGAGAAATGCCTCGATAATTATTACAGTCAGTTTTGTCGCCTTTCTTGTGAATTGGAACAATGATTGACTCTTTCCACTCTTGTGGCAATTCTTCCTTGTTCCAGATAAGGAGAATGAGTTTGTGTATCTTGTTCCACAATTTTTCGCCTCCAGCTAAAATTAACTCAGCCGGAATTTCATCTACACCCGGAGATTTGTGTTTCTTTAATTTCTTTATAGCGGCTTCCACTTCTATTCGATTGGGTTCTGGAATATACGGTTCTGCGGTGTGTATCTCCTTTTCTCCACGCACATTAGTTTTTGGCTGCGTGTTAAGCAAATCGTCAAAGAAATCTTTCCATCTATTTAAGATGCTATCCGTATCAGTGAGAACTGTTCCGTCAGATTTCTTTAATATATAAGCACGAGGTTGATAGCCTTTCTTAAAATCGTTGATTCCCTTATACATGTCCCGAATATTTTTATTTTTACTATTATCTTCAAGTTCCTTAATTTTAGCTTTCAAAAAATCCCGTTTCTTTGTTCTAAAAGTTTTGGAAGTTTCCCGCCTGATATCTGCGAAATTTTGTGTAGTTATTTCATTCGGATTTTGTAGCCATCGTAATTTTGCCTGTTTTCTCTTCTCTGCTAGTTTAATGCATTCTTGGTCGAACCATGGTTTGTTCCTACGTATTTCCGCGTGTCCCAATTTTTCTATTGCTGAACTTTTAATGCTATTTCTAATTTCAATCCAAGTATCCTCAACACTAGTGCACTCCGAGTCTTCTAAGACCGAGAATCTATTCGAGACTTCAATCTGGTATTTCTCTCTTCCCTGGCTCTCTTCTAATTTCTTTAAATTAAATCTCTCCGTTTTCGGACATTGAATATTACCTTTATTCAACGATAATCTCTCCCGTATTATCGCTACTACCAGGTAGTGATCAGTGTCACAATCAGCCCCTCTAAACGACCGGACGTCAATTATGCTAGATTGTCTTCTTCTATCTACTAAAACGTGATCAATTTGATTATGTGTTTTTCCGTCTGGTGATGTCCAAGTGTATTTATGAACGTCGCGATGTAGGAATTTTGTACTCTTCACGATTAGGTTTTTGGATGTTGCAAAGTTCACGAGACTAACACCGTTGTCATTACTTTCCTTATGCAAACTTTCGTTCCCTATAATCGGTTTGAAAATATCCTCTCGTCCTACCTTCGCATTGAAATCCCCTAATAGAATCTTCATATGGTATCGCGGGAGTTGGTCAAATATCCGTTCCACTTCTTCGTAAAAACTATCTTTTATATCGTCACCCTTATCTTCAGTTGGAGCATGTACATTTAAAACAATAATATCACACCACCGTCCCTTAAGAGTAATAAAAGAAAGTCTGTCAGTAACAAATTCAACCCGTTTAATTGCTGGTAATATTCGTTTGTGAACGAAAAACCCTGTTTCTAACTGGTGATTTTTATTTCCTTCCCCGTAAAAGAACGTAAAATTTCCGGAATTCTCAGATCCATTTCCTTCCCACCTAACTTCCTGAACTCCTACTAAGTCCATCCTGTATTTCTCTAACTCACTCGTTACAGATTTTAACGCGCCTGCCCTATAAAGACTTCTAATATTCCATGTTCCAAATCTCATGTCCATTTTCTTTTGCTGATGTCGTGCCAAGTTATCAGTCCTTGTCCGAGGCTTTTGTGAATGTTTCTGAACAAGTACCTTTTTTTACAGGATGAGGGTGTTAGCCTTACCCAAACCCCCAAGCTGGAGGACCACTCCTAGTCGGCTGTCCGCGACTGCTTATTCAGTATATTCGCAGCTAACCTCTATATCTAGAGGCCTTCTCCTCGATCCGCAACCTGAGGACGCGCCATGCCGTGGTGACAGGAACCCACGTTACACGGTGTTCATACCACTTGTAAACAATCCTCAATGCCACCGTTACATCGCCATACTTAGATATTGACATTTCGTGAGCTTCTTTGGTATTCTTTTGCAATTTAGAACAAAACTTAATGTTGGCGCGGGACAAATACTCTTAACACGTCCTTACTCTTCTCCCTCTGGAAGCCAAATAACATGTCACAACTCGTTCAAACAACACAGTGACTGTACCAAGGGTTGAGGCTACTGGGCTTACTAGTTGAAATGGATACATCGATAGATGGCGCTGTGCAACTATATTCACCTTACTTTTTGATCACACCTTTTATGGCTTGTAATGTGAGAACTAACATTTTTTTTTTTTTAACACAAAAGATGTGTGACTGAAAATAATAATGCAAAGTACACTCATGTCCAAAATTATTGTCGCATGTCTATAAATATGTTGTTGCAGAAATATAATTTGATAACGAATTCGCCCGGTATTTCTTATAATGTTCGTATGTGTGCAATCGGCAAAGACATGTATGTGGCAAATTCCGTGTCAAAAGAGCAGTAAATAAAAACAATAAAACGAAAATAAAACTTCCTTGTCCATTTAGCAACATTTTGTTTTACTCGTTCTAATTTTCGTATTTATGATTCTTTTCCTATGAAATTTACCACAAATATATATTTCCCAATTATACATATAGTATCAGTATTAAAAGTACCCTGCAAAATCATTATCAAATTATAGTCTTACAAGAAGACAGTTATAGATATGCGACAATCATTTTGGACATGAGTGTACATCTTTCATAAATTTTCGATCTCCCACGAGGCTATACGGTTAGCACACGCGTCTTCGGCACAGAAGCTCCGAGTTCGAATTCCGTTGGCAGCTCTTATCGCTCAGATCCCACGATAAGCTGTAGGTCCTCATTTCATTTAGCTTCAGTGCTGAAAGGAACGCTAAACTGTTATCGACCCACTTGTAAATTCTCAACCTTCCTTTAACTTCAGAACTGTGTAATATACGTTACCTTTCCCAGGGCAATGGCGATTGCTGCTAAACCAATCAAACCTCCTTTCCTAGCGTGAGCATTCTGTGAAGTGGCAAAGTCCTGACCCAATACTTTAAGCAATCTCTTTATTTCTACCGTTTTATTGGCTGCTGCGAATTCTTTCACCATTCTAGAGGGAAAGGAAAAAATACAATATTAATCATCTCTCTTCCTTTACAAAGAATAAAGTCAGAATTACTGTCATTTCGGCTACGTAAGTATAAATGGACTTAGACTAAATAGTACATAAAAGGAATTAGACTTGTTAGCTACTAAAACTATGCTGGTAAATAGTAATATAAATTGCAGGAGAGAAAGACGGCCGGAAGAAGGGTAAGGAAACACGAAAAAATGTATCTGGTCTGCAATTATATCTTCTTTCTTGGAACTTACATGAATTTTAAATGAAGTTTAATAACGCATTGCTAGCAGCGACTAACGAAAATGCATACCACTTGCGATTTGTTCTGCAAACTCTTTTCGATGCCAATTGACTTTCAGGCATCGTAATTCAGTTTATGAAGTCACGAGAAACAGAGCTCCAATTGACAAATAATTTGATCATACGTAATCCACAAATTGTAAACGTTATCAAAGCACGTGCAGTTACTGTACGGGTCATCACAAACATTTTATCAAATATTGTAATCTTTCAACAATTTTAACTGTTCATGTCGGTTAGAATTTAGGCATAGCTTCCCGTAACGCTCGTTTTACCCTCTCCTAGTACTAGAAATCCACAACCAACATAAGTATTATACAGACTACTCAAAGCACAATGATCCTCTTAAAGTAAACTGAAACTCAAAACTCAAATTAGTCCGATATTAACAAAGCTGAAATTTGTGTTTTTGTTGCGTTCTGACAAGAAGCTTTGGTGCCAGTAGTTTATGGATAATTTTTAGAATTTACAGAAGAAATACGTAATGTTAGGTTTTGCGTTAACTATATTTAAGCACATACATTAGCTCTGCCCTTACTCGCGGGTTAAATACACTTCTTGCTATTCGGGGCCACATAGCACAGATTGTTTTCTTAAAGTGTCGTTTTAATGGGATACCGAAAAAACGCTCTAATTATACCCATACTAGTTAAGCCCAGGGATGCAATGGGGCGTATACGGGTATACGGCGTAAACCAACCTAAAATATTTAGTCCAACGTACACTTACTTTAAATTTACGAAAGCAAGAGTGTATATGCGTATACGTTATATACTTGAAGACGGTCGAGCGTATACCTACCAAAAGGTCTTGCATTAAATCACTGGGCAAGTCTTTATTTTGGGCAAGGCAGTGACAAGAAGCAATGAATCTGATCCGGTTCCTGCAATTATATTTACAGTTCCCAAGAAGGAAAAACCAAACAACGTGCCCTGCGGGGCTCTAACCCGCCTTCACTCGCTGACGCTCGCTTGGCAATAATATGTACTGACAGTATATCACTGCCTTGCCCAAAGTAAAGAGTTACCAATCACTGGTTAAGCCCTTCTAAAGTGAATCTCTGCCGAGGAATGCAACTCTATGAAACAAAGTTTAAAGGTACTAGAAGTCCACTTCATAAGTAAATATATCATTAAGTTATGTACGGATCCATAAATTATTTGCAACGATGCTTTTTCTATTTGTAATTCAGTGCCGGTACTTGCAATTTTGAAATATCTCTGCAAATGTAATTGACAAAGCAGTATTTTACTTTGCACTGTAAATCATACCAAATTAAAAATTACAAAATGACTATTTATACGAGTTTTAAACTTAATATGATATATTACTCCCAAGTTGTTGGGTTCCCTTCCTACGTATACACATTTAAGTGTTATATAATAATAAAACAAATTTATCATGAAACATCTATGTGCTGCCAATTAGGATATTTGTTCAATGATCATCACTTAAATTATAACTATTTTCATTCTATATAGGGTAATAGTATACAACAGTGCCTCATGATCTGTGCGCGTCGATACTTCCTACTGTTGCACTACGTATAAAAATGATTTTATTACATTTAGAAGTAGTAAGAAGCATCCACGTGCACTTGACATGCGATATGTGTTTCAAATCCCCCACATATACTCATACACTACGTACAAGGGCACATTATTATTCTTCGCATACCATAAAACACAACGAAACGCAACGCAAACCGACGTACATTTTATTTTATATTACTCAGTAATTAAATGAAAGTCGCATTTTTACCTCATTTTCAAGTTCCTATATCCTCAATGAATAATCCTTAAAAGACTGCACTTCGTGAGTCGTCGCTAAATGATGAGGCACTCTCGTATACTATATCCCTATATAGTTAGCTACTTTATATTACACATGTTTACACCAGTATTCTGAATTTTGTATATGACATAAACTATAATTATACTTGTATCAAATTAGTCATTCTCAAATTTCAAATAGTACAAGTGATGAATACATACTTCTCTATTTCTACAGCAGCTGCTTTTCTTTTATCATATAACTTGTCATTTAAAGCTCTTACACAGGCTGTACTTAATGGGGCGTAATCTCTTTCAGACATCATTCCGAATAATAAATATATACTTCAATACTTAATATTTAATATACTTGTATCGAAAACTGCTGTCCCTATCCACCCTACATCACGACGAATTTCTCGCGACCTGACTAACATATTCAAAATGTGTACTATTTTATCTAAAAATCGGATTAGCACTTCAAGAATAACTTATATAAACAACACTTATTAATTTATCAAATACATTATTGACTCAAATTATTAGATTGTGTATGATTTATTAAAATACTATTATGCAGCGGAAGTGAGTACCTTAGCGCGATTATTTAGTAAACATGGCGAACGAACATACTGTCATAGGAAATCGGAATAGAAGACCGAAAATATGATGAAAAGTGTTATAGAAAGTGAATGTGATGAAGTGTATTTTGTGTAATTAGCACTTAAGAACAACTCCGACGGTAGATGAGTACTATAGACTACCAAGAGAATTTAGTAAGACCGAAAGAATTTCATCATGTTGTTGAAGAAAATTAGTCCAGAAATGGGCTAGGCCTTGACTTCTCGTGATATTACGGATTTATGGTACTAAAATTGGTAAAAAATGTATTTTTAGTTGAGAAATTTATAAGAAAATCAATTGGAAATAGTAAGGACAAATATATTTATTTCAAAACATTGTAGGAAAGTATATGAATTGATTAGAGCATACAAAATTCAGCACGTGAATTTATTGCAGGTGTATTAACAATTGACTTTTATGTAACTTTTCGATTTCCTAAAACAAAAGAAAGACTAAGTGGTAGATTTAGTACAAAAATTGGGCAGGCGCAAAAGAAAACTAGTACCGAGCAGATTTTATATTAAATACTAAGTTATTCAGTGATTGGAATAATGAATTACTATGCGCCACTTTGCATTCTTAATTTCAGTTCGATTACCCGTATATCGTTCACGAATACAGTTTAACGTACACAATCAGTTCAGGTTAGACAGCATGTTCACCTCGTAGTGTGTCAGTAAAGAAATTCTCATATGCTTTTAATTGCAAATATTTACACCTACCGTAATGCATCCGTTGAACAACGCATTGTCTCGCAAGGATAGAAGGAGCCGTTCATTGAGATGTGATTTGAGATTTCACCCCTAGTGCTTTGCCAGACATGCTAGTGTGTAAACAGATAGTATGCATGTAAATTTGCCTTAACATGAGCACAGTACATTGGGTTCGAATCTGGTGAACACAGGTTACAATATTTCATGAAGTGAAAAGCATGGCATTGAAGAAAACAAACATTTACAAAACGCGAACACACATTCCCTTTTATCCTTTAAATGATCAGCATTACTCGACCAGACGGTTCTGCCAAATTTTGATACATTTCTCACATTTTCAGGTCAAGTTAGAGTTTTGTATTTCTTTTTGCAGAGCCTGCACTAAATGAGTACCGTAGCTCCATTACTAGTTGCAGATTGACTTCAGGGGTGATCAGTATAAATAGTGTGGAAGAATGGCATAAAAACTATAGCTGTAAAACACGAAGCAACTTGTGCTAGGTTGCTACTAAGAAGTTCGAATGCTATGTAAGCGAGTCAGGGCAGGAACACAGCAGGGGTCCGACCGATAGCAAGGAGATGCGTCCGTTGGGAGCGAGCAGGCACGTCAGCGACGGCCGGTATACGCATGAACGAGGATAGTGGAAGAGCACAATTACACTACTACAGTACTTTCACTATTACTCAAAAATTTATTTCAATATTCTGTACACTGGCAATAATTACTTATATTCACACTCGCATTCCTTCACGAAAAACGTTACGCATCTTATTTTACGTAGGCATATAAATTTTGTGTTTGGTAGAACCGTCTGCTCGAGTGAACCAAATGATTTTACCTGTTATATTCTTGTTTTAAAGATATTTTAAGCAATAAACGTAAGTTTCCGTGGCATTTATTCTGAAGTTGGTCGTCCGCCTAGTTTTTGGCAAAGAAAGTGTATGGTTCCTTTCTGTACCAAAGTTTAATATTCAATTCACATAGTATTACCGAGCGACCGTCAGCGAGTGAAGGCGGGTTAGAACCCCGCAGGCAACGTTGTTTTCTGTCTTTATTACAGCTAAATAGGAAGGGGGACCTGTGTTCTAGAACCTTGCCGCCATGTTGGTTATATTACCATTACATTGAAAAGTATAATTTTGTCCACGTTTCTTTACATTTATTTGATTACTGCATTTTCTACAATTTATTCTTAGATTTATTAAGTCATGATTTTACTTACTTTTAATAGATTTTCGTGATTATCACCAGCCATGTTTACAAAACAAATGCTCATTACATTCCCATACTCTTACCATGAAATAACCTTGCGCCAAGTAGTTCCCTCAGCTTGCCAAGTAGTTCCATGTTTAGAACTGTTTATGTAAGGAATTGAATATAACTTTCGCTGTCCTTATACATTATCAAGCACCAAACAAATTATTCATTTCTTCCCGGTAAATTTTCAAAATTTTGTTATTTACGAACGACCAACTTTGGAACTTAACCCGTTTCCGTTATACGCATCCTACACAGTGTTATCATATGATCGCCTTCCGAACTACGTTCGACTGTTACAAGTTTCTTTGTGGTCGATGGATACGAATATTTACAAGAATCGAGATGGAACTGTTTATTTCAATTTTGATTTTGGCTTCTCTGCCGCAGAGTAGGTCCAGCATGTTAAGCCTTAAGTTAGCTTACGGTACAGTAAATTAGGTTGGGCTTGTTAGTTCCGGTTAAGTTCGATGTCCGTGGATCTACTTTGTGGCACTTAACCCCTGATATTTTTCCAAATTGATAAGAAAACTCGGAAAGTGTCATCAGTGTGGCAGAAAATTTGTCGGGACGGTAGAGGAATGTGATAATCGGGTAGATGGCCATCCTAACCAAGGCTATCACTTTATTTCGTGACATAAATAACGAGATAGTACTTTTAAGTGTAATCCCTGACCAACTTTCTCTTTTCTTTAATTAGTGTCTATGGGATGGACTTTAGAAAACCTCTCTGCTTGGTATACTTACGCAGACACGAATCATGACACTACTTTCTACCATGTAAACAAACCGCTAATTAGTAAATGTTGAAACAAAGAAATTTTTCTTTACCCACCTTCGTTAACGCGCGTGCTTATTATGGGCGTACCTCTGCGCGACCGCTAGTTGACGTAAGACTAACTTGTCTTGACTACCGACCATATGTGCTAGTGGGTGTTTTTCGTTCAACTGCACTGAGCCAGGCACGTAGCCAGGATTTCGTGAAGGGGGGGGAGGGGTCCGTGACATGAAATACTATGGTCATCACACCAGGGGCTCGATCATTCTAAACTTTTTACTGGAATATATATTGGTTCCTTTAGCAAGAATTTCGTAACGGGGGGGGGGGGGGGTTACATGAAATCCTGAAGGCCCAGGAGCCCGATCAATCTAAACTACTTTACTATCAACATATATTGGTTTGTTAGGACAATAAAATGAGGATATATTGCTAAGTATTTTAATAACAAGCTATGCAGAAATGAGTAAAATAATAATAATAAAAAAAAACGTATTGAAAAAGATTATAAACTAATTACTTTCTTCCTCTGCTTATTCAAATATAGCAATTTTCCTTTCATTATGACCTCAACTATTATAAAAAGTACATATTCACTATTATAAAAAGTACATATTCAATAATGTCTTGTAAAAAATTTTACAATATCTGCGTTCCTTTCTCTGTTGAATCAAATGTTAACAGAACTTTCTTTCCATATAAATTTTTGTTTTTATTATAACAAGATCTCTATTTACGTATCTATATTATTATTATTAAATATTATGAGCAACAGCAAGACTTTCATAAGATATTAACAGCTTACACTTCTTCTATTCTGTAAGATGATGACAGTCCTTCACTATATCACAAATACATTTCAAATATGCTTCTTAGTGAATTCAACTACATATTCATGATAATCCTATCAATAACTAATCAACAAACCTTTTTTTTCTTTTTCAATATACATTCCTGCTCACTTATTGCGCCTCTGATCATATTCATCATTATGGTCGTATCATTATATACTATGTCGCTCGAACGGGAATTCCGTAACGTTAATAATGTGAAGGAAAGAACCCTGGATTAAATGTTTCCAACTTTTGACCTTTTGAATAGCCCTCGTATGGATTTAAAATTACATTATTAAAAATATTTTTCTTCTCTTTTCCTTATATATATATTCATATTACAATATTATATTTTTTTATATATAGTATTAATTATATCATCATATATCCATATATTAATAACGTCGATTCAAAAACAAATATATCGTCGATGGGACTATTCAAAAAAATGAAAACTAACTAATGGTTTTTGCAAGGGTATTAGTTACATATTCCTTCCCGTATCATTTTTATCTATATTTAACATATTCATCCATGTTCTAGCAACATTGTTTATAAATAACGACTATCATCCTATTAGATGTTAATAAAAGGCAATATAACATGCAAAGATTGTGAGCAACAATATAACATAAAACAAGTACATATTGTATAATAGTGAACTATGATCTGCAATTAATATAAAATTGAAACTAATATTTTAAATTAGGATAAGACAAATAGAACTCGTTTACGTTTACTTTCGCCTTCTCATATGTTACTATAACTTATGAAATTAACAAAACAACAACAAAAGAAAATATTCGTACTATCTACACAAAACAAATGAAATAGATTTTGATTTAAGATTAATGTCATGAAATTCAACTAAGTATATTCGGCTCTCCTATTGGAACATAAATTAACAACAACAAAAATATTTAAGTCAATATGTACATTACATAATCATTTCATAATGAATTAATTATAGATGAGTTATTAAAGGAACAGATAAATTATTTCTAATTACTACCGAACATCACATAACCGAATGAAATCATACGTATACTTTTAATTGCTCCTTTCTTCTTATGAAGACAAGTTTCTTCTGATATCGGCTAATTTACGTTAGCAGCCTGAAGAGCGTGGGTAAATAGCACCTGCATCCTAGGACGTATTGTTACCACAATTACCTTAGATAATGTTGCCATTGCAACCATAACAACATCATGAAGTAGCTTCTGGAAATTATGAAGCAGCAAGGGTTCTATGGTACACACTTCTCCTCTGCTCCCAGAAAACAAGCATCGGGAATCACAGCCCCGTATTCCCATAATTCGTTTGAAATTTAATTCGAACACTGAGCCACCACTATCGCTGTACAACGCTAACGTTGGCAAATCTGTAAACTTAACATGAAGAACGGAAGTCCCAGGTGGATCGGCATCCGTCATAGTTCTTAGAAGTTTCCCATTGGTAAGATCATACATTAAAATATGCCCTTTCGCAAAGCCAACCAGAATTCTGCTACAATCATAGTTGAAGCAGAGACTTGACACAGATCCATATTTCTCTCCAAGCGCAGTTGTTCCTAAACACCATTTCAAGGTTTGGATAGCATCAAACACCAGCACCAAACCATGGGACGTGCCGACGACGATCATGGTTGTAACTACCATTGCTGATGGCTGGCCACCGTTGACTCGTTCGCTTTCGGACATTAATTGCGATGATATTCCTTTTAAAATTAAATGTCTCAAGATGGCGTCATATGAAGTGGCACCGATAAGGCTTCTTCTTCTTTTCTTCCTCTCGGAGGAACACCGACTTCTGGCATCAGAGCTTCCTCGGGAGGTAAGCGGTAAAGTTTCAAGCGAAAAAGTTTCACTACTTTCTTGAACGTAGCCAGTCTCTTCGACTTGTTGCAAAGGGGAAGAAACTTCATCATCACTGAGGGATCCTTGGTCGTCCAGTTCGTTCAAAATGCTTTCCAGTATTGGAGGTTTATCAACTGGTGGAATGTCATATTCTGCATCATCAAGCTCTTCTATGTCTATATCAAGTGTTTCTGGAAGTAAATTAGCAGACAGTTCTAAATCAACGCCCTCTTCGCTTTCCGCCATGTTTACGTTTCCTGGTATATTTGGAGACTGTTGTACACTATGTGATGAGGTCCGGCCTACATTTTGATCAATTATTAAGTCTAACTTAGAATCAATTCGCTGCGTCAGTTGTTGAGTGATTTCTTGAGACATCAGCTGTATTTGTTGACTTGTATTGAGTTTCATTTCTTCGACTTTCGTTGCAAGCTGTTGACTCGTATCGAGTTTCATTTCTTCGACTTTCGTTGTAATTTCACTGACTTTCGTTGTAAGCTCACTGGATATTTGCTGCTTTAATTGCATAAACATATCCAAGATTTGGTTAGTATTTACCAATTGCGATACGGTTTCTTCTGTATTATCCGTCATTGACCTACCATCATTATGCACATTGGCCATATTAGTCTTGCGCTCAATTTTTCTTCCACTACGAAAACAAGTATAATTTAAGTTCATAAGTCCCTTGATATTAGAACTGAACCCTGTCTTTACTATGCTTCAAGACTTTTACAGGGTTGGGGGCCGCGGTGGCTCAGTGGTAGAGCGTTCACCTCTGGTGCTTGGGGTCCCGGGTTCGATCCCAGCCCCCGCCAAGTGAACTTTGTGGTGGACAAACACCGTGTGCGTGGGTTTTCTCGGGGTTCTCCCGTTTCCTCCCATCTTCTTCATTCCACCATTTCATTCATTACTCATCATCACCGTCTCCTTTAGCCTAACCGGCATAACCGTGGGACGTAAAACTCAAAGATTTCATTTCATTTCACTTTTACAGGGTCCCGGATTTTGTCGCACCATTATATAACAAGATCTCTATTTACGTATCTATATTATTATTATTAAATATTATGAGCAACAGCAAGACTTTCATAAGATATTAACAGCTTACACTTCTTCTATTCTGTAAGATGATGACAGTCCTTCACTATATCACAAATACATTTCAAATATGCTTCTTAGTGAATTCAACTACATATTCATGATAATCCTATCAATAACTAATCAACAAACCTTTTTTTTCTTTTTCAATATACATTCCTGCTCACTTATTGCGCCTCTGATCATATTCATCATTATGGTCGTATCGTTATATTATTCCGTCAACTACTCTCTGTCCCAAATGACAGGTCAAAAGAGCAGTAGAAAATTGTTTTTGAAATAACATATGTGATACTGCAAGGATGCGATGAAAAATTATGATAAAAAAATGTTCACGCTGTTACACAACGGGACTATACTTTCGAAAGCTTAAAATCTCCCTGACTAGTAGCAGAAATTCTGACAATTCCGTAACTTTTCTAGAAATTGCAAATTCCGTGACTCTTCCAGGATATCTCGCTCACCTCGCCACCATGTATTGCAAGTAATACAAATTTCCTCATAAGAAAGAGTAACCAAAAGTTTATAATCCTGTAGTTTATTTTTAACGCTGATCCTTCTTTTTCTCATTTCATTTTGTTTCATCCTTCCTTAATTTTTTTCACTTCTCATCTCGAAGGGGGGGGGGTCCCCCTTGGCTACGTGCCTGACCGAGCATGCAAGGCCGTTTCTTGGAAAACAATTCTAAACTAGTCCTACTTTTCGTGTTTGCGTAAGAGTACCAACTGGACAGTATAATGTAACATTACTTCTCAGAAAATTTGTTAAATAATAATAATAGTAGTATTCTAATATGTTTTTATATAAATACTTTTGATGTCTTGTTGAAAACTTGGAAGATGACTTTGGCAAAATAGATAAATTATATCAATACGTTGAAGTTTCTGTATTGCTTATGCAAATTATGTATAATAAGAGAAAGAAATTTCATACATTGCGCATGTATATTTGCGTAAGGACGGTCTATCTATATATATATATATATATATATATATATATATATATATATATATATAGATAGATAGATAGATATAGATATACATGTATGCATATTTTGAAACTGTAGAATTGATCAGTTGTTTACAGAATGCGGTTTCACCAGTTCGATCCGAAGTTGAGCAGTCAAAGCAGCTTTGCCACTCGGAGTTTGTTTTAGTCCTTCCATTCCATTCTGTTCTACTAGTTATTTTGGGGATGCGGTGGTACTCTTAAACTACATGTAATCCTTAAGTTCTAAAATGCTGACGTCCGAAAGACCATTTACGTGCACAAGTCGTAAACACTCTTGTGGTGCTAACATTGCACCCATGCCATGAATACTGTAGAGTACAGAAGCTTCTAAACATTGAGAAAAATTACAGATTCATACGTAAATGAAATCCCCATCTAAAATGTATTTCAGTAATATTTATTGTTAATGTTTTCTGTGACAGGTTAGGTACAGGACGAAAATTTCCTTTTTCTGATATAGAGGTGCATACTTCTGATGGCACAGTCCATTGATAAATAAATTCGATTTATAAAAGATCTATCGCTTCTTGATAGAAGCTTTGACTTCTTTATAAAGCCAGTAAAGATACTATCGGAATTTACATTCTAAAATAACCTGCATGCAAAGAGAGCGAGAGAAAACTGGCTTAATTTATTCGTACCAAAGCAGGTTACTTTATTTAATTCATATTTAACAACAGATTAGTTAATAGTTTTAGTATTACAAATATAACTTTTACCATGGGAATTAACTGCGTTCGTAACGCCATTACTGAAATCACTACACAGTTGCATCGACGAATTTCAGAACTAAAGCAAGTGAATGGATCATGCGCAAGTCCTAAACTATAGAAGACCTAAAGTTTAGGATTTGTGCTCATATTTTCAGGACTTAAGAACGTTACCTGTTATTTCAATGAATTTCCTTGGCCATCCATCCAGTATTTGGCACGAAAAGTGTGAGACTTGCGAAATTCAAAAATTCATACTGAACCTTATCAGATGGAATACGGCACATCATCATCGTAGGTATTCTGCCATTATTGACAGGTTACTTGCCGCAACTGAGAAGCTTCCATGCTCCACGTTCTTCTGCTAACCTCTTTCTCTTCACGTAAGATTTTTCTGTTTTGATTTCGTCCATTTATTGTAGTCTCCTTCGCCCTTTCCCTTTCTTTCCTGCCACTATAACATGTAGCACGTCTCTCGTGATACTTTTTTTTTTAACCAATGTCCCAATAAGTTTCTCTTCCTTTTAATAATATCTAAACTTGTTCTTAACAATAATATTTCTCCCTACCATTTTTAACACCCTTTCATTTGTTTTCCGCTCGATCCTGCTAATTCTCACCATTCTTCTTCACACCCACATTTCGAAAACATCCACAGTTTCTTATAAATAAATAAATACTAAGTAAGGGCTATATAAAAATGTATGATTGTAAAGAACTTTCTGATCGAAACGTGAGAGAATAGCTTGAGAACTACAGCTTCTCCAACCACTACTTAAGTGTACCTACTCAGGGCACATATTGATCATAAGAAAACTGAATTACCTTGTGCGTACGTGTTTGTTACTTTAATTGAATATTTCTTTTCTCTCTGGGAATGTCATCAGCACCATTTACCCAGTCTTACTATAAATACTGTTCCAAAGTTTTAATTACCTTGATACAAAATGGTTAGAGATATTTCAATATTCTAATAACATGAGTGACATGGATGCATTATGAACTAAAATCACGTATAATTATTCAAAATGATCATCATTAGCACACACACAGTCCTTAAGTCTTTGTTGCCATTCATAAATTGCATTACGCAACACAGCAACTGGGAAATCTGCAGCTACCTCCCAAAGAGACCGTTTTAATCTTCCAACATTGGGATATCTCTTCTTGAAAGCCATCTCCTAAAGTTTGGACCACAATTTCTAGTTCAAACGGATTAGTTCCGAGCTTCCAGAAGACCAATCAGAAGTGGGAATGAAGTCAGGAACATTTGCCTCCAGCCACTGCTGGGCTGTCCGTGCCTTGTGTGCTGGGGCTGAGTCCTGCTGGAAGCTCCAGTTGTGTCCATGAAAAAAAGTATTGCCGAGATTCTTGACTAATCTCACAAACACTGGTACACTTTGGCTGACGTTTTGATACCCATTTCACAGGTGCCCTCGTAACTCACCCCACCACACCAGGACAGGCAGGATGGTGACCCTTCTGGATTCTTGGTGCATTTTTACTAGCTTCTTTAGTTAATGTGGCGTATATTCTGTCGTTTTGGTCATTGAAAGCCTTCTCAATAGTCAACACTGACAATCTTTTCATCAGTGAAAAGGATTCGACGGTGCCTATTTACTGCGTAACGATTAAGTAAGCACTTTCCCTTTAGGAGCCTCTAGCACTTCAGCTCACTTGTCAGATGATGTCCTTTGCGTTGTTTGTAAACATGGAGTCCCAGATCGTTGCTTAGCTGCGAGAAATAGACATTTTCGATATATTTAACTCACGGGCCACACTGGATTTCGTTGCACACGCGCCGCCACTGCTTTCACAAGTTCCAGTATTCGTACTGTGCATGGTCTTCCTTGCCGAGGGCGATGTTTCACAGTTCCAGTCTGAACAAAGCCCTGGATAGTGCGGTAAACGATTTTTTTTGTTACTAATTTGCAACATCTGGAGGGATTTGAAAATTTCCCCTGCTGATTTTGGTTGCCTTGCCTGTGCATCGCTATCATGGATACAGGCACTGACACCTTTACACTTCTTCAGCTCATTCATCAATGACTCATGCTTCACGATACCGCTCTTGACATCGCTCGCTTGTACGGGCGGGAGTACAACCACCCTCAAAAGTTGGGACAGTATTTATGATAATTCTAAGTATTATTACTGTGACACCGGATTCTTACTTTTATATCTCTTCTAAGTTTTGTTATCTTTCAATGAACAATGGGTAGCACGGTGGCTTAGTGGTAGAGTGCTTACCTCTGGTAGTGCGGTCTCTGGTTTGATTCCCGGCCAAGTAACTTTGTGGTAGACAACATAGTGTTCGTGGGTTTCCTTGAGGTACTCCCATTGCCTCCCACAATTTCATTATACCAATTTTTCCATCATCATTAATTTGCCTTAATCATCCGTTTCCCGTAGCATAAAGGACGTAATACAACTGAAATATTTCATTTTCACTTTTAAAGAACAACCATAAACGTCCCTGTATTTACAGTCAATTCACTGGTATTACAAAAAAAACAATAATTTATGCGGAATTCCACAATGTCTAAGTTATTGCTGTGGTTGCCCCTCAGTATATTTTGACTGTTGTAAACACTAATTTCACTAGTAGATTAGACTCTTCGCAGACCTCGTTAGTTTTAAGACCAAAGGTGGTTAAACACTTTGTTTTGCCGTATGTAGGTTGTCATTGAGATTTCTTCTGAAAGCTAGTTTTACACTTTTTGTTGGCATCAGGTATGAAGTTGCGGAACGATTTTGAATTCCAAGTGAAGATAACATATAATTTCATTCTAACTAGTAAACCTGCTATGTAACTAAAAGTAAATTGTTCAGGAGAAAGAAAGAAAATTGTTTAAAATATATAGTTTCTAGAATTACCTTAAACTTTTGTATCTTAAATTAGCTCTGTCTCATGTACTGTTAGTGGTAATAGCAATTTGGAAATCTATCCTTTACTTTTTACGGAACACCACATGAAGTTCATAACCAGGGTGTCTATCGGTCACGAAAGTCACAAAAGCCCCGGAAAAGTCACGAAATCAGAAAACGGTCACGAAAGTCCAGAAATTTACCTTTTGGGTAGCGATTTTTTTTTAAATCTGTACAAATGTAAGTACAGACTGGAAAATTTTGTTGTATAAAACGTCAAAATTCATTACCAAAAAAGTCTATGGTCGGCTTTAGACGCTACCAAATCACAAGCAAAGCACGCTTCTATCGCATTCATGAATATTCGGCGTATTCGCACCCAAATTCGCTCTTGAGAATGTTGCAAAATTATATGATTTGGTAAAGAAAAGGTCACGAAAAAGTCACAAAATTTCAATTTGGAATTTTAGTAGACACCCTGATAACCCATAAAGGGAAAAAAATGTGACAGCAGGTTTTCTGGTTGGAACGACAATATTCAGATCCAACTTTTGAGGTGAAGTGAGGACATGCTGGCTTAAGTTTTAGAGCACTCGCTTCTGATGAAAGGAATCTCTGGTTTAATGCTGACTACTGGACAGCATAGTGTGCAATTGGCCTTCTGGGCCTGTTCACTATAATTCTTTCATAAACATTCAGTGCCATGTATTTTACAGTTCATACCAGCGACTTACAATTAAAAGTTTCATTCAACTTTTTATATTCAGAGTCTAGAATATTCCATTCCTGCTTCACGTAACCTTTCCTGTTTCTTCGTATAAACTTAGTGTATTTTTAAGGTTGTGATCAGACCAACTTTATAAACATTTTAGACTTTTCAACTGTAATCCCTTCTTTGTAGCCTCTTTGCTTCAAGTTAAAAAGAAATGTATGTTCTCTTTACAAACTAAAAGTATGTAAAAGAAGTTTCATTACTCTTTCGTGTTTTATAGTTAGTAGTAAATTAATTTTTCAAAAATAAAAGTAATGATGTGAATGTGCACGCGCCATTGGCCATGCATGTTCGTGAATAGACTAGGACCCGATGTCACTTGCCTGGGTGTCTCCGAACAGAATTACATGTAAAATTTAATCGTAGTTCCCACCACAGCTCTTGACCCAAGGGTTCATAATGCAGCTAAGATGGCACGGAATAGACCACTTACTGTTGTCAGGTCATTGCAGCACCAAGGCTATATAAGACATGAAGATATAATTAACATGGGCTTCGAACAACATGTGCAGTTACTAGAAATCGAACTGGGGTCTCCCATGACAAAGCATGACGGCTAATGGTACAGACAAAACCAATATTTATTTTATTTTTGTACTAACGGCATGCTTAAAATCGCTTCATACTTTGCGCTGTAGTAATTTGTCAAGGTTAGAAATGTTTACAGTTCGGAAATAGTAGTAATTTCTGCATTGTACTCTTAACGAATCGTATAAATTTCGCACACCTCTGATGCGATGAGTTCTTATTTCGATTTTGAGCCACGGAAGTTTGTGATGAATTATCTCGTGTCCGTGGCTTTTATTTTCATTCATTTTCTTTAATCGTCTGAGTCCTTCAGCCTAAAAGACGTAAACGTAGGACGTACCGGTAAGACTTTATTTTTTATTTTTCATTATACTCACACGTGTCTTTCTTTGTGTTGCAGTATTCATCAAGAGCAACATACTTGAATGTTAAATGTGTTTTTCTTACTCTCGCTTGTCTGTGAAGAATCCATGGTCATTAGGTTCCTTTATGTAATCTGCCCTTATGTTGTCACATAGAACTGTAAACATTCCTGACACTTGCTTGTTTCACAACGGAAGTTCTTGCGATGAAACTCCCATTGGTATTAGTCCATGCTCATGTTCCAACAGATAGTTAGTAATATTGAAATTTATGTTGTGTTCTATGTTCAGTGTTTTTAACTTCTTTATTTACATTTATTTTCCACAGCATCCGTGAACGGGGAGTGGGTGGAAGTGGAGTAGAGTTGTCTTGATTTAAATGATACGAGACAGAGAAATTGCGAGTTGCAAATTGTGTTTCATTACCTCATCGTCTGTATACCATGCATCAATATTAGGTAAGATAGTATTATTATGTGCATTTATGTACGTTTATTTTTAATAGTTTGTTTGATAGATATCGGCCGTTTTTCATCTTTAATATTAGTCGTCTCAACCAGTTCTCATGACACTAATAACAGTTGCGTGAGATCTGGTTTTGCTGGAAGGATGGAGCAATTATGTATTATTGAACCTGTTTAAATCCTGAACGCTTTGGAAATCGCTAGATGGACGCTTTCATCCGCGCCAAATTATCCGCCGTTGTTACGGTCCGAGGTCGGCCAGGCGATGTTTTTCTCAGTGCAGATCCTGTTGCTGTAAAGTTTGGTATCTAACGTTAATAGTTTTTCTATCCGGAAAAGAATTTTGTCGTCCAAGTTCGAATGCGAAATACCCGGTGAGTAGAAATCACAGAACCACCATTACAAATATACTCCTCCATAACAGACGAACGATGCTCACCGCGCCACGCCACGTGATTGCGACTACTGAAAATGGCATGTATACCGCTTTCGACCGATACCCGCTCCTCCACCGTATCCTTTTCACAACTCACACAGCGTCCTCTTCAAATACGAGAGGTCTTTTGCCGGACCCTGTATTTCGTGAACATACCAAGCTATACGATATCTACTACCAAACAAAATTTAGTCAAGATCGGATTAATATTTTGGATAGCATTCCACATATAATGACGTTTCACTAAGTTGAATCTCAACTTTGGTGGTCAGGAACTCAGAAGCCAACGGCCTGCACACCATAATATTTAATCTGTGTACTAAGCTCGTGAAGTCCCATGATACCAAGTAGAGTCAGATCGATCGCATGCCATATATTCTGTTCTGACATTGACCAAATGAAGGACGACCAAAGGAAAAGCCATCAACATATACCTAAGTTGGTGGCATGAGGAGTTAGTGGTAAACCGCTCACCTCTGCTGCAAGGGAGCTCTAGCTCGATCCCAGGCCGCTTGAATTTGTGGTAGACAGTATCGTATCCGCGAGTTTTCTGGGAATTCTCACCTGTCTTCATACATTCGTATTCTACCCATTCTTTAATGATTATTCTCTTTCATTAGTCATCTGGCCCTTTTAGCTTAAAGGGTTTGGTCAAAAGTTCTTTCTCTAGGTTAGCAACATAAAAATGAAGTGTGGAGAGAAAGAAACGTGGTGAACAAGGGTAAGTGAGAAATCAGTAGGCACAGCAGTTATTCAAAATGTCCCTGTGCCTGAATACAAGCTTGTAAACGAAGCAGCTAATCATCAGTGGCTGCACGCACCACATTCATGTCCATGGCGGCCACTGCTTTCACTCTAGCAGACTTCAAGCGCGGTCCACAATCATGTGAGGTTGAGCACACACCTTCTCTTCCAAATAGGGTCAGATCTTGTAGTCAAGAAGATTTAAATCTGGAATAGATGAGAACCATTCTTCGGTGGTGGTGAATGCAATTTTGTTGCCACAAAACTAATCCTGCGTCGTCTTCACCTTATGAGCTGGTGCTGAGTCCTGTTGGAACACCCAAAACTTGTTTCTGAACATAATAATGCGAAGGGGTTTCACCATCTTACGGAGAATGTCCTCCTAGTACATTTTGATCCCTGTTTTCACACCTTTTTGTCAAAAATGGACGTCAGTGGGATCCAGGTACGACACACACAGTCAAACTATTACTGATGCAGAGTGATGACCTCGCTGGACCCGGGGAAGTTATTCACTTGTATTGCTGCAGCACTGGTCGTAGCAAACAGCTTTTCATTCTGCCTGTTGAGGTGTTCTTCAACTGTGAAAAATTTGCGCATCTATCAACAAAGTTTGTCGATGCTTGTTATCCGCGTACTGCTACAGGAGCTACTTTCACCTATCACGTGACATTTTCATCAAACGTTGATTTAATCGCTGGGTGTTCTTTTGAGATAGGTATGGAGTCTTAGGACTTCGTTGATCTCCGTTTTAATTCCAAGACCAATATCGAACTTCATATCTGACATTGTAATTAATCCAGTTTTCGGATGTTGCCTACTGATACTAGGTCATTAAATTCTATTGAAAGCGATCACTATTAGACTTCCAATTATGGAGTGAACTCAAGAATAAGACAGTTTTACAAATTCTTAAAAGAAAGTTGAAGTGAATACCAAATCGCGTCTGCATTATATGAACGATAATGATACCCGTAGGCTGTAAACCATTTCGACCTCCATTGTAACGTACACAGTGTGGCAAACAACACTTTTTTTTTTTTTTTTTTCTGCGAAGTTAGTTTTGACAAGGAGGTTTTCTATGATGGTAAATCTTGCGTTTGACATTGGGAACACATCTATAAATTTTCAGCTCAACTGATCGGCAGTGTGGAGCGTGACGTGAGTAAGTTAGACTGATATTGTGATTCCTCGTCACAATTTCAGCGTGGAATAAACAGTCAGTATTAAGTTCTGTGCGCTCTTAAAAAAGGTATATGGGGACAATATCGTTTATTCGTTGCCATGTTTTTGAATAGCAAAAGGTTTTCAGTACGGGCTAATTGTTTTTCAGATAATAGGCTCATTTTATTGGCTATAGTCATGAGCAATGTAATGGCCTCTTGTCAGTTTATACTTAGTGTTGATTGAATGTGTACCTAGGTAATGTTGATAAAGGTAGTTGGGTTAATGTATTGCTCTCTAAAGATGATGCAAAGTTTTATTAGAATAAAGCGAAGTTTATTTATTTATTTATTTATGTATTATTATTATTATTATTATTATTGTTATTATTATTATTATTATTATTATTATTGTTATTATTATTATTATTATTATTATTATTATTATTATTATTATTATTATTATTATTATTATTATTATTATTATTATTATTATTATTATTATTATTATTATTATTATTCAGCATTTGCATCTACATTGTTATCGCGTTTGGAAAGCACAGTTTTGAAGAAAGAATATTTGTGAACGTTAAGGTGTATGATAGATTATATAGAATGACTTTTCCTATCAAACAGCAATAAGAATGATAATTCTCTTCATTATTATAATGATATGTAGTGAGTGTGATAGCCGGAGTAGATTACATAGATACTGAAATCTTTGACGCAAAACTGCCTCGATGACTTTTTTTTAACGTTTAGTTTATGCTTCGAGATCGAGGGATACGGCTGATAATATTGATCGAATTGGTGGAATGAAGAAAGTAGGAGGAAGCGCAAGAACCCACGCACATGATGTTCGTCCATCACAAAGAACACTTGGCGTAAGCTGGGATCGAATCAGACTCCCTTACATCAGAAGTGAACTCTCTGCTTTCCAGAAGATTTAACTTGCGTAGTTAGGATTTCCTAAAATTGTATTCTGAGAACAATGCTGATGCCATAGACTAGAATACATACAGACGAGCAACTTCCTGTATGCGCTATTGAAATCAGTTTGGATCGTCTACACAGCGAAAGAACCAATCAACGCTCTCGGTGGGCGGGATCAGTGTCGTCGTGTGTGGATGGTGCTGCCATCTGTTGTGGAACGTGACATCATGCGTTGCCATAGTAACCGGCGGATTGTTTTCGTCTGCTTCACATCTCAGTGTTAGATGTAGTGCAGAAAGATTAGATAAGATAATGTTCACTTTTTCTTTTACTGTTTCTGGACTAGATGTTCCATTCCAGCTTTTTTTTATATTAATAGATTTTTCTTTCTTTTAAAGAATTCAGTTTGAAAATATCTAAGTGCCGCGAAGTGCGTCAACAGAAAAAGCTGTTCCCAAATGTATCTAAAGGAGCAAAAATCTAGTCTGTGGTTACTTTCGAAATTTCCACGTAGGTGACGTCAGATCGATTGGTTAGTTCCGTCGTCGCATGTTAGAGGCGCTACTGTTGCCAGTTTTTCTCTGAGTTTGCGGTCTGTATATTCTAGTCTGTGCCTGATACTCTCTCTGGTGTATAAATATCCTCCGTATATCGGATACACAACTGTTTTAAGTCTGATATACATAGTGCGGCAATTAAGGAACGAGACTTAATTTACTTCTACCTTAATACCAATGCATTTCTTATCTACATTAAGAGGCTTCATTACAGCGAAATTAAAGTATCGCTGATTTTACAGTAATTATTTGATATCTTCAAATAGATAAAAGATAATCGAAATGTGGAACAAGAGCGCCCTAGACAATATTATGTTACATGAGATACCGCTATCACGACTCACTTATCTGCTTTCGATTTCCAGCCAGTTTTGAAATTCGGCATTTGTTTTCGGTTTGAAATTCGGCATTTGTTTTCGCGTTACTAAATAGCTGCAAACGGAAGACTACTAGATGACTCATGATAACGGTACCTCATACAAAATAATATTGTCTAGGGTGCTCTTATTCCACTTTTCGATTATCTTTTATCTATTTGAAGATATCACATAACTACTGTAAAATTAGCGGTATTCTAATTTCACTGTGATGAGGCATCTTAAGGAAAATACGATCAAAAGACGCATGTCGATCTAACTATAATCTACTTCCAGTGTCGCTGTAGCTCAGTGGTAGAGAGCTCATCTCTGGTGCGTGGGGTCTGGTTCGAACCCCGCTTACACCAGGTGTTCTTTGTGGTGGACGAGCACCATGTGCGTGGATTCTGTTTCTTCCGCGATTCCACCAATTCAGGGAAGCACGGTGGCTTAGTGGTAGAGCGCTTGCCTCTAGTGTAGGGAGTCCCTGGTTCGATTCCCGGCCAAGTAAGTTTGTAATGGACAATATCGTGTCCGTGGGGTTTCTCGCACATTTTCATTCTACCAATTCTTCCATCATCATTCACTTACCTTAATCATCCGTCTTCCTTAGCCTAAAGTTCATAATCGCGGGACGTTAAAGTAAAGCTGTCATTCCACCAATTCGGTCAATATCACATCAGGCGTGTCCCTCAGTCTCAAAGTATAAACTAAACGTTAAAAAAAATCGAGGCGGTGTTCCATTAGATTTCAGTATCCATGTAATCTATTCTGGCTAGACACACTTACTATAGATCACTATAATAAAGAAGAGAACTATGTTTCTTGTTGCTATTTGACAAGAAAAGTCATTCTATAAAATTGATCTTGAGGGGTTAATAAACATACACCGTAACGTTCAGTTTTCTACTGCTTATCTTTAATAGTTCTATATATTTGTGAAAAACATAATTGCATATCTTCAGATAAGTGATGCTTCAAACTAATCCCTTTCTGAGAATAACACAGAACCGCCACTCTTCGTATCCTTCTGGATGCTTCTTTGTATACGAGAAAACAACTACTTTCACTTATGACTTCAGGTTACGCTTAACTGATTTTCAGTGTTAAGTGCAGCTTAATGTATTTATAATTGTACTCATAAGTCAAAGTTATTATTTTCTCCTATACCAAGTAGCATGCAGAAGGCTGTGAAGAGTAGAAAGAGTGCTATCTAAGAAAAACCTACCAGACAGTGCTGACAGGAAGGGGAGAAATCGAAATATTGTAGAGGATTATAAAGTACAAAAGTGCATCAAAGGATAAATATTTTATTATTTATACTTAAATTACGTTAATATGCACACTTTAAATTATCATATTATGTATAAATAATTTTTACTTAAACAGGGTGTCTACTGATACTGGAAATTACTGGAATTTTGATCCACATACTGGAAAAATCATGAAACTGGTAATTTCTTAATAACACTTTTTTGTAATTGTTCTAATAGTCTTAGAAACAATTTTGTATTCATTGAGATTGTAAATTTTTCCAAAGCAAGAGTTGTATACATTTTGTAATCAGAAATTTAAAACAATGGGTCGAGTGGAGGGCTGTGAGAGGAATTGGGAAGCCCTTTAAAAAATGTTAAAAAATCAAGGGTAACTTAATTTATTAAAAATAAAATATTCTTTTGATGCTGAAACAATTACAAACCTGAAATCATCAAGTGTGTTATTATTGTTAAAGAACTTTAAAAAAAAAGCATTGTAATAGATATTGGAATTGTGCTGATAGTTATACTGAATATACTGGAATTTTGAAAATGAAACTCAGTAGACACCGTGTTAAAGATTGTCTTTGCGAATAGTACAGCATGTTTATAAATGAATGTTCAGTTTTAAAAAGTAATAAAAAACCTATTTACTACCTTACATGAGTAAAACCTATACCGTAAGCAGTGGCAACTGTCCAAGTTTTTCATGCGCTATCAGATGTTTGCTTATCATGCTTACTACGGAGGCGCAGCGTCGATTTCCGAAATAGCGTTGCAACAGGAAAAGACTCTGCGTGCTCCGTTTTGAGGTGTCCAGATCTTGGATACGAGTTTCGTGCAGGTAATATAAATAGGTGGTACCAACAGTTCGTGGAAACTGGATGCTTGTGTAAAGCCAAGAGTTCTGGTTGGCCTTGTGTGTCTGATGTAAATGTTGAAAGAGTGCGCGAGATGTTTCAGCTGTCTTCACAAGTCACTTAGTAACACAAGTAGGGAATTGGGCATGCCAAAGAATACGATGTGTTGCGTAAGCGGCTATGCTTTAAACCGTACAAAGTGCAATTAGTGCAGGCCTTTACACCAGCAGACAAAGTGAAAAGGGGTGACTTTTGTGAAGAGATGCAGTTGAAAATGGGGGAAGATGGTTTTGTAGAAAGACTCACCTTCTGCGCTGAAGCCACTTTCCATGTAAGTGGCAAGGTGAACAAACAGAATGTCCGTATCTGCGGAAGCGAGCAACCAACATACACAGATAGAGTATCAGCATTACTTTCCAAAAGTGAACATTTTCTGTGCGGTGTCCCGCGAGAAAGTGCACGACCTATTTTTCTCCGAACAAGAAACTGTGACCGGAGACTTACTTTTATTCATGCTGGAAATTGGTTGATACCCCAGTTGAAGAGCAGTTGTGATTACATTTTGCAACTAGTAGAGCTTCTTAATCGTGTTCCTCTGGATTGGACGTGTTGAAACAGAAGACAACCACCTTCTCTCATGGCCACCCCGTTCGCCGGGTTTATCACCATGCGATTTCTTTCTGTTAGGGTTTGTTGAAGAGAGTTTATGTACAGCCAATGCCCGTGTCCCTTGAGGAAGTGTGTGATCGGATAATGCATACACTGTAAACCGTCACGGCGGACGATGAGAGTATGGGAAGAATCTGATTGCCATGTAGATGTGTGAACAAGGTTGCACATGTTCAAAGGTTGTGATTAATGCATCAGAAACTTGGATAGTTGTCGCCGCTTATGCTGTAAGTTTTGCCCATATAAGGTAATAAATAGATTTATTATTAATTTTTAAAACCGCACCATTCATTTAGAAACACGCTGTGTATTGCATTCCACTACCAATCCGACACTATATAATTGAATGCATTTCCCCTGCTTACTATATCTGGAACAGGTTTGGAAGGGTACATAAATCCACGTCTTCCGGCTTAGCATTCCGTTTTTCTTTACATCATACCAATCTATTAGTATCTTAACATTTACTAAGAGTTCTTGATTATCCATAATATATTCACTTCCATTCATTACCTTGAACAAGCCTAACCTTAAACTTGTGTATATACATCGTTATATATTTACCTAACAAATTAGCAAAACATATCCATTAAGTAAGAATCTGTCCTAGAGCAAGGATGATACTGTATTCGCTCTACTGAGGTTTCTCATTGCTGCAGTTCACTACCAGATATGAGGGAACTTACTAGCACATTTTTGTTTTGGTAGAAGTGACTAACGGTTCCAGAGAAACGTGTAATAGAAAAGAAAAAATAAACTTTCCCATTTTAAATGAGTGTTCACAAATTGTACTTTTAAAATATTTCTTGTTTTCTTATTCGTCAACGCGAATATCCAGAAGCCAGCTTGGTATTTGTAGAAAAGTAAATAAGTGATTCATCCATATGCCTTTCATGTCGTAATGTCTTAAATATTTAATATAAAATCTTACATTTTACATTTTGAAATTACCTCCTGTTAACTCCTCAGTCCACAATTAAAAGAAGGAGCGAAAACATGAATTCAAACGAAATGAACAGGTCGATATAGACAATCTATTCCAATTCTATTATCGTTTTTGTTTTGTAATCACGTGATTTTGTAAAAATATGTTTGTTAAGTGTTGTTACATAAAACATAAAATTTAACATTGGCTTCAATACGAAGTTCACGAAAACTGAGAGTTGTAACATTATTTGATTGTTTCATATTAAAATATAAAATTATAATTACATAATTATAATGGAAAACACTGTGCATTCTGTTACCACAAGCTTTTAAAAGGCATGGGATTAAATTAAATTTATATTCTTATTAGAAAAGAAACACCTTACCAAGTTCCTTTGCAGGTGGTAAAGTGCGAGGAACCGACGACACGATCACGTTATATAAACTATTCTCATTGTTCAGTTGTTAACGTTTATTCACCATTGTTTTGTATTTTTTAAAAATGAAATAGATTGTATATTGATCCTTGCACTTACCATTCATTGATTTGTATAATCAAAGCAACGTTTCAAACCAACACGAGGCTCTTGAGGATTTTGAAGAAATAAAGGGGAAATGGAAGGGCAGTTAAAATTAAAAGGAAAATTTAAATTGATATTTTATCTCCATGTCAGCTTAGCAGTATCCTTCATCAGTTGGAATCGCAATTCTTGAAGAATCCTATTTTGAGATCTACTAGGTATTATGAGTTCCACAGTGTTCATCCACCTTAGTCCTCCACAAAATTTGCAGTGTTAAATCTGCCATTGAAATTAATGTTTAGAACAGCCAAAAATAAATTGAGAGAAAACCATGTAGAGCATGAATTAAAATCATAATGTGGAATTCTGCATAAATTATTAATGTGAATCGTCTTTTTGTAATAACAGTGAATTGACAGGAAATACAGAGACAGTTACTAAGGACAGTCAAAATGGATATTAAGTCATTGAATACTTTGACTAATTATTCTTTAAAGAAAACAAAACTTACAGTAGATGTTATAGGTAAGAATCAGGTGATACAGTGATAGAAGTGGAGCTGATGATGATCGCAGAGAGGAAGGAAATATTCAAATAAAGTAATAAACATAGAAGCATAAAGTAGACCATTTTTCTTAAGAAAAAATAGGTTTAGTTCTCTTTTATATTTATTAATGCACAGAAAGGATACAAATTTCACACCAAAATTCATAGGAAACCATAGGGTTGTCACATCTCCGCAGCAAAATGTAGGGACGCTATATGCGTTTTCATTGATACATTCCTTAAGTATGAAAACAAACGTCTAGGAAACATTCTTCTCAAGGGCTTGTGCTCTGGAAGATAAATTCATAACGAAGAAATAAAATATCTTTCTGAAACTAAGAATCAGCCTTGTGAAGTTACTTAAGAAATGGTTAGGGAAGGCTAGAGCCGTGTAAAAAGAACACAAAAATAAAGTATCGATTAATTTAATAAACTTCCAATTCGTAAACAATAAACTTAGGAACTAAAAAAGTAAAAATAAATAAAAGGGACGTTCCAAAGACTCCGTTTAAATATAGTCGTACGGACTCTTTAAATACCCGTGGAGTTTATAAACTTCATGTTTTTTGTGAGAAAAACGTTCAAAGCCCACAAACAGAATCAATCAGAATTAAGAATTATAAAAGAACATCCAAGTTCTGTACAGTTGCAGCACTTAAAAATATGCTAATTAACGTGATTAACGGGACAAAATTTTATTTAAATCCTGTGACAGTACAGAACTATGGAGACACATTTTTATTTAAATTTTTTTTTAAAAAAAAGAAGAAGAAAAAACTGGGATTAAATATAGGCAGGCTTGGACCAAAATTCTGGTTATGTTATGTTTTCTCTGTGCTACCAACTCTATAATCAGATAACATCACCAGTATCTTGGAGAAATTTGAAGACGATGTTTACGAGGCGTGAAATTACCTACAAATGTGACGGATATATACAGTATTTCATCTTTTTTTTTTTTTGGGGGGGGGGTTGTTTTTTGTTTGTTGGAGCTCCTGTGGTTTGGATCCCACATTAAGCTGTAGGCCTACATCTCATATAGCCTCGGTGTCAAACAAGGCGCTAAACTCCAACCAATCCAATTACTTTTTCTCCTTTTTATTTCTTCAAAATCCTGAAGAAGAACTTGTAGGTTCGAAACGTTGTTGGTTTAAGAATACACAAGTGATAAGTGCACCGAGAATTATTACATTTGATTACAAAACATACCTAATTCAAAAATTGTTAGGCAGGAAATAGGCTGCTTCCGGACCTTGCCAGATCTTCTGTTGTCTCCTCCTGTAAATTCCCACTTCCACTTCTGCACACTACAGTTAATGCAGTGTCTCCACAACATCTTTCAGTTGACTATTAATATCTAATTCACAACAAAATCAATATTGGGCACCTCTGTGGTGAAATTCGTCATTTCAGGTCAGTATCAAAAGAGATTTTCTTTCACAGGTAAGTATGTTAAAAACTAAGATACAAGATTGAGATCTTGCACAGTTAAACTTTGAAGTTTAAAGTTAATTCACAAGTAATTATATCAGTATACCAGTAGTAGTTTTAGAACTATGGCAATACGGCATGTACTTTTGATACGCACCTTGTACACATTTCATTTCTTATACAGTGGATGGACTCCTGTTGAAGTTCTGTTGCAATATCTTCATGAGAGTTAAAATTATTAACAAAATGCTTGGTTCGGTAGTCCGTAATTATTCATAGCTAATTTCAAAAACAAAACCAATAAGCATACACTGTGAGAGTGGCTTCGTGCTGTATCAATTTTTATAAATGTGAACGTGACGCTCCTGTCAACATTTTCTAAATAAAATATTCATATTAAGTTTTAATAATTAAAGAGGTATAAAAATTATTAGACTAAAATAAGTTTTCTTGAAAAAAAAACCTTTATTGTGAGCTGTACCAGAGTTGGCAAAAACCATGGTTTTTATAGAAAAAAAAAAAGTTTTTTTTTTTTTTGTTTAAAGCAGGTTTTTATGGTTTAAATAATTTGTTCTATGTATTTATATCACATATGGACAGAAACAAGTTTATTTTGCCTTGATGTTATTTTGCAACAACCGGGTTATGCTGGAATGGGTCACATAAGCTTAAAGCGGAATCCAAACCGCTTCTCGGCTTACATCCGAGAGAGATTGTTCTCCATTTGAACTCGAAACCAGGACTAATTGGCCACAAATGCGATATGTCTGCCGACTCACTCATAAAGGGCTCCTGATATGAATACGTTGTACTAATCTTTGCACACTTGTTAATATAATTGTCAAGAGTCATTTCAGAAGGATAAAAAGGTAAACAGTTGCACAAGTGAAACCATTACACATAATTACATATGGACAATTCCAAAATATTGCAGCGTACAGAAGAACTAATTTATTCCAAATTAGTTCACTACGACTTTTATTAGTCGAACGACTTAATTTGCATATTTATAAGAAAAGTGAATAAGATACGAATTATTTGAGTTCACTTTGTCACCCATTTATACTGAAATGTTTTAATGAGTCAATGATGGACCGAGATTTATCCCTTCACCAGTTTTATTATAAAATTAATTCTTTTGTGTCTACAAAAGTTCTCATAACAAAGTCTCTATAATGACCAACGTTTGTAGGTTATAATGTTCTGTACGGGTAAGCCCTTAACTTCATTGCAGCCTCCAGGGTTATTTAAGAATGCAGTTCTAGCAGACCTCTGCTCATGGTAGCCTTCACGAGGTACGATTAAGTTTGAAGGGTAACCCTTCGCTTCATAGCAGCCTCCAGGGTTATTTGGATAGGTTGCGATCAATGGTCGACTGATGCTCGTTGCCTCCGTGGTCCCTCTTTTATGTCTCCTTCTCAGGTGGCTCGTCCTCCTTCGGATCCTTTCGTGTGGTCCGTCTCCTTTTGGTTTCCTTCGTGTCTTCCTCCTTAGTGTATCGTCTGCTTTTTTGTTATACATGTGCTTTTGTTGTGGGGATCCTTACAATACATAAATAAATATCAAAGATACTTCTGATTTCAATAAATGCCTCTCGTGGGGTTTGTATGACCCCCGCCAAAAAAAAAAGTACGGCATGTCGATGTATTTTATCAATAGTAAACGTTATTAAAACGAAACAATATTTAGAATTTCTTTGATTGCAGTTGCATAACAATAATAACGAACTATAAAAAAGTCACAAAAGAAACATTCATCAAAAAAAAGAAAACGAAACTTGCTTTTGTAGTTTAATCTCTTTGAGTACTGAATGGGGAATTTAGGTCTGAATATAATACGAATAATATACGGGAGTGAAACATGATAACCCACGAACACTTACACTTTTACGAACATTTTTCCTTTTTTGATTTAAACCATTAAAAAAAAAAAAAAAAAAAAAAAAAGCTGGTTTAAGCCATGGTTTAAAATATCTTGGTTTAAACCAGCCAACCCTGAGCTCTACTATAAGTTAATACTTCGTATGCATGTATTTCTTACGTATTAACATTCCATTATGCCTTGGCGTGCTTTGCAGAAGCTTTTAACACGAACGATAGTGCTCAGGTTTGGAGTTCTAGTTCTATTTATTGCACCTTTCTAGTAACGTTGATTCTCCTTAGACGTTCATTTGGAATTACCAGTCAATTTTCTACGAAATTCATGTCTGAGATGTGCCCACGCCATGGCGGAGTATTTATTTAATCAAGAATTTTATTACATACTATAGCTGAAATGCCCGTTCTTCGTACGGGGATAATAGGCTCATCGGAAACATTTGTATCACCACTTTAAAATATTTATTTCAATAAAAGTGTAATGATAAAAATACAGAAGATGCTCTATTTTTGGAATAAATATTGAAACACTCTACCTCCACAGAATACACCTTAAATTAAATTGATATGAATAAAAGAAAGCTTGAAATGGGTACTATCTATCTTCTAACAGTCATTTTAAACGGAACAATCGCTTTCCCGCCCCGATAACTATGAATTCGACACAAATCTCATTTTTGGCATTTTATTTTTCACCTACTCCCCCTCCTTTCTGCCGACGGGGATGAACTTGGACTTAAACGACATTGAGAGTGTCATTGTTTATTTCAGAAAACCCTGAAAACTATGGATTCCACACTAATATATGAATTGTTTTGCATTATTTTTACATGTCACTCCTTCGAATTTCCTCATTCCCACAATATTTTTTCGAGATCATTGTCTATCATGTTTGGTTAAAATTGCTCTAGCATTTCAAAATAACTTTACTTCGGATATTCATTCTTCCTTACTATTAAGTTAATTTACCTTACTACGATCATTTCCAAATCTACTTCTGACATTTGAGTTAATCCATTGCTGCAGTGACTTTCGCCTTCTTGGTAGGACTCCTACATGAATAAGCTTTCTAGGAAAGCTGATGAACAGATATCAATCCCGTGTCTTTCAAGGTACTATTTTAAGTCCTCATTAGTAGGTTTCTGTTTCTTCCAGGAAATTGGACTAATTAACAATTAGTTCTTAGGCTCGGTTGCTTCTTGAGCCCACAGTTTTCTGTACTAGGGCTGTAATCGTGTTCATTCTTCAAAATTACTCTGATACGACACTGATTCTTGAAATATGGGTAGCTTTTTAAAATTTCCTTGCTGTCTGTACAGCTTTCCTGGGTAATAATGCCTTTTAACAGCAACACTCGTAGGTAAAAGATAATTTGTTTTATCTAAAACCCCAAAAATATACAAAATAAAATTTATCTGTTATAGCTCTGTTGTTGATCATGCAAACTAAATATAAGTAAACCGATTTGTTAACAGCACCAGATAGAACAACTAATTAGTGTATGCTGTGTGACCAATCCTGTCCAACATACTAGGTGAGGAATTCTGTAGGACAGGAAACTTACGAGATGTAATAATCTGTTTACAAAGTAAAGGATTCAAAATTTTGAAGATATAAGTTTCTATAGCGAAGAAAAATGACAAAATATTTTTAAAATGATGGTACTGTAGTAATTTTTACACTGTATTTGATTGCGATGTGATTAATTCGTGTATTCGTTTGTTGCAGGTGGGAATGGTGCCCACTTGACTGGTGAATTCAAAATGGCTATTGTGGGTGTTTCCATGGCCGAAGCTGTGGAGCTCTCTTCGTCTGGAAGTGTCCTGTGTAAGCTAGTTGTGTACTTGTGGCGCACCAAGAAGCTGCTAACTTTGTGAACTATGCATTCCCGTGCGGAGTGACCTTCGGCCTCGCGTAGGCCAATTGGGCTCCAGATATTGGGGGAAAGTGACTATTTGACATAGCTATGCCCAAGTCGCTGGACCAAGAGGGCCACAACCGGGATTGTGGGAGTAGCAGCGACAAAGTACCCGGGCGGTATATCAATTCTGTGTCGGATCTCTACGGCACAGACGAAATTGAAGTTTTGTTAGAAGAAATCAAAGACCTGGAGCCTGCGAGTTTTCACACGGAAGACTTCCAGGACTTCGAAATAGCTGGAAGTCAAACTGGGGTGAACGCTGTCGAGGAAAGCTGTGAGTCCCTGGCTACTATGCATTCGTGGGACTCACATGCTAACTATCGTCATCACTACGAAGAGGCAACGGGCAACAACTCGGTGTTCTCGGGTGTGATTATGTATTGTGATGACACGCACCTGAAATCATCCACAGGAATAGTACGGGTTTTATTAGTGGTATGTAGTGAGTTTCTTGCAAGTTAAAAAAAAGTGCTTGTTCTCGCATATTGCATGATAGCTAAGTGGTGCAATGGTAAGTAACCTCTTATGATGTGTATGTGTGGATATGGATGTCGATAAGCCAACGAAGAGAAATCACTGAAAACAGCATTCGAAATAAGATAAGTATAAATAAAACTTTATGAAAATAATTATTTGAAAACTTACTCTGTTATATATATATTTTTATGTTTTGGAAATATAGCACGTACAGTTTACATTATTGCATTGGATTACATTGCAAAATTCATTTCTTCCGTTTGTGTTTTTTAATTAATAACATGCCTTTGGGATTAACTAGAATCATATAAAAACATGCTATTCAAATATCCCGGTTAATGTTTGAGGATATGGCTTTCCCGTTTTATTGTCCGTGTTTATTCTCCAACATATATTTTGTTTTTGCTTGTGCTTTGCCATTATTTGTTTTTTTAATTGGATAAGTGATAACTTTCTATTTTCAATAGCTGGGCATGATTTAAAATGATAAAATTAACGAAAAATAAGCTACACAAACATAGAAAATAAGTTTAAATTTTGCCGCTCGTAACTGCTAGCCGACTCTTTCTCAGTCATCTGTTAATATAGCCATCTTCAACTGTGCTGGCACTGTGTTTGGTTGTTGTAAATTTTGTAAAAATTGACAAAAATCCTATTCAATAATCCTGTCTGTAATTTCTTTTGCTCTGTAAAACAGGGAAGATCATTGTATCGGAGTTCTAGTCCAATCTAAGGTTTTTAAGATTCTTTTCGCGTTAGTATGGAGTAATCAGATTTTGTTCCATAGCTTCCCTGTTATGATTCGTCTGTGTGCAGTCTTCCTATTCGATTGTCGGTGGTTTACAGGACTAATGTTAAAAACAGCTCGAACAGCTGTGGACTTAAATCTTGCATTCTTCGGGGTGTAATCATGTAAGTGTTTCGGCATTTATGGCTTGTAAATTTTTCTGTCTTAATTATAGAGCTGCTGCTGTTCCGTGTTTCTAATTGTCACGTTGCCACGGGGAACAAAAATTTTTCTTACGTTTCTTTTGGATGATAATGTTTCTACTACAAGTCTGTCGTGATGGATGTCTCTGTTTGAACTCCCTTGTAGTTAATTGGTTAATTCTGATCTTTCGTGCAAGAGGCTGATTTGATTTCTAATAGAAGTTGTGGTTTGGATCCTACGTTAAACTTGTCTAATATAATTTCACTGTTGAAGACGTCTAGAAGACGGAGCAGTATTTCTCTCTTCAGCTTTACAGATAGGTATGATATTTATTGTTTTCAGAAGTAGGGGTGAATCTATTTGTGATGTCCATGACGGCAATTGAGAAATTCGAAATACAGTCTTGCGAAACTTTACGTTCCGGTACATAACCCTTTTCTCATTGTCTCTGACAAGAACTGACTATTTTTGTTACCGGGAAGGCAATGAAACACGGGTCGCGACTAGCCTTTCTTGTTGATTTGCAGTCAGCCGGAGTTGAACCCAATGGTGGAACTTCGTGGTAAAACCAAATTCCATTGTTGTGTGTCTGAAAGGTGTCTGCTAATTCCGCTGTGGTTGAATTTGGACTGTTTTTATTGTGACTTGGTCAAGAACCTCTTCTGAAAACACTGCTGGATGTCTCGACAGTGGTTGATGTAGACAGCTTCTGTCTCCATCCCAGAATTTGTAAAACTAGACGACATATTCTGTCAACTCCATCTGCACCATATAGCCCTCCCCACTGGCGCCGTTGGGGCATGCGGTACTGGATTGAATTTCAGGTGGGATAATGGTGAACGCGTTGAAGTCGTTCGGATTCTATAAACTGAAGGTCTACGTTTCATGTAGCCTTGGTGCTGGAGAGCCTAAACTCCAACCAATCAGCTGTTCAAACAAGCGAATGGTACGGCATGTCACTTGCTAAATGTTAACGGCAGGCTGCAGCCGCAGTATTACCTTATCGAACTCGAAAAGTAAATCTCCCTTAGCCTAACAGGCATAACCATGGGACGTTAAACTCGAACTCAAACTCAGAAAGTAAACTGTGTCTGTGAAAAGTTCTTTATTGGTCTTTGTTTCACCCACACGATACTCTGTCCCCTAAGATTCCTCGTTCACATTCACTGTCTGTTGCTTCTCTAAGGTATCCCCGATTATGGGACCACCGATTCATGCTCTGGCAGCGTCTTCTGAGCGGTCGGTACTTCGCTAAACGGTGAACTGTTAAAAAGGTAGAACTTTTGCAGGTACAAATACTAGGTATAGAATAATAGTAACAATCATGGTTACATGACGTACTGCACTTACATCTTTTAATGGTGGCTACGACTAAGAATAGGATTTGTTAGAACAGTAGATTTTTTTTTTTTTTTTTTTTTTTAACTATTAAGAGTAGATTTAAGTTCAGAATTGTGGGAACGAACCATTCCATCTTTAGAACGTTTTGTGAAAAGTGTTAAAATGAGTATTAGTAGTGATTATATAGTAAAGCACAGTACACAATATGTCAATTCTCTTCTTTGTTTAAAAGAAACTCAACACATACTGCATGTTTTTAAGTTAGCTTGAAATGGAATTTATATGTTTGTTTTTCTTTTTAAAAGGCTACTTCTGTTACAATTTCGTGTCAATAAAGTTTTATTTGAGTTGTATTATGTAAATTTATTGTTTTTTGTGTTTTCAAATTTTACACAGCGGCTTCGTGTATCAGATTATTTTTGCTTCAGTGTGATTTTAGTTCTTGAAATGCCGAAAAGAAAACTGTAGTTTTAGATTCTGCTCCTCTTTTGTTTTGGGCAAAAGTAAAAGTAAACTGAGATGCTTTAGTCTCAGCTGAGGACTTGAATATCTGTGCCATCGTGATTTCTAAACCTATTGATTTATATGGGAAAATATCATTTTTGTCTTCTTTTGAAGTGGTATGAGTTTACTGATTTAATTTTTAAATTATTTAGACATCTCTTCGTGAATAGATCTTCTTACCTTTAGTATCCGGTTTAACGAATTATTCTTAAATCATTTCAACATACTCTGATATCTTTTTCAGTAATCCATAAGCTAGTTACACCAGGTGTATGTTGAAACTGACTAATTGTATGGCGTATGGAACCCAGAGTTCAATGCCACGTTCGAAAAAACTCTCCATTGATTTCTGTCCTTAGCCAACAAAATCCAGTTTCTATTTTGTATTCTTATTTCTGTGGGATCCATTTTAATATTGCCCTCCAATCTGCATCTAGGTCTTCCTAATGGTCGTTTGCCGATTGGACTTCTAGTTAAAACTTTGTAAGCGTTTCTACTTTCTTCCATTCTGGCTACTTGGAATGCGCACCTGAGCCTCGTAGATTTGATGGTAGACCGTATAAATTAGGTAGTTCCTTGTTATGGAGTTTCCGTCATTCCTCATTCCCGTTCCTCTTGGGTCCGAATATTCGTCTCATGATTTTATTCGTAAATACTTTCAGTCTGCGTTCTTCCCTCAGAATAAGCAATCATGTTTCGCAGCCATACAGAACAACAGGCATGATTATCGTTTTATATATTTTAAATTTCAAATTCCTCGGCAGAATTCGCGACGACAAAAGAGTTTGATCTGAATAGTAACACGAATTCCCTGTTTTCAGTTGACATTTAAGATTACGTTGAAACTAGGTTGTGAATCACTGAAGAAGACATCCGAATATGTTGAAATGATTTTATAATTCATTTAACCGGCTCCAAAGCTAAGGTAGTTTATTCATTTATTCAATGTGTATCATATAGGGCTAGTATCCATGAATAAATATGTCACTTCGTTAAGATTAAATTCTGCGATACGTAATTTAAATCGTGGTAATAGAAGGCAATTGTCCCGGTTTGTACGTCACTTGTGACGCTAATAGATGCCGTTAGCTGTTCAATGATTTTCAACACACCATTGTGGATATCGAAGTGAGTAATTGCATAAACTCAAAAATATAAATAAAGCAGAATTTATTAGAGCTTCTAATGAAGGAGGATTTTAACTTGTAGAAAACAGTGGGCCGAAGACTTGAGAGGAACAACTGATATTTATAAATTAAATTCAAATAAAAATTCCTATACAAATTAATTGTTTACAAAACAGAGATGTTTACATAGATTTGAAGAAGAGTCAGTAAATTTAAACTATTTAAATCCCCGTAAAAAGCATTTTTCTGTTTATAAACCAATGGTCAGAAAAAACAAAATGGCACAGATTGTCAATAGCCTTAGGAATATCAATATGATATAAATGTTCTTTTGTTACGAAGTGTAACTTTCAACCAATGTTTGTTGCGTTTGCAAATTCAAGAACAATGTTTCAAGTATGAAATTATCGTTGTATTGCATTGAGATTGTGAATGATTATTTGACATTCTGCTTGTACTTCTAGTTACATTCTTATGAATTATCTATGCACGTTATAGTACTTAAATATGTTCTTGAAATTTTATTTTGTTGTTTTGTATTATATTTTGCTAGTCATGATGCATTTATTTATTGTTTTATACATATTATTTTTAATTTATAATAAATTATATGTTGCAAAGTAGTATGCGTTGTGTTTTTGTTAAATGTTTCCTTATGTTGAATGATTAAAGACGTTTTCGTTAGTTTCTTGATGTTAGATTTCTGCACTTTCTGTTAGATATGCCTAATCAAGAAATGTGAAGGGATGAAGTCATGTTTTTGTGAGACACACACAGGATCGATATATTAACATATTAATAATGTTCTTCATAATCTTCACAAAGAAGAAGTCTTTGTGAACATTACCGTTTTTATTAGCTCTTCGACAGAAACGCTAGTAACATGGAAAAATGATCAATGAAGAAAGGACAATAATAAGGAAACCTTGTAAGCAACTAGAAATGATATATTTTTCTTCTTTACCTCAGGCATAGGTTGGTAGGCAACACGAAAAATTTAAAACTTCCCTCTTTCTTAAGAGAGCAGTTTTATACTTTGATAAGGCCTCTTCTTCGTAACTGCATCTAAATAATCTATCCTTGGTCTTCCTCTTCCTGGTTTTTCTTCTGCCTTTTCCTCTATCAGCATGGTGATCCAATCAGAGTGCCGAATAAGATGGCCAAACATGCTGTTTCTTCTTTTTCCTATTATCTTCATGATCTGTCGTCCTTCGTTAGCTTCCATTAGTACGTCCTCATTCCTTTTCCTTTCGGTCCATGATATGCGCAGCATTCTGCGCCAACACCACATTTCAAATGCTTCCAACTTGGATATTTCAGCTTTTCTCAATGTCCACGTCTCTGAACCGTAAAGAGCCACGTCTCCATACCAGTCTTAATAAATCATTTACGAACGTCCAGCGACACATTTCTTGATGTTAGTAGTCCTCTTTTCCTATTGAATGCTTGTTTGGCCTGCGCTATTCTTGAACTTACGTCTTTTTCACTTCTTCCGTGCGAGGATATTAGACTTCCTAAATAGGGGAACGTCTTAACATTTTCGATTTTTCTTTCCATCTAGCCATATGTTTGCCCCTTCCTCTCCTCTTGTACACTTTATTACTTTAACGAAAGTAATTAATACACTTTAATATTATTTAAGAAATGGTAGAATGGATCTGATTTGTTTTGTGTATTGGGTCTTTAAGAGTTTTCCTGAACGGTTTCGATCACTTAATGTGACCTTTCTCAACAGACGAAGTCCATAAAGACTGAATCACTTTACAGAAATATCTTGCTCTTTAGGTGCAATGGGTTCTAAAATGGAAAATTAAACAACTGACCTCTTGATAAACTTGCATAGATGTGTGTTTTAATAAAATTATTTTCGAGAAAAGAACTATTGTCCAAGTGATATTCACACTGCCCGTGTTTTTAGATTTGTAAAACCTCCAGTCTTGTATCAACGAGTCTTGTCTTGTACAATAATGTATTTCTACAAAAACCACAAATTTATGAAGAGATCAGTTTTATGCTAAGAGAGCTGAACAGAAGCTTGTATGGAAGTACAAATGGAAAAATTTAGGGGGAACAATGGGTTCAGGAGAGGTAAGGGCACAAGAGATGCAATTGGATTATTAAGAGTGATCGGTGAAAGGTTTATAGAAACAGGTGTATGTGCTATTTATTGATCTAGATAAGGCTTTTGACCTCGTAAATTGGGAATTGTTGGAAGTCTAAAGAAGGTTGGTTTGAAATGGAAAGATCGAAGACCCGTAAGGAACTTATATATGAACCAAGTAAGTGTTAGAATAGAGGAGGAACTAACAAAGGACAACTGGAAGGGAAATTTGACAAGGATGCTGTCTCTCGCCAACTTATTTAATATCTATTTAAAAGAGAGAATGAAAAAGAGCCTACAAAATTAGAACGGCATTTCAGTACTAGGTAGAATGATTAGCATGGGCGCCCGAAGAAAATTTTCTAGAGTGGGCCCATCTCCCTGGATGGTATATTACGTTTGATACTTTTTATTTGTATTAAGAAAATCGTAAGGAATTTAAGTTGTTTTCGTTAGCCAAGATCACAGAAAAAGTGACTGAAATCATTCAGATAAACTCTTAGACATACTAAACAAGGCAGATTCGTACTACTACTTAAGAATAAATAAATAAATTAATTAATTAATGACTCTGTCAATCATTTTCGCAATGTGAAATCACCGATATGGATGGTGTAGATATGGAAGTGTACGTTGAAACTGTTCACCAATTTTAAGTTTTTCAGCACTATGCGATAAATATCTTGAGGCTAAAATTTGCAGAGAAAATCATTGGTGAAATCAATGTTGCAAAATCTAGCAGAGGTAACAGTTTAATTTATTAATAAAAGGAGGAAGCAACCGATTTAAACTTATTTTTACACACCAAATCCTCTGTAAGTTCGAATCAATAACACACAAAGAGAGAAAATTGAATGATTAGACCGAGACTCGAACCCGGGATTTGCGGCATACCGTAGTGGTTAGTGTATTGGCACGGTATACCTGATATCCCGGTTTCAAGTCACGGTTCAGTCATTCATTTTTTCACTGTTCTTGTGTGTAACAGCTTATCCTTCATGTGTTTTGTTACAGGCAGCAGAGTTTGCAAAACTGATTTCATCAATAGTTTTTTTTTCTGCAAGTTCTAGTCCTAACACCTATATTACATGACGGTGTTAAATGTGTTCCCAAAACACTTACTTCGTCCATATTGAGGACTTCAATCATCCTGCCTAGTGCTTATATTTTTCCAATTCAGTAACTCTAATTTTGGAACACGCTGTACATCCTCTTATTTTGCATCACCGGTTCTAAGTTCCATCTCTGAAAATCCTTAATACACCTAGTTATATCATAAATACTGTCACAAGCTTGAATGTGAATAACACAGAGAGTACTAACCCCAAGGCAATTTATTTTCGTCATGTTTTACATTGATATGTTGTACACCTGACGCACTAATCATTTTTCGAAATGTGCCCCCTTGGCCTTGATGCCGGCACGAAGTCTGTCCGGCCACTGGACAATAGCATTACGCATCACGTTCATGGGAAAATTGTTCACTGCTCGGGTCAAGGATTGTTTCAGACTGTCGACAGATGGATGCCGTTTATGGCAGACCTTTGTCTGAAGGACTGCCCAAAGTTTGTAGTCCAACAAGTTAAGGTCCGGGCTGCTAGAAGGCCAATCAGTGGTAGAAATGAAGTCGGGGACGTTCCGTGCCAGCCACTCCTCGGTTGTTTTCACTTTGTGACCTGGAGCGGAATCCTGCTGGAAGGTCCATCTTTCTCCAGGGAACATGGCAGCAGACAGTGGTTTCACTATAGGTGTTAGCACTGTGTCCTGGTACATCTTAGCAGATGTTTTAACACCTTTTTCGCAAAAATGTAGCTGGGTTGTGCCTGAGTAGCTCACTCCCCACCAAACCATCACTGAGGCAGGATGATGTGCCCTCTGAACCCTTGGAGCTGCAGTAGATGACGTGGCATACACACGGTCATTTTGGGCGTTGTAGGCCTGCTCAATTGTGAACACCTTTTCGTCAGTGAGCAGAATCTTTATGTGCAGATTGTTGGCGTAGCGCCGCAACAGTCTCTTTGATTTAAGGACCCTGTGCGACATTAATGTTTGGGTCAGAAAGTGACCAGTCCACCTCTTATACGCCCGTAGATGTAGGTCACTCCTCAGCACACGAGACATGGAATATCTGCTGATGTTGATCTCAGCAGCCATCACATTTTGTGTTCGAACAGGATTTCTTCGAATTGTTGCGACTGCTTTCTAGACCTGCGAGGTTCGTACCGTTCGTGGTCTGCCACTCCTTGCGCGGTCAGCTGCCGTTCCAGTCACGGTGTTTCGCTGTATGGCGCGATACACGAATCTCTTGCTGATTTGTACGGGTTTCAGGAGGTTGAAAATCTCACCTGCTGTCTTCCCGACCTTGTGTAGTGCAATTACTACTATTCTCAGTATAATATCAACGTATGTCATGAACAGTCACACACACACTACATGCATCTTACACTTTATACACTGATGGCAGCACTGTGCCACTCCGGATGCCTACAGCGCCACTCCAAACTTTGTGACAGTGTTTATGATATAACTAGGTAGCATAAGGTGTCTCTCAAAGTTGTCCGTTAAAATACCCATTATACTGGTCCAGCCCAATATAAGGAATTTCACTTTTGTCTATGATCTCGAAGGTGTAACGTATCATTATCATCATCAGATTTTTTTTTCTTCAGTTAGCTTGGTTCGACTTTTCGGATCGCTGTCTTCCACTTGTTTTTATCTTGTATTATATCCACTGTAATACCACACTGCTCCATATTGTTCTCAACACAATGTCTCCAGTTCTTTTTCCGGCCCCGGGCTCGTTTCCCGTCAGTGAGTTTTGGATTCCAAAGGTCTTTTTACATGCCCAGACCATCTCAGTCTACTTCCTTGCAGTTTTTCTACTATTAGTCTCAAGCTTTAATGTTCCTCTCATTACTTGAGTCTTAATTTTGTCCTGAGTTACTCCCAGGTCTATATTTAGGTAAGTGCTATTCTGTGCTCGAGCACAGGGCGGCAAAATTTGGGATTTTTTTTTTAAGATTCACAATAAAGGAATATTTTAAACCAGTTGTGAATGCAATAGGAGCATTGCCAGAATTAATTTAAAAAGAATGGAGAGTTGGAACGGAAAGGATAACTCATTGTTCCTAGATGTAAAAGTAAATATTTTTATCCGCACCTTCTCTTTCTCGCAAAAATTAGCAAAATATCATCTCTCTATGACCAAGTTCTCGAGATATTTCTGTTTAAATATCTAGAAATTTGAACTTTTTGGGCCAATATCTGGGGGACGGCCGACCAGTTGGCCAGTAGACAGTTAATCAATGGCCATCGGTTACTATTTGGTACCAAAATATTTACCATCCTCTTAGGTATTGATCAACATCAATATCATCTCTCTACAATTTATGGTTCCCGAGCTATGGCCCCTTAAATATCTAGAAATTTGTCATTTTTGGCCAATGTCACGGGAACGGTATACGCCAAGGGGGTGGTAACTTCCCCCCTAGGGAACTTTTGCCACTATATTAAAAATGTTCCTTAGGGTCCTTAGAATAAAAAAATAGTTGTTGGTCAACATATAAGTGCAACACCTGGGTCCTAAGGCCCTTAACCCTTTAGCAACCGTGTATATTTACAGACATCAATGGGATATCTCTAAATGACCCTAGATCAGACCGTTGGTGCAACAAGTTATACCTCAATCGATTTATAAGAGTGTAGGCTTTCAGTTTACGTAATGAACGAGACATTTCTGTTTACAAAGGAAAAATAATTGATGAATATTTGAGAAAAATTCCCTAAAAAAAAAGTACCTTCTTGCGATTCTTTTAGTTATTACATGGCAACACTGCAAACTAAGTGAATAATAAAATTTATTTATGTGTTTTGTTTTATGTTCAACTTAAAAAACTGAAAATTTGGTCTTGCTTCTTTAAATAGCAGCAGAGGAATTATGTATTTTATAGTCTTCATAGGGGTCATAATAATTGATTTTCAATGAAATACGAGTATGACTTTGTGTCAATGTACAGTTATTATGTGGCAATACTGGAAACTACATGAATAATAAAATGTATTTATGTGTCCTATTTTATGTTTAACTTGAACTGAAACTTTCGTCTTCATCCATCAAATAGCAGCAGAGGAAATATGTATTTTATAGTCTTCATAGGGTTTATAATAAATGATTTTCAAAGAAATACGAGTATGACTTTGTATCAATGTACAGTTATTATGTGGCAATACTGGAAACTACATGAATAATAAAATGTATTTATGTGTCCTATTTTATGTTTAACTTGAACTGAAACTTTCGTCTTCATCCATCAAATAGCAGCAGAGGAAATATGTATTTTATAGTCTTCATAGGGTTGATAATAAATGATTTTCAAAGAAATACGAGTATGACTTTGTGTCAATGTACAGTTATTATGTGGCAATACTGGAAACTATATGAATAATAAAATGTATTTATGTGTCCTATTTTATGTTTAACTTGAACTGAAACTTTCGTCTTCATCCATCAAATAGCAGCAGAGGAAATATGTATTTTATAGTCTTCATAGGGTTCATAATAAATGATTTTCAAAGAAATACGAGTATGACTTTGTGTCAATGTACAGTTATTATGTGGCAATACTGGAAACTATATGAATAATAAAATGTATTTATGTGTCCTATTTTATGTTTAACTTGAACTGAAACTTTCGTCTTCATCCATCAAATAGCAGCAGAGGAAATATGTATTTTAAAGTCTTCACAGGGTTCATAATAATTGATTTTCATGAAAGTATGAGTATGACTGTGTCAACGTTCCGCTTTATATTTTTCTATAGAAAACAAGTTATTCTAGTTGATTTTCTCATTCGTTATATTATGACAGAATTCCAGTACCAAGAAATCCCCCAGGATGGTTTTATGGTTTGTAGGTCCATGATATAGAAATTATTTCAAAGCAATAATTTTACTGTTGTGTGGTTACAGTATGTTCTTTTGAAAAATATTTGTTGTTCTGGTATTCTACAATGAATACAACTTCCAAACATGTCTGTTGGTATGTGAAGTTATCGAACAACTCTCGAAGTTACTTCGTATGGCATGTATTCTTATTACATGTGCACACAGATAATCGCACTTAATATAGTATGAAATATGTAGTTTTTTAATCGCCACACATCATTAAGCATACTGACTTAGAAATAGTGGTAATTTTGTGAAACTTTCGTAGTCCCAGCGATAGACCGTGTTTGGTTGTATTGTGTTCTGTAGGAATTTGGATGCAAATTGGTGTTAAGCGTTGCGGTTTTGCTGTGTGACTCTCTTGCCGCAGTTCTTTGACCTACAAGTTTTATAGAAGCTATTTTCGATTAAATTTGTCCTCCTCATGTCAGTTTGGTTTTATGTGTAGTGTATTACACAGAATTTTCGATTTTTCACAACAGCAATCTTTTTTTCTTGTTGTAATTGTCATCTGACTGCCTGCTTTCTTTTTGTTTGCCAATCTTCTCAGAATAACTGGGAATACGTAGATTTCAGGGAGAATGTGATACTATTATCAATTTACAGACAGACAAGATCACAAAGAATATAACAAATTGTTTAACATTAAGACAATTAAAAAACTACATACAGTGAAACCTGTCAACTTGGCCATCTGTTTATCTTGGCCTAGTTCGTTTGAACCTGCATTTTCCCATAAGACATTCGTTACTTACTACTCTAGAAGTTGGCCACCTGTCTATCGTGGAAGTTGGCCACACTGAAGCAATGTTTACCCTATGATGATAATGATAAATTTACCTGCGTATCTTGGCCACGAAAAATACAGTTTTGTTATTTTTCTTAACCCTTTCGAATTCCCATATGAGAGGCAGATGTTCTGTATTTGTGACTGGACACAAAGGAGCGTAGATTCGCACGATTTGTTCTTGGAGGTCAATGGCCAGAACACTACCCTAATAAAGGGGTGGTGAAGGAAGATGTGAATAAGAAACAGCACATACAGGACTTCAGGAAATTGTTGTACGTATTGGTTACCCTGTCTGTTCTGGTAAAACCATTAGCTATATCGGCTCCTTTCATCAGTGGGAAGCTTTAGTAATTCCGGAAAATTCTCAAGGTTAAAGCTAACCATCTCAATTGTCAAGTATTGGCACCTGTCGGCTTGTCAAAAGATAGCGGAGTTTTTAAGATATGAATTCCCTCAAGATTTTCTCAAAACATCTTTTGCTCCGACGGAAACACTTCTAGCTCATTAACAAGAGGTAGTTAACTACAATATTAGAATGTGCATATCTGGCAAAAAGAATAAAGCAAATATGCCTAGAATGAACCACCATTCAGTAACAACTGAAAAGAAGTAATATAAATTGCATATGAATTTCTCAATTTATAACTTAGCTTTTCTTGTTTTCAATCTGAATAACTCAGTGTGCTATAATATCAATTTCAATAAACTGCGTACATACACTTATATTTCATGGTTGTTTGTGTTATTGTGTTTTCAATCCGAATAATCCAATGTACCAGACTAGTTTTCAGGAAGAGAAAGGTATGCACATATATTAAACATACTATCAAGGGCGCCGATCCTGGGGGGACTGAGAGGGCCCGGGCCCCCCAGAGCTCATGTGGCCCCCTATTTTATTTTTGAGTATACAATATTTGGTATAATTTGAGTGCAATTTGTCATAAAATCTTCATATATATACCTTCTGCATCTGAATGCCCCCCCCCCCCAAATTTACAGAGAAATCGGCACCCTTGCAGACCATAGTAATACACTGTACTGTATATTTTTATGGTTACACTATATACATTATTTATAAGTAGCTGTCGTTCCACTGCTTATTAAAATTTTACAATCAAGTAATACTAGAAATCCTATTCTAAAAATACACAAATCACACTTCTTTTCTGTAAGTTGGCCACTTTTCGATGGAAGCGATGGTGGCCAACATAGACATAGGTTTCACTTTATTACATACTATATTAAGTGCGATTATCTGTGTGCACATGTAATAAGAATGCATGCCCTACGAAGTAACTCCGAGAGTTGTTCGATAACTTCACATACCAACAGACATGTTTGGAAGTTGTATTCATTGTAGAATACCAGAACAACAAATATTTTTCAAAAGAACATACTGTAACCACACAACAGTAAAATTATTGCTTTGAAATAATTTCTATATCATGGACCTACAAACCATAAAACCATCCTGGGGGATTTCTTGGTACTGGAATTCTGTCATAATATAACGAATGAGAAAATCAACTAGAATAACTTGTTTTCTATAGAAAAATATAAAGCGGAACGTTGACACAGTCATACTCATACTTTCATGAAAATCAATTATTATGAACCCTGTGAAGACTATAAAATACATATTTCCTCTGCAGCTATTTGATGGATGAAGACGAAAGTTTCAGTTCAAGTTAAACATAAAATACGACACATAAATACATTTTATTATTCATGTAGTTTCCAGTATTTCCACATAATAACTGTACATTGATACAAAGTCATACTCGTATTTCTTTGAAAATCATTTATTATGAACCCTATAAAGACTATAAAATACATATTTCCTCTGCTGCTATTTGATGGAAGAAGACGAAAGTTTCAGTTCAAGTTAAACATAAAATAGGACACATAAATACATTTTATTATTCATGTAGTTTCCAGTATTGCCACATAATAACTGTACATTGACACAAAGTCATACTCGTATTTCTTTGAAAATCATTTATTATGAACCCTATGAAGACTATAAAATACATATTTCCTCTGCTGCTATTTGATGGATGAAGACGAAAGTTTCAGTTCAAGTTAAACATAAAATAGAACACATAAATACATTTTATTATTCATGTAGTTTCCAGTATTGCCACATAATAACTGTACATTGATACAAAGTCATACTCGTATTTCTTTGAAAATCATTTATTATGAACCCTATAAAGACTATAAAATACATATTTCCTCTGCTGCTATTTGATGGATGAAGACGAAAGTTTCAGTTCAAGTTAAACATAAAATAAGACACATAAATACATTTTATTATTCATGTAGTTTCCAGTATTGCCACATAATAACTGTACATTGATACAAAGTCATACTCGTATTTCTTTGAAAATCATTTATTATGAACCCTATAAAGACTATAAAATACATATTTCCTCTGCTGCTATTTGATGGATGAAGACGAAAGTTTCAGTTCAAGTTAAACATAAAATAGGACACATAAATACATTTTATTATTCATGTAGTTTCCAGTATTGCAACATAATAACTGTACATTGATACAAAGTCATACTCGTATTTCTTTGAAAATCATTTATTATGAACCCTATAAAGACTATAAAATACATATTTCCTCTGTTGCTATTTGATGGATGAAGACGAAAGTTTCAGTTCAAGTTAAACATAAAATAGGACACATAAATACATTTTATTATTCATGTAGTTTCCAGTATTGCCACATAATAAATGTACATTGATACAAAGTCATACTCGTATTTCTTTGAAAATCATTTATTATGAACACTATAAAGACTATAAAATACATATTTCCTCTGCTGCTATTTGATGGATGAAGACGAAAGTTTCAGTTCAAGTTAAACATAAAATAGGACACATAAATACATTTTATTATTCATGTAGTTTCCAGTATTGCCACATAATAACTGTACATTGATACAAAGTCATACTCGTATTTCTTTGAAAATCATTTATTATGAACCCTATAAAGACTATAAAATACATATTTCTTCTGCTGCTATTTGATGGATGAAGACGAAAGTTTCAGTTCAAGTTAAACATACAATACGACACATAAATACATTTTATTATTCATGTAGTTTCCAGTATTGCCACATAATAACTGTACATTGACACAAAGTCATACTCGTATTTCTTTGAAAATCATTTATTATGAACCCTATAAAGACTATAAAATACATATTTCCTCTGCTGCTATTTGATGGATGAAGACGAAAGTTTCAGTTCAAGTTAAACATAAAATAGAACACATAAATACATTTTATTATTCATGTAGTTTCCAGTATTGCCACATAATAACTGTACATTGACACAAAGTCATACTCGTATTTCTTTGAAAATCAATTATTATGAACCCTATGAAGACTATAAAATACATATTTCCTCTGCTGCTATTTGATGGATGAAGACGAAAGTTTCAGTTCAAGTTAAACATAAACTAGGACATATAAATACATTTTATTATTCATGTAGTTTCCAGTATTGCCACATAATAACTGTACATTGACACAAAGTCATACTCGTATTTCTTTGAAAATCATTTATTATGAACCCTATAAAGACTATAAAATACATATTTCCTCTGCTGCTATTTGATGGATGAAGACGAAAGTTTCAGTTCAAGTTAAACATAAAATACGACAAATAAATACATTTTATTATTCATGTAGTTTCCAGTATTGCCACATAATAACTGTACATTGACACAAAGTTATACTCGTATTTCTTTGAAAATCATTTATTATGAACCCTATGAAGACTATAAAATACATATTTCCTCTGCTGCTATTTGATGGATGAAGACGAAAGTTTCAGTTCAAGTTAAACATAAAATAGGACACATAAATACATTTTATTATTCATGTAGTTTCCAGTATTGCCACATAATAACTGTACATTGACACAAAGTCATACTCGTATTTCTTTGAAAATCATTTATTATGAACCCTATAAAGACTATTAAATACATATTTCCTCTGCTGCTATTTGATGGAAGAAGACGAAAGTTTCAGTTCAAGTTAAACATAAAATAGGACACATAAATACATTTTATTATTCATGTAGTTTCCAGTATTGCCACATAATAACTGTACATTGACACAAAGTCATACTCGTATTTCTTTGAAAATCATTTATTATCAACCCTATAAAGACTATAAAATACATATTTCCTCTGCTGCTATTTGATGGATGAAGACAAAAGTTTCAGTTCAAGTTAAACATAAAATAGGACATATAAATACATTTTATTATTCATGTAGTTTCCAGTATTGCCACATAATAAGTGTACATTGACACAAAGTCATACTCGTATTTCTTTGAAAATCATTTATTATAAACCCTATGAAGACTATAAAATACATATTTCCTCTGCTGCTATTTGATGGATGAAGACGAAAGTTTCAGTTCAAGTTAAACATAAAATAGGACACATAAATACATTTTATTATTCACCTAGTTTGCAGTGTTGCAATGTAATAACTAAAAGAATCGTAACAAGGGACTTTTTTTTTAAGGGAAATTTTCTTAAATTTTCCTCAATTAGTTTTCCTTTGTAAGGAAAAATGTCTTGTTCATTACGTAAACTGAAAGCCTACACTACTACAAAACGATCGAGGTATAACTTGTTCCAGTGTTGCAATGACTGTCGGAACATTGACACTCCGTAAAAATCTATTATTATGAACCCTATAAAGACTATAAAATACATATTTCCTCTGCTGCTATGTGAAGGATCAAGACCAAATTTTCAGTTTAAGTTGAACATAAGACGGAACATATAAATGCATTTTATTATTCACCTAGTTTTCAGTGTTGCCATGTAATAACTAAAAGAATCGTAACAAGGGACTTTTAGGGGAATTTTCTTAAATATCTCTCAATTATTTTTCCTTTATAAGCAGAAATGTCTCGTTCATTATGTAAACTGAAAGCCTATACTCTTACAAATCGAGCGAGGTATAGCTTGTTCCAGTGTTGCAATGACTGTCGAAACATTGACACAAAGTCATACTCGTACTTCCATGAAAATCTATTATTATGAACCCTGTGAAGACTATAAAATACATATTTCCTCTGCTGCTATTTGAAGAAGCAAGACCAAATTTTCAGTTTAAGTTGAACATAAAACGGAACACATAAATACACTTTATTATTCACCTAGTTTGCAGTGTTATCACGTAATAACTAAAATAATCGCAAGAAGGGACGTTTTTAAGGGAAATTTTCTCAAATGTCCCTCAATTAGTTTTCCTTCGTACACAGAAATGTCCCGTTCATTATGTAAGCTGAAAGATTATAATTTTACAAATCGATTGAGGTATAACTTGTTCCAGTGTTGCACTAACGGTCTGATCTACGGTCATTTAAAGAGATCCCATCGATGTCTATAAATATACACGGGTGCTAAAGAGTTAAGGGCCCCAGGACCCAGGTGTTGCACTTATATGTTGACCAACAACTATTTTTTGATTCTAAAAACCCTAAGGAACATTTCTAATATAGTGGCAAATATTCCCTAAGAGGGGCAGTTATCACCCCCTTTGCCCCTTGGTCTAGTAATATAGAGAGATGATATTGGTGTTAATCAATACCTTGGAGTATGGTAAACATTTTGGTACCGATAATAATTGGTGACCACTGTCCAACTGGCCATTGGCGAAACCAGTAGTCAGTTGGACAGTGGCCACAAGTTACTATTTGGTACCATAATATTTACCTTCATTTTAGATATTGATCAATACCAATATGATCACTCTGTGACTTACGGTTCCCAAGATATGGCTCCTTAAATCTCTGGAAATCGGCCATTTTTTTGACCAATATCTCGGGAACGGGAAGAGTGACGCGAAAAATTTAATTACTTTTTCTGATAGTTTTTGATGCTCTATCGAATGCAGGGTTCAAAATTGAAAAAATCGCAAATAACAGACACTCAGACAGAGAATTCAGTGACGAAATTTTTCAAGTTCGTTCACTAGCAATCAGAGTCCCACACAAGCGCGAGGAAATGTTAATGTGTTTGATCAAGTAACCTAAAACATGAGAGAAGAAAATGCATACAAAAGAAAAAGTTGATTTGCAAATACTTTGGAAAGAGTTTCTCTTATTCGTTGGAGTGGCTTAAAAACATTTGAAAGAATCCACACTCATTATGTAAACTAATATATTTTTTTTACATATAAAGTTTTGTTTTATAAAATACTTTTTACTAAACTCACTATAATCTTTAATAATGTGATAAGTTCAAATAAACAATGTCAAAAACACTGCCCAGTTTATTTTTATTTTATTTTATTTTATTTTTTTTATGGAAATTCAATCATAATTCAAGTGAAACTATGAAATATAAAATGACGTAACGGTTGATTAAGAATAAATAGAATGTATTTTCTCCGGACAGTAAATTAAAACCTACATGAACAGATTACATGCCAATAGTGAATGTGTCCCCAATGGATGAGTTTTAAGCTCTTGCCTTGTAATCAAGGGATCGCGGGTTCGATTCCCGGTGGAGACGGAAGTGGTTCGGACCTTAAGATAAGCTGTAGGTCCCGTCCTTAGTGTATCATCATCATCCCATGGAAGGCAATGGCAAACTAGCATGAGTCCACCGTACCCAGGGACCTTCGGGCAAAACATCACATCATAATCATCATTGAGAGAATTAGACCATTTAAAATTACGTTTTAACTTTTGTAACTTGTAATACCTAAACTGCTACTCAACAAGAGCTGGTATGTTTGCAAAATCACAGCTTGTTTCCTTGTTTGAGACATAAGTTTGTGCGGGGGGAGGAGGCAAATTATTTAGAGCACAGGGGAGCACAATATATAAATACGTTCCTGGTTACTCCACATATCCACCACAGCATCTTGACCTCCGCAACATGCAATTTCTGTTTCTCCCCCTTCGTCCAACATTCTGCTTCGTATAATATAGCACTACTATTTTGTCAACTTTTCCTTTAAGGCGCATTGATATCCTACGGTTACACAATACTCTTGCAGCTTCTCTCCATTTTTCCAATCAGTGCTAATTCTGCTATGTACACTCATGTCCAAAATTATTGTCGCATGTCTATAAATATGTTGTTGTAGGAATATAATTTGAGAACGAATTTGCCTTGTATTTCTTATAATGTTAGTATGTGTATAATCGGCAAAGATATGTATGTGGCAAATTTCATGTCAAAAGAGCAGTAAATAAGAACAATAAAACGAAAATAAAACTTTCTTGTCCATTTAGCAACATTTTGTTCTACTCTCTCTAATTTTCGCATTCATAATTCTTTTCCTATGAAATTTACCACAAATATATATTTCCCGATTATACACATGGTATCAGTATTAAAAGTACCCTGCAAAATCATTGTCAACTTATATTCTTACAAGAATACAGTTATAGATATGCAACAATGATTTTGGTCATGAGTGTACATCATATATTCTTGCATTTTCCTACAAAATTGATCCCAAGTACTTTAATTTCTTCGTCATTATCACCTCTTCTTTGTTCAATCGTATTCTTGTATTCTCGATTACATTTCTGCTGGAAGGACAATGTAAATATTCTGTTTGGTTTTACTAATTGTAAGGTCTGTGCGCTCCAGTGCTCCTCTCCAGGCATCTACAGTAATATCTCTTGCAGTGCTGCGTTGGTCTCACTTATCAGCACATCATCATCCGCAAATAGCATATTTCAAGATGCTAACTCTTGGATATCCTTTGTAAGCTCGTCTCAAAGGATATACATTTCGTTCGTTTGTATCACAATTACAAAAAAAAGTATGGGCTAAGAGTAGATCTCTGGTGAAGATGATATATGTATGGTGTGAAAAAGGTTATTATTACTTTCCTTTATTGGTCGCTCATTTTATCAATTTCCATGGTACTTCCTCTCCTTTAATTTTTTAATAACTTAATTTCGCACTACCGACGATATCTGCAAATGATCAATTCAGCAAGTGTCTTCGTGCATTACAGAAGGTATCAGGCACATTATTAACATTTTAAAAACAACCAGCCACCCTGTCCCTTTCCGAGTGTTCTTAACGGTGTGCTTTCTGTGCGCGTAATCCCTCTGAAAGTACTTTCCTCAGAAAAAAAAATAGTGGTTAAACAGTAAATCCCGTTTATAGAAAGGACGTTAAATTCCACCCACCTATTTCGAGCATCCATTGGTAACATGCCATAATTCACATGTTTGCAACCAAGGCTTGAAAGAGAAAGAATTTAGGTTCCTTTTTGCTACAATCCTAGTTAAGGGTTAAGGTATCCATTTTTTAAGAGAGGCCTTTATATATTTACCAGGTCTGTCAGGCGGTCAAAGTATCTCAAGAACTATTTGAGCGATCACCGTCAGTTTTGGCCATGATGTAGAGGATGAAAACCTTTTTGCATTCAAAACGAAAATGGATAATTTCTACCATTCGATCACTATAGAGCAAAACTGGTAATAGATACGAAGAAGCAGTTTCCTGGAATCGATTAAGCGTTCCAAAAATATATTTCATTTCTATCCGTAAATCCCTACAAATACCAAAAGCGATATAAATCCACTACAATTTCCTGTTTTAATATTGATCTACATACAAAGTACAATTCTATAATGTTACTTATGTATAAGAAGGTCATGGAATGAGAATTGCCAAGTTTTGTGTATTTCACTTAAAGTACCTGCTTTTTAAGTTACTCGGGAATCGTTCTCAGACATTTGTTCACATGGCTTCGTGTCTGTGCACGGTTATAAGTATACCAGTAAGCCTGTTCTGTCAGCGTCTTTCTCCGATCCTGAACGGAAAGACTCCGATATTCAACAAAGTAGTAATACCCACGAAATACAATCAAAACAAGATAGAGCTTATGGTCAGTGCAATACTGTGGTGCGAAGTGAATAAACTTGAAAGATGACGGTAAGGATTCATTTAAATGACTATGATCGTGACTTGATTTGATTTGATTTGATTTATTTGCGTTCATTTGACCATACAAAGTACACAAATTTGTACATATGGTATAGAACATGTCATTTCACAATAATACATTGGTTAAATACAGAGTTAATAAACACATACAAACAAACTATAAGCATACGAATATAAAAACTAAATTTTTTTTACAATAAAAGAAGGAAAAAATAAAGATTTATTATTTAATCTAATGGTTACAATATATCTACATACCAAGTTTTATTGCCTTCAGAAATAATAAATGATTATTCACCTATATACTCATCTACAGAATAATAAGATTTACAAATTAGCATATTTTTAACCTCTCTCAAAAACTTTATATCATCTATTATGTATTTCAATTCTCTTGGTAATTTATTATATAGCACCGCACCTCTATAAAATGTAGTTTTTTCAAACATACTTGTTCTGTATGACGGTATTACAAATTTATCACAGTTTCTAGTTCTATATTCATGTACGTCGGCATGCGTTAAGTAGCTATCTATATTTTTTCTGACTAATTTTAATATCTCATATATATACAAACTCGGTATAGTAAGCAATCTGAGTTCACGAAATTTACTTCTACAACTACTACGAAAATGAGAATGTGTAATGATTCGGATTATTTTCTTTTGTAATCTAAATATTGTAAACAAATCATTAGTGACACCCCAGAAGGCAATACCGTACTGTACTCGGGAATAAAATGACGCATAATATAATGAAATTAAAGTGTCTAGGTTAAGAACAGAGGAAAGTGTATAAGCCATATAAACAATAGAAGATAAATTTTGGCATAAATTGTTTATATGATGTTTCCATTTAAGTTTGTCATCTAGGTTTAATCCTAAGAATTTCGTATTTGAAGCACATTCCACATTATTATTATTAATTGTAAAAGAAGGTTTAATCGATGATGAATTAGTTGGGAAAAAATATAAACATTTGGTTTTTTCGGTGTTAATAATTAAGTTATTGTGGTGTAACCAAGTTTCGAGCTCTCTTGCTGTTATATTTACATTATTTTGCAACTCAGTTAAATTACTTCCTTTTACAAGTATATTTGTGTCATCTGCATACAGAAATAACTTACCATGAGTGATATAAAGTGGTAGATCATTAACATATAAAAGAAATGACAGAGCTGTTACTAGGCCTGAGGAAGGTCACAGGTTGCATTTATGATGGGTGTTCATTTTTTTAACTTGAGAAATCTGTTACGAAGGGAATAGCTGTACCTGTGAATGAGCACGGTAGTTAATCATCTCGGCTCAATCATCTCACATCACAGAAATAGACAATATCGCTGCTGTGATTGTCACATTCTCTTTCTGAAAAATTTTGGAACGTTTATTCAAACCCCAAGCCTTGATGCATTATGACAGTTCTTATTGCATGGTCGAACCCGAGAGGTTTTCCGTAGAGATTCTGTGATTATTATGTAGTGGTATAACTGTCGAAACTCAGACGTTCGTACTTGAACTCTATCTGTCCTACAAGGTCTTTAATAGTCGGCGAGTGTTTTCTAAGGGCGCTTTCGTTGCCTCGAGAATATCGACTCCGATGGTTGCCTCTTTTTGACAGGTACAGGCAAGAAATTCTTACAAAACTTCTAACTTGTTCATTCTACGAAAAAAAAAAAAAAAAAATCGCCAGTTGTGGAGATTAATTAAGTTGATAGTTCCATCCAGCTTCAGAGAGTGGCACGTTCAACCCCGGCTGTTTCAAATTTTCGGTCTACATTTGGATGTATTTGGAAGCACTGTCCTCAATAATTGCAAAACCAGCTTGTATCCATTGTCAGCATTATTGAATACTTTGTTCAGTAGAGAAAAATGAAACTTCCGAGGATTTCTTCAGCACATTTAATTTGTTTATCTGCAGCAGCCTTCGAATAAACGATTTTAAAAAAATAAGAACAGTGGATTTGATCCATACAGTCTCAGGGGCCCGAACACTTTTTTGACATATTAATCGGAGAGGCTTTGCATCATTTTCAATTAAATATAATTCTGTCCACTTTTTGTTCAAATTCCACTGTAACTTTGTTTTCTTGACCCATTTTCCATTTTGAACACATGTCTGGACTAAGAAATTGAATGTCTTTTCAATGTCATGTATCAATACACTGCTGAAAACATATTTTAAAGCACACAGTTTAAAAAAGAGATTTGCGTATCAGGTCCGAAGTTCGTATACAAGAAAAAGATTGTAAAAGAAAAATGGCTAAAAGAATGGAATATGACAAACAAATTGAGCGTTCAAAAAAATAAATCAAAAACACTGTGGAAAATAGTAAAAAGTGAAACAAATAGTAAAGCATCTTCTAGGGAGATGGGAAACATTGAATTGAATCATGTAGATACTAAAATAACTGACCCAGTATTAGTTGCTAATATTATGAACAACTATTTTACTGAAATCGGAAATAAAAGTATAACAGGTACTAAGTTCGAAATAAAATCTACGGAAGATAGGATACAAAAAAACGATGTTCCTTCAGCCAGTAATACCTAACGAAGTTGCTCAAATAATTTCAAAGCAAAAAGACAAATGGTCAGTAGGTTTTGATAACATTCCAATGACAATACTGAAGAAAAGTTCCGCTTATATAGAGGAACCTTTGACATATCTTATAAATCTTTCCTTTCCATCAGGACAGTTCTCTCAAAAATTAAAGTTAGCACGAATTAAGCCAATTCATAAAAAAGATGATAGGTATAAGGTAGAAAACTATAGACCCATTGCCTTACTTTCGCCCTTCTCAAAAATCATCGAATCAACTGCGCAAAAACGTATAGTAAGCTTCTTGGAAAAATATTATATAATAGACATTGCTCAAAATGGTTTCCAACGCAAAAAGTCAACTGAGACGGCAATATTTAATTATCTCGATTATATTCGGGATGCATTAGACGACAGGAAAAAATGTACTGGCATTTTTCTAGACTTAACTAAGGCATTCGACCTTGTTTCGCATCAAATACTCCTCGAAAAACTAAACAATATCGGTGTAAGAGGAGTTGTAAATAAATGGTTCCAAAGCTATTTAGAAGATAAAAATCAAGCCGTAGTAATTGATTACACGGATCAGCGAGGTACAAGTTCCAAATATACCTCTGACATCAAACCAAAAAAATGCAGGGTACCACAAGGCTCGATTTTAGGCCCTACTCTCTTTATAATTTTCATCAATGATTTTCCAGCTTACATAAAAACAGCCAAACCAACCATGTTTGCTGACGATACAAGTCTAGCCATTACTGAATACACTGACAGTAAAATGAAAGTTAGTATCTAACAAACAATAGAAGAATTAAACTCATGGCTTGAAAATAATAAATTAAAATTAAATACCGATAAAACTACAGTAATAAACTTTCATCGCTCTTGAAATACAAATGTAAATAATCCAATCATATCTGTTAAAAATAAATTTATAGATAACGTTAAAGCAACAAAATTTCTAGGACTCTGGGTAAGTGATACACTAACGTGGGATAGGCACGTATCTGTATTCGAAAAGAAACTTGGTAAAGTGCACTATGCCCTAAAAAGTGTGAAAACATCATTCAACATATCAGCATTAAAAGTAATTTATCATAGTCAGTTTGAGAGTCTACTTCCGTATGGAATAGTACACTGGGGGAAACGCAGCAGAAAGTAAGACAATTTTTAAGATTAAAAAAAAAAAAAAAAAAAAAAGGTATTGAGAACAATGAAAGGTACAAAATCAAAAGTATCATGCAAAAGAATATTCCGTGAGTTTAAAATTCTCCCACTGCCTTGCCTTTATATATTACGAACAGCAATCTTTATAAGAAAATACCTGAAACCGTCTCTTAAATGCAACAGTGACATTCATAATACAATACCAGAAACAAAAGCGATTTTGCAATTCCCATTGATAATACAGCACTTTACCAAAAAGGTCCAAAATATACAGGAATACAAATTTATAACAGCTTACCCATCAACATAAGAAACTCAGAATCTGATCACCTTTTTAAACAAAGACTAACAAAGTACCTACAAGAGCACTGCTTTTATACTGTCTCGGAATTTTATGAACATGCTCAAGCTAGAAACTTGTAGTTTTATGAATCAATAGGAAGGTATCTATTTTATTTTATTATTACATGAATAGTCATACTTATTTATATATTATTATAATCAAATGTCTTCAATACGTGTTTCCTAAATACTAAATGAAGATAGCATAATGTAAAGAAAAAAAAAAAACTACAGATTCTCGCACTATGAATAAAACCAGGCACATGAATAGATAAGATGTGGTATTTCTATGTATATATATGTATCATGTAAGACTAATGTGATGTATAAGAAACTATAGTAGTAGTTTATTATATAGACAATAATAGGATTTGACATGTTCTATACTGCATGTACAAATGTACAATACTGTGGTCTCTTGAACGCAAAATAAATAAATAAATAAATTCCAACGTGGACATATTATACAGTTTGCTCAGAAGGATACAGTATTCACCTTAATTACATGTGTACACAAGCAGTTGTTCAGGCAGGAGCGGAATTGTGTAGATGCTGATTATCTCATCAAAGCATGGCATCATAAGCTCGCTGTAGATTGTTCTACACGTAATCGGAGCCTTAGTGTCCCATACGTAATCGATAGGGCTTAGGTCGAGAGACTGAACATACAGGGCACAAGCGTGTGCCGATTACAGCATGTTGTATGGCCTTGATGATATGAGGACGCGCTTTATTTCGTTGCGAAACGAGGTTGCGCAAAATGTCCAGAAAGACAGCAGTGTGGACGTCACGAATGTACGAAGCTGGTTATATTTCCATGAATGAAGAAAAATGTCAACTTGTTACCTCCATGTTAGTAGTCGGGTTTTTTTTTTTTAAAAAAAACAAGACTCTACATAAAAAATCCTTCTTCTCCGGCAGTCATCAATCTTTCGATTGTTTAGACGCATCTTCCCATTCTTCCCTGTCCTGAGTCAGATTTTTCATCTCTGTGCACTTTTCTTTCTTTCCTAGATCATATATCATTTAGTTCCTTTGCTTCAATCATGGCCTTCCTCTAGGCACTTTTCTTGATTAATTCAGTCTCCTCAGATCAGTATTCCTTCGATTGGTTTTTACGCTGCATTCCACCCTTCCGTATCCTGAGACCGACTTTTCATCTGCATGTACATCTTGTATTATTTACCGTTTATTTTCTACGTGTTTTTTTTTTCTTACGCTATTCCTTCCGTAGCTAAAAGCGTAATTCCTGCGTGTCTCATAAAGTGTCCAATCACTATATCTCTTCTTTTCGATATATTCCGTGCTGTACTTTTTTCCTTACTATTTCATCCATCGTACTTTCATTTCATACCTTATCCACACTTCTAATTTTTAGTATTCTTCTTTATCACTACATTTCGAAGTCTTCGTTTCTTCGTTTTCCTCTTCTGCTAGTCATGCCTCTCATAGATACAACGCCTTCATAAATGTCTTGTTTATGTGTTTCTTGGAATAGTTTCTTCGCCTGAGTTATTCTGTATTTTATTTTAGTTTTGTTTCCATCTATTATCACTTACTATTTTACTACCTAAATATAGAATAATTCCTGCACCCTTTCCACCAGAATACCTCCTATTTTGATTGTTTCTTTCTTTTCTTTCGCATCCTATAACTTTCGTTTTGGTATTGTTGAGCTTTATGTTGAATTTGCTGCTAAGCACTTGTTGCATTCTGTTTAGATCTACCTCTAATTTTTTTCTCACTGTCTGTCAACAGCGCGATATCTTCCGCAAATCTAAGTGTGTGTATTTTCTGTTCATGAACAGTTATTCTAGGTTGTGAGTGCCCTTGACTCTTTTATTTTATTTATTTATTTGCCTGTTTTGCATACAAATGAGAGTATTGCTTCTTCAGTGTGAAGATCAGTGGTGACAAATAGCGTTTTTCCTTTCTAAATTGTAGCTTTCCCTCTCTCTTTCAACCTCAGTTTTTACCTTCTGTTCTTTGTATAGGTTATTTATTATTATTATTATTATTATTATTATTATTATTATTATTATTATTATTATTATTATTATTTTATTATTATTATTATTATTATTATTATTATTATTATTATTATTATTATTATTATTATTATTATTATTATTATTATTATTATTATTCGCTTTTTATAGTTGATTCCTGATTCCTTCAGAAATGTTTCTTATAAGTTGTATATCAAACAGAAACACGATAATAATAATAAAACTCATCAATAAAGTTATTACTGTTACTGCATGATACCAAGGGCGCCCATCAGGGGAGGGGGCAAGGTGGGGCGCTCGCCTCCCCTAGAGGAAATTGTACTTCGGAATATCGAAAACCCAATTGAATTTTTACATTAGTTACAGCAAAATTTGAACCTATATTTGAAATGTCGCATATACTTGTCCCCCCCTTGGAAACCACAATATGGGCGCCCTTGCATGATACGATACACATAATTATAGAAAACTCGATTTTCATGAGTTCTCCCTACCATAGCTTTTCGAAATAGACTTGTAGTATTCTCAGGGGTGCCCACAAGGGGGGGCTATGACGCAAACTGCGTCATTGAAATATTTGGGGGGGGTTTAAAATCTATATAAATATGTTTGACGGGGGGGGGGTAAAATTAATCGAAAAGTTTTTTTTCATGGAAGAATACCTATGGATAGACAATTGCGGGGGGGTGCGTCATGGACATAAGGGGGGGTGGGCACCACTGGTATTCTATTACCTGGTTACAGGTTTTGATTGCCGAAACTGACTCGAAGTTGCGACCCTTGAGGTGTAGTTTAACTTCTATAGATAAAACATAATGAGCTGGCAATGAGCTTAGGGCTACTGATGCATAACAGTCATCTATTTCTCTGCAAGAAATGGCTCAGCTATAGTTGCCTTGAACCTGAGGTTATTGTCATGCAAGGTTCTTTCTTGAGTTCTTCGCCACAGTCTTCCTTACTATATCTTTGCTAATGCTTAGGTACTCAGCGATCACTTGTAATAAGCAATAATAAATTACAATAAATATCTCCTTAATTTACATTGACCTAACGTCCTATTTCACCACCGATGCTATAAGAGTTTGTTGGACTTTTTAGGTGTTACCATTAAGTTCGACCGGCGTCTTTGACGTGGCTTGTCATACATATCCAATTCTCATGAAACCAAGAATTCTTAATGAAAACTTTACTTCAAGTCAAAGTTTAATCTCCGTACACAAAATTCGGGATTGCAAGAGTTACTGGTGTCATTTTATTCAATTACTTGCACAAAAATGGATTGCCATTGTTTGTATTGTTCACAAATGTATGATAGCTGTCAACACTACCCTCATAGACTCAAAAGCTTAGAAAGCACTACATAGAAACGAATCGTAATTACACACCACACATGACACTATGTAATTGTATTGTATTGTATTATATTTATTTTCATCCTTTTTCATACAAATTGTTCACAACGTGAACGTATGAGTTGGACACGTCATAAGAACACTGAATGTGTACATATGTATAGATTTAAATCTACATGCAATATTAAAATAGTGTTAATTTATATAAAACAAAAAAGGTACAATTTTTCATTATTCTAATTTACATACATCGATATAAAACAACATAACAGTTAATAAAACCTTACATTATAGATATACAAAATATATATACTTTAAACATTATTTACTACAGGCGAGATATTCTTCTACAGAATAGAAACAGTGCTCGAGTAGGTAGGACTTGACTGCTTTATTGAAACCAGATGTTTTGTTTTTTAAAGTGGAAGGAAGCTTGTTATAAATATTCACTGCCATAGGAAATGTACTATTCTTATGTACTTTTAAACGTGAGGACTCTACATCAAGGTCAGACGCTTGTCTTGTGTTACGCATATGAATATCTGAGTTCAACCGGAAGGTGCTTGTATCTATCTGTATATCTTTACTTACAAATTTTAGAATTTCATATATATATAAACATGGAAGAGGTAAGATTTCAAGAAATTTAAATGGAGGTTTACAAGAAATTCGAGGTTTACTTCCGGTCATAAACCTTAAAACTCTCTTTTGTAAAACGAATATGGAATTTAGCAGTGCAGTAGATCCCCAGAATATAATACCATATTTCAATTTAGAATGAAAAAGTCCAAAATAAGCTGTGAGCAGAACATGTTGACTGACACTATTTCGTAAAAGCTTTAACATGTAACAGGTTTGAGCCAATTTACTAGATAATTTTTGAATGTGAATTTTCCAATCTAATCTATCTGACACCCAAACACCAAGAAATTTGATATCCGAGACGTAATTCAACGTTTTGCCGTTAATTGTTACACAAGGGCGTTTTCTTATCTCGTTTTCTGCTACGTGAAAGCACATGCACGAAAACTTTGTTGTGTTTAGTATTAGTTTATTTCTATCCATCCAGCCACTGATGGCAGACATGGTGGAATCTACTGCATTACATAACTCAACGTAAGTTTCTCCAGTTACTAATAAATTTGTATCGTCAGCATACAGAACAATTTTAGCAGAGTCTAAACATTGTGGCAAATCATTTATATATATTAAAAATAGAATAGGGCCTAAGATGGAACCTTGAGGAACTCCAAATTTTAACTCTTTGGTATCTGAATAATATTTGCTTACTCCCTCAGTGTCTCGATTTTGACAGTTAATTTCAACAGTTTGCCTTCTGTTGGATATATACGATTTAAACCACTCATAAGCATTTCCCCTAATACCATAATCATGCAATATTTTAAGTAAAATTTGATGATCAATTGTATCGAAAGCTTTGCTAAGATCAAGAAATATGCCGGTTGTATATTTCTTAGCGTTTATTGAATTTAAAGCAGAATAGAGAAAAGAGTAAAGAGCAGTTTCAGTAGATTTATTTGATCTAAAGCCATTTTGAGCAGGAGATATTAAGTTAAAATTATTTAGAAAGCTAACTAGTCTTATATACATAAGTTTTTCAAAAAGTTTAGAGAAGGTAGACAGACATGATATTGGTCTATAGTTCGATGTAAGATCTTTCTTGCCACTTTTATATAAGGGCTTAACAACTGCTAGCTTCAATGCTTCAGGAAAAACGCCACTACTAAATGAGTTATTTACTATGAAGCATAAGATATCAGCAATTTCACAAGAGCATTGCTTTAGAATTTTATCAGGAACTTCATCATATCCTGAAGAACTCTTATTTGTCATTTTCAGTGTAGCATTTAAGATTTCCTGACTAGTTACTGGGTGCAAGAACAATGATTTTTCGAAAATATCGTTATGTCTACTAACGTATTGTTTGCTAGATAGTTAATTGTTCACGTTATTAGTGATAAGCTTTTCCACTTCATTCGTGAAGTAATCGTTAAAAGCATTTGCAATTTCAGTCGGATTTTTTATAATTTTATTTTGACAAGAAACGCTAGTTATCTTAGAGGAGGGTTTTCGTTCCCCAGATTCTTTCCGAATAATTTGCCATGTAGCTTTCATTTTATTGGAAGCTTTCCCAATGTAAGTATCATTCTCTAACATTTTTGCCAGTTTTATGACCTTATGTAAAACTCGTCTGTACATTTTGTGATATCGTTTAAACACGGGAGTACGGCACCGTCGGGATAGTTGATGTAAATAGCGCATTTTTTTCTAGAGAAACCTTTATTCCAGAAGTCTTCCACTTCGAACTGACATTTACCGATTTATTTATCTTAAATTTTTGTTTAGGAAAAGCAATATTAAAATAATGAGTAAATATGCATAAAAAGGAATTAAATTGGTCGTTAACATTACATTCAGTATAAACATCTTCCCACGACTCAGTTTTCAACAAGTATCTGAAATATGCCACGTTAGTGGGTGTAAATGAACGCCGTTCGGACCATTCCACGCCCACGTTTCTATTCTTATTAATTATTTCTGTGTAAAAATAAAGAAGTTGAGCATTATGATCAGATTAGCCTAGGTTTAGTACATTAACATGAGATACGAAATCATCACGTGGAATTATAATTTGGTCAAGAGCAGAGATTCTTGTTTTGCCTATTCTGGTAGGAGTATTTACGATAGGTTTCAGATTAAATGATGTGCAGAGCGAAATGAGATCTTTTTCTTTGCTATTATTTAGTAAAAAATCAATATTAATATCACCATAAATTACTAACGACTTTTTAGAGGACGAGAATTCCGATATAAGCCTTTCTAATTTATTCAAAAAGTCATTGACATTACTGTCTGGCGTGCGATAGAGACAGATAAGTATTAAATTATGATCGCAAAATTCAAGTGCTACAGATTCGAAAATTAGCACTATTAGTCATATGGAAACAGTATTACCAGTAGCAAAAAGTAGTATTAAATTGGTAAGAATAAAATATTCGCTTTGACGTCTGGTGGGAAACTCACCTCACCAATGTTACACAGGAATGGTCTAAGGTCACGTGTCTAACGTCACAAACTCAGTACACGTCCAGTGAACTGGCTGAGTACCTAGGCAGTGAGGAGACAGTGTGTTGTTAAGCAGAGTCAGATGAAAGTACACCATGGAGAATAATAATTGCGAGTGACTTTTCTGTACGAATTCCAACCAACACAACATAGATATTTATTAAGGTTACATGCCTAACGTCACAAACTCTATACACGTCCATCAAACAGACTGAGTTACCCAGACAGTCAGGAAGCAGTGAGTTGTTGAATAGGGTCTGATGAAAGTGCACCGTGGAGAACACACAATTGTAAGTGAAGTCCTTTATGAATTCAAATATTGCAACATTCTGCGTAGGAAGCTGCGAAGAACATTAACAACACATTTGGACCAGAGATGGCGAATGAACACATCATTTGCCATTAGTTTGTCGCAATTAGTTCCAATGACACATTGTAACAAAGCAAAAGAAAAAAAGGGTTACCAGAATATGAAATATTCTGGTGTAGAGAAGCCAAATCTGTTGAGTAAGTAAATACATAAATAAATAAAATTGTAGAACAAGGTATGAAATGAGTGGGTCGAAATATCGAAGTAAAATAATAGAAATAAATAAAATAAAATTAATATTCGGCCTAGTGCAAAATAAATACTGTCGATGTTCACTTTCCTTTAATGATTGGATCAACAAAACCCATTGTGCAGTACATGAACAAGAAGCAGATGGAGTATCTGCTGCACCGCATTTTCCCATTCCCTTCACTATTCAGAAAGAAGAAATCAATTTTTGTCAAAAATGACTTTGCGACATTTTGCCCATCAATTGAGACTCCAATGCCCTGCTTGAGGTTCGCCGTACGTTATTCACGGTGAAATGAATCACATGTATCGAACCCTTGACCCAGGGCACTGAATCCTCAAATACTGTGAAAGCAATGCACCACAAGTAAAATTAAAATACAGGAACAGACATCACAAAAGTTCGAACTCCCTATACGGTTAGCGTACGCACCTTCGGCGCAGGAGACCCCAGTTCGATTTTGAGTGGAAGCTCATATGGTTCGGATCCCACGTTAAAGTTGTAGGGTCACATTTCATGTAGGCTCGGTGCTGAAAGGAGACACTATATCCAATCCAACCAACCAATCAAATCAAAGGAATTGAATGTCAAAGGAGGGTTGACATCTTGCTTGTTCTTTAATCCGATTCTAAAAAGCCATTAGAAAGGAAAATATACTAGAATACATAATGTTTTGAGTATACAGACAATGTAAGGCTTATCAGTAAGACCCTGGAATACTTAGAGTAGTATTTTATATATTGGAAAATAATGATAATGGTAACAGACTGCAAATAAACGAAAAGGAGACTAAATATAGGAAAATTATCTTTGGGAGACTTCGAAAATTACGTATTTACCGATAGAACCTCCAACTTCCTGAATTTCTTCAAAACTAGCAAAATAAGAAAACGAATGAATAAAAGAAACAAAGAAAAACTAATTTAGAAGTGATGTTGTGGTCAGAGATCTGGAAATGCAGATAAATTTTATCGTATGTTTAGGCGAGGGGAGTACGATGAGGAGGGAGAAGGAATTTTGAGGATTTACATTAAGAGATTTGATAAACGTGCTTAGCTCAAATCCAATCGTACGAATCTTCTGTACAAAAATAGAATGAAAATGCCTCGTTTAAGAAAGTTGTTATCCTTAATACGGATTGATGTACATTATCTTTCGTTATTTGTGGGGTAGTAAGGGCCATTAGGCGTCAAGAGGAAGGATCCATTTAAAGTATTAAGATTTTAATTGGGCTTTGCAAATGATTCATTCATATATATTTGTGTGTTTCTGCAAGTATAGGCTATTACTGCTTGTACAGTCACTTTCAAAAGTGGTCTTGCTGAAATTAAAATCCTTTTCGCAACAACTAAATAATTTGACCAATGTTATTGTACACTTCTGGTCACAAAATGTGAGACTGCCTTCCAGAGACTAAATCCAAAAAGTTGAACCTAGAACTTTACGTCTCTCGGATCTCCTTACAAGATAAATCTATTTTCCTTCCATTCTGTTACAGCGCAATATACTTACTCTCTAGTAGAAATAAACCATTTGGACATTGTATGCAAGTACATATTCAGGTGACATGTAGAAAAGAATCATAAAGTATGATAAAAAAGAAAGTAAAAGTAAAAATAAATAAAACTGGCATATTGCATGAAAGAAGATTAAAACCTTTGGAAAATAGCCGTCAACAGAATAGTAACAGAAATAAACTTAAAAAGCTTATAGACATGATCTCTTGGTCTAGTGGGTAACGTAATGGATTCGTGTGCTAGTGTGTAATTTTAACACAGGTTTGAATCTTGGCTAGGTAAGCGTTCTTTCTCTTATAAATAAAGAATCTGCATTTTACTGACAAAGAGTATCCATATTCAAATGCAAGAAATGTATAAATATATATCACAGCTATATAATATATTACATTAAAAAATATATGAAGATTACAGGAAAAAAAAGAGATAAGCCATGAAAAAAGAGATGGTCGAAAATGAAATGAAATCTTAAAGTTTTACGTCCCACAATTATGCTGGCTAGGCTAAAGAAAACGATGATGATGAGAAATGAATGGAAATGGGAGAACCCCGAGAAAACCCACGCACACGGTGTTTGTCCACCACAAACGTCACTTGGCACGAGCTGGGATCGAACCGAGGATCCAATGCACCATGAACGCTCTATCACTGAGCCGCCGCGGCCTTAATTGCTCGAAAGTGAGTTAAGAGCAGAATAATGTAGCCTGAAAGGTGTAGTTTGCAGGACTAAATCCCACAGTAAAAAGAAGGTTAGTCACTAAGAAATTTAATGCTAAAGAGTTGCCTGCAGGGGAAGAAATAGATAAGTCAGTGGAAAACAGGGCAATTGTGTAAAATTATTAAATTCATTCATTCTTTTATTCATCCATGTCGTACATTATTGGTCAGAGACCAGTACATAGGACTTGTCAAATAATAAGACATTTCAATATAATTGATATACATTATTTTACAAACTATCACCCAAGTATTCATTAATATGATAATACATTTTGTTACACAAAAAATTAAGTAGTTCATTTTTGAAATTCCGTATGTTTTTGATATCCTTCAAATAATTTGGGAGCTTATTAAACAACTTAGCGGACATAGGAAGAACACTTCTTTTGGTGCACGCATAGTTTTGGTATGCTGTGAATATGTTATTCTTTTGTCGTGTGTTGTATGATTGTACATCGTCAACATGAAGAAAACTACTTTCATTTCTCTTTATATATATGATACTTTTGTATATGTATAGACAAGGCACAGTTAAAATTTTATTTGACTGAAAGACCCTTTTGCATGAGGACTTTGGTGATAGATTAAAAATAGATCTTACTAATAATAGATTAAAAGCTGACTTGCCTCCTTTTTCCCCGGTAGTCTTCATATATTAAACAGAATAACAACTACTTCTCCTCTTAACTTTAACGTTTACTTCGGCGTGGGAGATCCATATTCAATTCCCGGCGTGAGCTCATGTAGTTCGGATCCACATTAAACATTATGTTCAGGTCTTATATAACGTCGGTATTGAAAGAGATGCTAAACCCCAATACAACACACTGTTTAGTCCTGAATAGAAAGCAATACGGAAAGACGTTCATCCTGGAAACTAATTCGTTAGTAATTCGCACAAGCAGGGGCATGTCTGGAGGGAGATGGGAAATTAGCCCCCTGAGTTTGATGTATATACGTTTTAATTAGGGATGGGCAAAACCTGGTTTTATAAAAACCGGAAACCGGTTTCTAGAAAAACCGACATTTCGTTTTTCTCCAAAACCAGTTTCGGTTTTCTCCAAAGCGTCCGTTTTTTCACCGAAACGAGTTTCGGTTTCTTCCAACTGGTTTCAGTAAAAACTTTTGAAAAACAAAACTATTTCTGTGGAAACGGAATCGGTTTCTGGAGAACAAAACACTATTCTGGTCTGAAATAGAATCAATTTTGAGAAAAAACGGAACCGGTTTTGAAGAAAACCGAAACTGGATTCGGTTAAAAACCGGTTTTTCTAAAATTTTCAAAAACCGGTTTTTGTGCCCGTCACTAGTTTTAATCAATAGTACGGTATAATAATATACTAGCGAAAATCGTGAAACTATGTATATCGGAGAGTCTTTGTTTAGGATAAATGTATATATACCGTACCAGCGACATAGCAGTAATATATTTTATAACTTATAATAAGTTTTTAATTGCATTAGGCAGAATTTCGTAGCCGAAACATTCTTTCAGATGACTGACAAGTATGTCAGTGAAAAAAATATTTATACCAATTATTTATACCAAGTATAGCTTCTTTGTTCTCATTATAGCAAGTGGACCTTTTCCATCACAACTTTGTGCTTATTAGCATCGTTATTTTGTGTATTTATTTATTTGCTTGTTTTGCATACAAATGAGAGTATTCTCGAGTACGCATACAGTTGTCAAAATTACAAAATAATTATATATATAAGCTATAAAAACTTACAAAAAAAAAAAACATTCATAACTATGACTTTTATAAGCTTACACATTCATAACATAATTAACAAAATACATTTATACATTGTCTTCAAAAAACTCATTTACCGAGTACCGTAGTAACACACCTACTAAGAACTTGTGAAGAGCAAATTTAAACATAGAATATGATTTATTTAGCTTTAGAAAGTCAGATAACTTATTGAAAATTTTTGTACAATTAATATATACGCTTAATTTTTTTTTTTTTTTTTTTTTTTTTGGGAGATAACATGCAAATTTTTAACGAATCGAGTATTGTATTTATGGACGTTACTGTTTTCAATAAATAAGTGTTTATTACTTACGGTAAACAAGATAGTTTTATATAGATACAAACAAGGTAATGGTAATATTATTTGTCCTCGAAAGATGGGCTTGCAAGAAGTTTTTGGTGACAATCCAAACACAACCCTTAGTGCTTTCTTTTATAAGCGAAACGAGCTAATACCCCCTCCCCTCCCAGTAGAATAAACCCCAAAAATAATACCGTAACTTATTAAAGAATGGAATTTTGCATAGTACACCGAAACTAAAGCCTCTGTTGTGACATTACCTCTTAGTCTACGGAGGCCGAAACAAATACTACTTAATTTTTTGTTGAGTTTAGAAATATGCTCATTGCAAGTTAGTTTCGAACTAATGGTGACACCAAGAAATTTAGTTGAAATAGAAAAGTCGTCTTTTTGTTATTTACCATTACATAAGGAATAAATTTATTTTGAAGAGGACAAACATTTAGCAAGGAAGTTTTATCATTATTTAAAACTAATTTATTGCTACTTAACCAGTTCCTTAATCGTGAAAATGCAGTGTTTAGATTACATTCAATATCGTCGTGAGTTGCCTGTCATAATAACATTCGTGTCATCAGGAATAAAACACACTTATTAGGCAACATTTCTTGTGTCAAATGATTGATGTATATAGGAAAGAGCAATGGACCGAGCACTGATCCTTGAGGTACACCAGTTAGTATTTTACCTTTATAACCACTAAACTTATGAATTTTGCCATTGTGTATCTGTATTCAATTCCCTTACATTTTTATTGTTTACCAGCTTGCGCTTCTTTTGTCTTTTTTTAATATTATGTTTATTTTTGTTGATGATGTGAATTTCAATGTCTTCTCTAAGCAGTATTGACAGATGGTTATTCTCCTTACTCGTTGTTATGTCGTCATTTCCAATATTCCACACAGTAAGTGAATGATTTTGAAACATATGTTACTTGTTAGTAAAAACAAAAAATACCCCATCGCGCATCGAAAATAGATCTATTGCTTTGAAAAAGAGAACACTTATTACCTGCTCATGAAGAAAATTGAGTCTAGTACTAGTAAATAATCGTTACATGTTGTGGAAGTACGCTGGGAAGTTGTAAGCTTCAAATTGAAGTTACAGGAGAAATGGATGCAATTAGGCAGCTCTAAAGAGCTTTTTGTGTTTACTGTGATTTTATTCAAGATTAGTATCTTGTATAGTCCCCATTGGCTACTGTTATGGCTTTTAGTCTTCTTAGTATGGAGTTAATTAAGCTGACGACATATCTGTGTCCCTGTACCACTTCCTACGCATCAAGAACTAGCTCTCATATCTCGTTAGCTATCCTCTGTGGGTTGTCAGACCAATTTTCTGTAAAGTTCTGTTAACCTTTGCCCATTGATTTTACATTGGATTCAGGTCGGATGCTCTAGGAACCTAGTCGGCTAATTTAGAGAAAGAAATATTCTCAAAATATATTTTGAAAATGATCAAGTAAAGGATCTGTTTTAGTCTTTCGTGTATAAAAAACTTTGGATAATTTTTCTTATATATATTTTACTAGATGAAATGCACGTTCTTGGCAAATTCCTTTGTTCCCTTAGGATATGCATTTCAATCGAAGTATAAAATCTCAGGTGAACCCAAGTGTTAACTAGGATCATTCATATTTAAGCGGTTCAACTGTTATGTCACTTTGGTTGATTTAATAACGTCTAAAATTTCCTTTCTTTGTTCAGAAGTGCCCATTGTAAGGATTTGCTGAAGTGTGAGATGTGAAAATCGACATTTAAATTCTTAAATAAAAATTAAATACGTATTTCCGTGTCTGTGAAAATTTCGCTTGTGAAAAGGGTAAGATGCTGATTTCTATAAAATAAGGTTTCTCATTATTTATTCAGAAACCGCTTAATGTAAGAATTCACTTAAGTCGGAGGTCTGAATTCGTTATATAAACTCTTAATTAAAATTAAAGGAAACACGTATTTCAACGTTTTCGAAAATTCCGCTTGGTGAAGGGAAAGGGGTCAAATGTATGATTATATGGAGGAATGAGTGCAATTCCTGAAAATTCAGGCCATATTAATATATGTGGAAACATGGCACTTGGACAGAAAGCTGATTTTATTACTAGAACGACAAATAGAAAAGTTTTTTTTTTTTTTTTTTTTTTTTTAAATGAACGTGTATGCTAAGCGATGTAAAGGTGGAAAAATGATTCACATGTTTTACCCAGAATAGAGAATCACATAAATCAAATTATTTAGGGAGATCAAACTCGGCATAAAGGTCCTCTAAAAATAAGCAGACACGTGTCTCAGCGTGTCTTAAAATTCCTTTTTAAGAGGAAAGAGAAATTTTCTATTGTTTTTCTTGCACATTGAAAGCAATGTTATCTATTATTTCTGATCGCATCACAGGAAAATAACTGAAAACTTTCAAATTAATTTTGAAACATACTTAGTATCTATCTTGAGCTAGGTTTCAACTTACTACTTTGATTAAAGGGCGTATCTTAAAAGGGTATGGAGTTCAAAATTAATGAGATAAATAGATTATATCATGAACCCTCAAGTTAGGATGATTAAATACAGGGTAGCCCAAAAGTAGGTATACACCTCTGCATTAATCTAATGTAACATTCTAGTTTATGGGTTTATTTGCTTCGGCTGTTCCGAGCTTAAGGTATAAGTAAAAACCCATTAAAAACAAATTATAAAGAAACTAATTCTATCTGATGGATAACAATAAGAAATGATATGAAATGCAATGAGCTGATCAGTACGGTACTGTATACCTACTTTTGGGCCACCCTGTATGTATGTAAACTCTTCATTACAAATAAGCGAACATGTGAATTAGCATTTCCCAAAATTCCTGTTTTAAGGGGTGGAAGTTGCAATTTCTATATTCTTTTGCCATATTGGTATAAGTATTATCTGTTTGTGATCGCATCACTATAAACGGCTTATCTGTTTGAAATGTATCTTGGAGTATAACTCCTGCATACATTTTGAGATAAATAAAATATATAAAAGAATGTAACTTTTAAAGCAAATATAGCTACAAAGTTTAAAAATGAAATGAAATCTCTGAGTTTTACGTCCCACGGTTATGCCGGTTAGGCTAAAGGAGACGGTGATTATGAGAGATGAGTGAAATGGTGGAATGAAGAAAGTGGGAGGAAACGGGAGAACCCCGAGAAACCCCACGAGCACGGTGTTTGTCCACCACAAAGTTCACTTGGCGGGGGCTGGGATCGAACCCGGGACCCCAAGCACCAGAGGTGAACGCTCTACCACTGAGCCACCGCGCCCCCCACTACAAAATTTAATCACAGAAAGTAGTCACAAACAACAATAAAGTTTTTTTTTTTTTCATCTTTTGTAGAGACACTTTGTGATTTAGCGTGGTTTTTCATTTGTCAGTTAACAACTCTATCTATAGCACTCTGCTATCTCTTTGCTCGCTGCAAATTAAGTCAATAAAACCTAGAAAGTAGCCAAGTTTGTTCCTTCCTGCTGTACGGATTGGTTTGGCATGAAGCAGGTGTTTCTTGTTGTAGATGACATCATCATGATTATTTTTTTATTCTGACATACCATGAATCATTAATGAACCCTGTTTCTTTACTATACTTTTTCTTTAAAGAAACTTTCGCAGGACGTTGGGAGGATTCGAACCACCGATCTTGGGTTTTATCATTTCCGTATTTTACACGCAACATCGCATCTTACCATTTGATTATTTTATCACTGACCATTTTTCTCTCTTTGCTAGTTCTTGCAGAAAGACCGGAGTGGAGTGTTTACTCTGTGGATTCTAAAGCTAGTTTCAAAGATTTCTCAATATACAGGATGCAAATCGTATATTTGCGTATACTTCCTGTATATGCAAATCCGTGTTATGATATTGTTATTATAATAGTGCACTATCGTGTTTAAGATAATTTCATGGCAGAAAAAAGAATGTTAAAATATTAAGTTCGGATGATCCCAAGGTTGGAAATTTTATTTTGGATTCATACAGAGTTATGCATTGGATTAAGTTGTGTAATATAAAGAAAATATGATGTAGATACATCAGTCTAAACAAGTAGAAGTTTCTGTTAAGTTAAACATGAATGCAACTATGGATTTTACTTTAATATTGGTCTCCCTTACAAAAGCAAAGGAACGAGAAGCAAACGAGAAAATGTATTTTCATCGGCGTAAGTGGGGTCTTTATTAAGTGCGAAGTAATGTAAATATACATAAATATAAACTACTGAACTTCTAATAAGGAACACTATTATAAGAATCTTACTCTTTTTTTATTCGTCGAATACTATTAATTTAAAATGCGTAAGGGTTATTGTAAGATAACGAAACATCAGCATTATTCTTGCATTTTAAATATTCCAACTTCTCTTGCAGGCTAAAGGTAGAATTGCCATGAAATTTAGCTTAAAATAGTTTTCTGGGGTCTAATTTAAAAATAGAAGAACATTTTTGGTTAGTTTAATGTCCCACTTTTATGTACCGAGGCTAAAGGAGACAGTAAGAATGAGATTGAAGATAATGGTAGAATGAACAAAATGGGAGGAAAGGAGAGAACTCCGAGAACATCTACGTTCATGGTATTTGCCCACCACAAAGCCCAGAGACCTCAGCATCAGAGATAGAAGTAACAAATAAATGATTATATGATTTGTAAAGATTCATAATTTTAAAGATTTTCCTCATTGTGTTTGTATGCTTATTTTGAATACTAATTACAGAGTTACTTGCTGAAGGTCTTTACAGAAAACAAATTAGAAAAGTCTTTATCTATTTTCCTGCCAGAAATATCATTTTAAGAGTTCAGCTCTAAAAGAAGAAAGAAAAGTAACTCGTCTTATGCGCAGCAAAATTTATTCCGGTTTTGGTTTATTTTCTGCTAGTTGTAATATTGACATTGCAAGTGAACTTGATTTTACTTTGTTTCCTGAAATATTGTTCCCTCTCAGCCTTCTATGCGAAAGACGTGTCGTATGAATTACATTTTATACCAGAAAACGGCAAAATGTTTTAAAATATTCTTGCTTTTACACTACTGACTTCAATGAGTTTTTCATAAATTGTTCCTAGTTTTGAGTCCAAGGAAGGTAACTAGACAAAGGTATGTTTTGGAGACACTCGAATTGGCAGTGAAACAACAAATCGCATGAAACAGATGGTTCATCATTGTAGTCTGTGTCCAGTTACGATATTTTCCCTATTTCCTTCACTTATTTAATCGTTCTAGATTAAAAATATAGATAATGTATCGCATTTGCGACTTAAAATTACCGTATTTTTCTGTATTGTAAATATCATGTTTACAACAAAATTATCGTATACATACTGGAACATTATCGTTCAATTTTCACCCCTGACTGTGGCAAAAATACAGGAAAAAAGAGCCAGACCTACGTGAAATGCGTAAGGATGTGGAGCCGTCTCTGGAAGGATTCGGATTTAGTCTCTGGATGGCAGTCCCACTTTTTGTGACCAGAACTGTACAAACAAGAAAAATTAAAAAAAAAAAAAAAAATGTATCAGTGCAGAAAGTACGAATATTGCTACCGATTTTTGTCGAATCTTGCCTTTTGAAGATACAATGATCCTGGTGGCTCTTTTTTTCCTACGAGTAATTTTACGCTATAACACTGAAGCTGAATCAAAGATTCTTAATTGGTATCTTGGCTCAGCTCAACTCAAAACCCACAACCAGCTTTATATGACATACTTTGACGGTATACGATGTACAAGGTATTTGGACATCGGCAAAGAACTTTAAGGCAGAGTAAATGGTATTATCAACAAACCAAGAAACGAGTTGACGTGTGAACAGCTAATATATCAAAGAAGGAGGAGAATATTCACGATTTCTTAAAAAATAACGTGGACAAATGAAATTGGTGGTGCTATTGGTGATCTGTACACGATGGAGATTATGTTAACAGAGAATCTCGCAAAGAAGTTCTACTTTTCTTTTATCAATAAAAGTGAGGATAATTTTACAGGCGCTGCTTTATTTGATTCTTTGGCAGTATTATATAACTAACTAACTAACTAAACTAACTCTATGGCTTAGGTTCAATGCCGCGTTCACAAAAGCTCTCCACTCACTTCTATCTTTAGTCAACTGGATCCAGTTTCTACTTTCTATTCCTATCTCTGCGAGATCCATCTTAATATTGTCCTGCCATCTGCGCGTAGGTCTTTCTAATGATCATTTTCCGATGGGTGTTCCAGTCAAGACTTTGAAAGCATTTCTACTTTCTTCCAACCTTGCTACATGACCTACACACCTAAGTCTCCTAGACTTGATGACCCTAACAATGTTTGGTAAACCATATAAATTATGTAGTTCCTCGTTATGAAGTTTCTGCCATTCCCCATTCCCGTTCCTCTTGGGTCCGAATATTCGTCTCAGGATCTTGTTTTCAAATATTTTCAGTCTATGTTCTTCCCTCAGAGTAAGCGACCATGTTTCGCAACCATACAGAACAACAGGCATGATTATCGTTTTATATATTTTAAGCTTCAAATTCCTCGATAGAATTCGCGACGACAAGAGGTTTTAAACTGAATAATAACACGAATTCCCTGTTTTTAGTCGACATTTAATTTCTTCGTGAATATGATTTTCCTCTGTTATTATTGATCCTAAATATTTGAAACTATCCACTTTATCAAAAGTAAATAATAGTAATAGTGAGCAGCCTTTGAGCGAACGCTGTTAGATAAAGTCACTGATTCTTGTCGTCTTATGAGTTAAATACTCTTATTAGTATTTTGCCTTCATTCCATTACATTCCATTATTGGTGTAAGTTCTTTCACCGACACTAATGTGTCACACACACACACTCTATCATACATGGAATTTACACCGTTAGTATACAAATAAGATAAGTTGGTGTTCACGATCAAAACATTCACACGAGAGACGTAATGTTATAATTTAATGAGGGCAACATTTGTCCCATACGTTAATGAATACCAGAGACCTTGGAATATTATACAAAGACTGATCAAAACCTAAAATAGTCCTACTATAGAGACTTATATTTAACAAGAAGAACATTTTATATTTCTGTATAATAAATCTGTAAGAAACAAATATTTGTTGGTGTAAAATAAAAATTGTATTTTTTTTTGTACATCAATAAACCATTAGTACAGAACTATAACTATAAATCAGAGTACCAAAACAAATAATTATAACGAACAAAAGAAACTTATATAATGAGATCTGCATAGATAGCAAAATATCGTTGATGTCTGCTCCTTGAGGGAAATAACGTTGTTGTTAAAGATGTGTCAGCTGATTCAGTGTAATATTAATATATATGTATTAATATGTATTAAAGGATGTGTCCCATTAACTATCATAAAAGAACGTTATTACGTTATCTTGGGGTCTAGTACTGATCGGGGTAAAAGAGTGCCATATTGTCACACTGTGTATCTGCGGATCTGCCTACTAGATCTAATCGTGATTTGGGGTGGAAGAGTTGCTGCATTCTCCATACTCTTTTTACACCCAATAGCTGTGCCTCTTCCAGTTGTACCCATATTAACATATGCATTGTGGGAGGGTAAGAAATCGAAAGAGGGAAATGTCACATCGATCAGAATAAATAAATAAAAAAAAAAATAGTTGAACACTTTACGTAAAACAAATTTTAGCGCAAAACGACTGGCTAATAGTTAAAATACTGATAGAATTTTATAAACAAAATTGAATATAGTTATAAAAAGTCGTAATTGGGTCAAACTCTTTACGTTTTAAAAAAAATCAATGGAGAAAGAATAAATGATCGATTTAAGGAGAATAGTAATAATTTGAAAAAGATTCCAACAAAAGTACCAATCATAAGAATAATCGAATTCACTCAGATAATCTAATAATAATAATAATAATAATAATAATAATAATAATAATAATAATAATAATAATAATAATAATAATAATAATAATAATAATAATAATAATAATAATAATAAATAAATAAATAAATAAATAAATAATATAAGGCAATAGGACTTATGTGTGTACTATGATGAAGAGACCATATTAAAGGTGGGAAAGATGAAACTAATTAATTTATAATCAATAAATGTTACATAACATTTTGAGACTGTTTATTTTGTGCATGGAATATGCTGTTGTTTTCTTTCCTTGTTAATATAAGTATCTTTGCATATATTGTATTACTTCAGAAAGTCCACCACGGTAAAGTGTTTAGATATATTTCGATGACGGAAAACGTGTATTCTATGCTACCAGCTCAATATATTATAACAATGCCTGTTTAAAGATCTGGCAGAAATTACCAGAAACAGGGTTGAAGATAAACTAACATATGTAATAATTAATAATAACATTTAAAACTTTTTTTTTTTTGTTCCAATTACTCAAACTCTTCATCTACTTGCCTTCAGCCTGGACATCTTTGAATGGCGGAGAGAATGCAATCTTAATCACCGATATAACTTTGGGGTTGATTTGGGGTTGGGGGTTGATTACGCTTATTTTTACAGAGATGTTAAAAGAAGCGATTATTTAATTTAATTTAAATTCTCGTTTATATATGTGACTTATTGTTTTGTACTTTAATACTAAAATTGATCGTACTTTAACAATATTTCTTTAAACAGAAATTCTAGTAGCTAGTTAGAAAAAGTATTTTTTACTTCCAACAAAATCTTAGAAACGTTATTTCGCAAATGAAATAAATACTCAAAAATTACATGCATTCATATTTCGAATTTTGTCGAATTTTCCTTTTATATTTCAAACTATGCAGAGGCTTTTTCTCAGAAAGACCAAAGTGATATGATTACAAGTTACAAGTATATAAATTAATAACAAAGATCGCTTAATGACATTTATTGACTTTTTTCAAAACGATATTTTTAATATTCAGGGTGATATTGATCTTTTATACTTTAATCATATATTTACATTCTATAACACTGTCATGTGACGGTGTCCACTCTTCCAACGACTTACACATAAATTCACCAAACTTTCTGTCGTTTCAAATTCAAAATCTTACGTTCTACCCCTAGCTTCCATTCGTGTTAAAGTTTTCATCCTACACAATACTTTTGTATTCACAGGAACCATTATCAGGTGTTGTTAATATGTCACAAGCAGGAACCTATGTATAATATTATTAATGTACCCGTCCAATTAGAAAAAAAAAAAAAAAAAAACAATCCTGAATATGTCAATTCTATTTACCATTTCTGAGTTTTAATGCAAATAAGCCCACTGCGGGCACACAGTATATTCATTATAAATCCGCTTATTCTGCAAAGACTAAAGCAAATATTTGGAAGAACTTGTTCCTTGGCATTAGACTTACCTCTTTGGAATCGTACTTACAGATAAAAATTCACCATTTATTAAAGCTTGGCGGCACGAATGGGTATCTAGCTTCATTACTAATAAATTGGTATAAATAGGTTAAAAGGGATTTAGATTTCGACAGACCCGAAACCGAAATCAATGACCCAAAATAGGTGGGACTATTTTTTTTTTCTAGATTGACAACAATATTGAAGAAGATTTTTACACAACATAGTTTCCTTACTACTTTGAAGCCTCCCAAACTTCAGAGAATAACACCACCCAATCCAAGAGTTATTACGCAGATCCAATGAGATATCGGGTATCTATGAAACAAAATGCAGTTGCTACGAGAGTTACACAAGCAAGACTAAAAGAAACCTTAAGATGAATGTTTGTTAAGAAAAATCCGAAGTACGAATGGTATTTAGGTATTGCATAAACTTGTAAGTAAAATTATTGTTAGAATTTCTGAGCGTGTCATTAGAAGGTCTATGAACTGATAAAGATGGGACAGAAATGAGTAGCCGAAATCAACAATAACAAAACATGGAAACGCGGTCTTGGCGGTAGAGAACTTCGGGTCCTAGTTTGATCCCAGCTCCCTCCAGGTAGTGAACAAACCCCATGTGCGTGTTTTTTCTCAGAATTGTCCCGTTTCTTACCACTTTCATAATTCCACCACTATCATTCATCTCATCAACACTATTTCCCTTATGCTCTAAAATTTCAAAAATAAAATAAGTAACTAAGTAAATAAATAAATAATAAACTAAGATGAATTAATCCTATCCCATCTTTGATTTAAGTTTCCACTATCAAAATTTGTGTGAATGAACTTTACTTTTTTGTTGTTAATCTAACTTTATATGCCTCAATAATCTTTCTCGCAGTGTGACACGAGGGATCTGACGATCTATGCTAGCGTTCATCCTCCATTAAGTCGTATTTCTTGTTATTTTACATCTTCATCAGTAAAAGGTTCATTCGTAATTACGGTAAATCACATCGCTTATTGTCCATGATATACACTGGCATGCAATGCTGATTCCGCCGGGGGAATAGGCCATGAATGACAACACACCATTGGCCATTTATAAACACTAAGGTAACATTAACTAATATCGCTTAGTAACATGGACAACATTGTGGCCTTAATTTTCTCGAGATTCTCTCATTTCCTTTTAAATTACCATTTTGCTATTTTTTCAATATTTTTCACTTTCATTAATCAATTCATCTCCTTTAACCTAAATGTCATAAACATTGCGCATTAATTTAAAAATTTCATTTCATTTTCACATGTGTTTGGCCACTATTGCATCCGACCGATTTCCAATAACATCTGTAAATCATAGAAACTTTTCTTTCTCCCTTGCCACTCTTCGTCACATAGTGATAGTTGTGATAAAAATCTTTCTTCCTTCTCGCCACTGTTTGTTACATAGTGTTACAGTGTTCAAAGTTGTGATAGAGATCTTTCTTCCTTCTCCCCACTCTTTGTTACATAGTGTTACAGTGTTCAAAGTTGTGATAGAAATTTTTCTTCCTTCTCGCCACTCTTTGTTACATAGTGTTACAGTGTTCAAAGTTGTGATAGAAATCTTTCTTCCTTCTCGCCACTCTTTGTTACATAGTGTTACAGTGTTCAAAGTTGTGATAGAAATCTTTCTTCCTTCTCGCCATTCTTTGTCACCTAGTATTACAGTGTTCAAAGTTGTGATAGAAATCTTTCTTCCTTCTCCCCACTCTTTGTTACATAGTGTTACAGTGTTCAAAATTGTGACTCATTTGCTACGTCTGTTATTTAGTTGACTAATGTAACAAAAGAAGAACTGAAAATTTCAATCCTGTTTCGTCAAACATTACCTCTGCTACAGAGCTTCTTATAGCAGGTTATTCTAAATTCTTTTGGAAATTCGAGCAAAAATAGTTCTGTTCGACTAATGGTTCGGAAATTTCTATATATATATATATTCTTCAATCAAATTTAGCAGTTCAGTGCAGTTGTTTTTGTTCATTGACTCGCTATCATTTCAGTGTCTTCCGAATTTATTCCTTCTTTGATTAAAAGAAAAAAGAATCTTTGACACCAATCAACCGTTTCAATCTTTTTTTTTTTTTTTTTTTTTTTTTTTTCATGTCATGACGATGTTGTTCACCACTTGAATGTCGATTTTTAAGTAATAATTGGATGGAGATAGCTTTGGAAATATTCATGAGGGCTACTATTTAAATAAAAATTATTTATCATTAATTTCTGAGACATTTCAAATTCCTTTCTTAGTAACAAAATAATTATAGCCGATACTGCAATTTATAACTTAATGGACATATGCTTAGCTTAACCACTTCCTAGAATTATAGTAACTACTTTGGAAATGCTTAGTGCAATATTTTATTGTGGTTTAAGTTGAGGATATTTTTACTTTATTTTAAAATTCACTGAAAAAAAAGCAATTTCATCTGGTCAGTCACATTGCCAGCTCAGTTCTTTTAAAACATTTTCTGAGCCGTGAAATTAGAACATCCAGCGTTCACCTGTTTCATTATTGTCTTACTTCCACATATTTGATTAGGATTATGGAAGCTTTTTTCCTTTTTTTTAAGTAATAATTGCAATACAATATCACACACAACAGTATAACAAAGGATGTACAAATTGCTCTTTTACTTAGCAAAGTAAAATTACAGAAATGAACTGAACTGAAAAAAAAAAAAAAAAAAAAAAAAACACTTAATTCTTCATTATATCCACTGTACAATGGAGGGAAGAGCTGAATAACAGCTTTCACAGTTTCCTTGGTGTGTTCGTGGAGGTTCGTATCTGCTCAGTTTTATTCAGAAGGAAAGTTTCTTCGCACTTGGTGTTGCAGTGTAGACGAAGAAAGTGACAACAGCATTTCCTTGCACTAAGCCAGTGAATAAACTTCTTACCTCTAGAGAATATTTTATTCTTTTTTTAAAGGTTTTAGAATACCCAGAGACGGAGTATGCTGTTCGATCTCTTACATTGAGGAATCGCCACTGATAGAATTCAGAGGGGAACATCTGAGATAAACATTTAGTTTGTAAAATATGTTGTTTCGCTTCTTGATAGAAGTAAGTTCGGAGCAACCATTTAAGGGCAGTACTGTACCCGCTACCACTTCGGTTACAGCCTATTTAAAATTTATTATTGAATGCATCTGAACTAAGTTCCGTTTATTCTCTTTCCTCTCGTCAACAAACTCTATTTCGTTAAATTTCTTTCTTGTATGTAAGTTTTATGGGGAGTACATAGAGGTCATCTCATACGTCTCACAACTCTGGAGCCAAAAGGAAAATATTTTTTTTCTAGTAATTAAATGATTCTCTGAATTTCTTCGATTTACTAGCTATGTTAATATTGTATGTCTTGAAAGTCCATTTTAATTATTTAATAATCTGTGGGTGTTGGGAATATCCATTCAAATTTTATAATACTTGCAGATCGAAGTTTTGTCTTCTTCAGTTAAGTTAGGAACATAGCCTTTTTGTAACTATTATAAAATTCCTATGTGGATCACGTATGCTATCTCCTTTCTCAACACCTTTTATTACTATATTATTTATTTACTGATATTTGAGCACAGATTGAATCTTCTATTATTATTATTAAGTATTCTGCCTTTTTGGCAAACCCCGGGACTAATGAGTTTTTTTCCTTTTCTTCTTCTTGTATCCATTTTCCTTCCCCAAGCTCACAACCTACCCAAGACAAATTAAATAAATCCAAAACGTATTAGAAAGCACGTTGTAAGGCCGAAGAGACAAAATAGCCACACAGCTGGATGATTGAAAAATTTTCCCAACTAGTCAAATTAGGTTTCTGGTACTAAACGAAATATACACATATATTCTGTAAATGCTATTGGGGGTAATGCTGCTGACTTTGTAAATGTCAGAAGTCAGTAATTAACAATTGTAAATATATTTATTAACAAAAAAATAACCAACAAGAAAAGGTCGTAGCTACGAAATTATTTGAATTCAGACAAACACCTATTAATCCTTACTTGTATATGCAATATTTTGACTCTTATTACTACAGGCATTTTGACATACCATGAGGATACAATAGTTCTTTTAGCAAAAATGGCGTCAGCTCCAATCCCCATAGCAGAACATACCGCGATCTGCGATGTGATCGCAGAAAATTTCCCGTGCCTGTGCAGAAAAATTGCCAGAGGGGAAAAAAATAGCCAACAGAAGAGTATAAAAATATGCCTTCTATGTTTTGATGTCTTAAATGCACGGACGACTCGCATAAATATAGTTTGAACTGTTTTTTATATCGCATATTTTTAACAATTGCAAGTGTTTCTCCTGCTGGAACTGATTCCGGAGATTTCCGAGACAAATGTTCTGTTGCAGTAACGCTAATGGTGTTTTATTTGAGTATACCATTGTCTGAGGCCATATGTGAAAGCTGGGGTCCAGTGGTTACTAATGTGATGGAGGAAAGGCCAGCAGAAAAGGATGGACTTAGTGATGATATGTAATCAACAGACAAGCTTACATACAATATCCTAAATGGACCCCCATCAGGGAAAAAAATACTTAAAGCTACTCTCATTACAAAATACGGTGTATCGTATCATAAATATTTAAAATCTGCTTCTTTTAGCGAAACTCTTTCAAAAGATGTGACTTTACAGGTTGTAACTCGAACTAGGGATACCAGTGAAAACTGTTTACCATGCTGCATGTAACACTGTAATAAAAACATGATAGTAGCATCTTGATTTTTTCTTTTGGAATTCCTGCAGAAAATTTTTGACTTACAAAAGCTCATCACAGAAAGACAAAGAAAGTTGTGCCATCGGGGCCTCAATTAAAAAAAATGCCAGATAATAATAATAATTATATCTCAAACTGTATGAAATACAACACTCTTACGTTTTTCCTTTATCTACAATAATAACTTATCTACCATGCATAGATACCAAGACTCAATTATACTTTCACAAAAATAGAAAAATTTAAGCATAGTAAAAACATGGAAGTTCACGCTCACCAGGTAATTACGTCAACTGAAGCATTAGTCAAATTTACATGGCAGGCCAATAAATTCCCAGCATGCTTCAGTTGATGACAAATAAGAAATTAAGTTTGTAAACCAAGTAAACACTGCCGTATAATAATAATAATAATAATAATAATAATAATAATAATAATAATAATAATAATAATAATAATAATAATAATAATAATAATAATAATAATAATTTATAAATAACTAGTTTCTGAATACATTACATTCTTAATTTTCAGTTTGGGTCTGGAAATATTTCTTCCATGTTTCTCGATTTTCAGCTTTTTCTTTAAATTTTCAATATTGTCTTGTATTTTTCAAGTCATCGATCACTTGTATTCTTCTTATAATTATTCCTCTCTTTCCTTCCATCCTTTCTATGGCAGTATGCAGACATTTTCTTCGCAAGATTGAACCTTCTACAGGAATATATATATATATATAAAACTTCTAAATACTTTAACTCAGAAGAGATAGGCGAATGTGGCATACATATCGTAATCTCGCCTTGGGTTATCTATATACTTGTAAGTTGAACTTATCATCTCTGTAAATTAACATATCCAGAAAATTGACATGTTATCAGTTTACGTGTCAGCACCTACTTGTTCTTAGCAAGATGGAACGTTTGTAGATTTTTTCTTTTGTAATTCTAATAAAATCCTCTCTTTTTGAGGTAAATTTTAGACCTTCAGTCAAGCAGCTACTGCTTCATTGCTATTTATCATAGGATCATGGTTCATACCTCGTTTTTCTTTTTTTTCTTTTTTTCATAATAGAGCAACCTTTCCAATAGTACTACTCGCTTGTCCGCATTATACACCTGAAATGGGAAAATCGGGGAAAACCGAGAATTTTTCGAAAATTTTTTCAAGAATTTTGCGCCCCTCTGGCCCGGGCCTGAGTTGACGTAGGGACCTCAAAATCACTGTAAAAATACGTAGTTACGTACACAATGTGTGTGCAAAATATCAATGTGAAATCTTGAAAACGAATAGCGGGAAAAATTTTTGAAAATCTTAAGGTGACTTTATACCTATATATACATACAGTATATCTATATATATTTATATGACGTAGTGTCAAAATTTCCTAAAACAAGACTATTTGTTCTTGGATCATGATTCATACCTCATTTTCCTCAGAATAAAGCAATAGTTTAGAGCAGCGTTTCCCAACCTTTTTCAACTTGCGGCACACTACGGGTGTTACCTGGATTCTTGCGGCACACTTATAGATATTATTATTTGTAAATATAAAACACAGTGGTATTTTTCTGTGATTATTGATCTCCTCCCAAAGAAGAAAGCTCTATCACTGTCCCCCCCCCCTTCTTTGTAAATCATTGTGCTTATTTTTCATTCTAATTTAAAAATAGAAAACAATTCCAATGAAATATTGGACTCAAGTTTCTAAAAATACGCTTTCTGTTTAAAAACTGTATCCATCCTTTTACTAAGAAGGAAGATCACTATATAACGAACAAACAAATCTCTTTTACTTTTAAAACAGAAAGGATTGAATGATATTTTAGTTTCAAGTTACGAAATAGTCTGCAACAATAAAGAAGCAATAATGATCATAACAATTATAACAAATTTTTTTTGAACATTAGAAATGTACAGAATAGTAACCCGGAATGAAACTTAAAATTGTAGGTTCATAGTAGAGTTTCACACTAAAGTGAAATACAAATATACATTTTTCCCTACGTTTTGCAATTTGATTGCTATAAAATTATTTTTTTTTTTATTCCTCGCGGCACACCAGCGGCCCATTCACGGCACACCAGTGTGGCGCGACACACCGGTTGGGAAACGCTGGTTTAGAGGGTACCACTCGCATACCCATATCATAGTCAGAAACAGGAAAATCCACTTTTGTCCTTGTATAAAATGTTGCATACTTCATTTCTTATGACTCGCTTTAATTATGAAGGAAAAAATTTACATAAACGAAGCTTTGTTTTAAGTTTTCATAAATTTATGTTGTGTAAACCGTTTACATAAATTCGGCGTATATGGAAAAGACTAGAAATAATTATTTATAATCGTGTTCTTTTGTTCAGTTTATTCTCTTAATGTAGTATCCTTACTGAAGTTGCTAGTCAAGACTAGTGAAATATCCAGGTAAAACAAAAGTACGTACTATTCTTTTACTTCTGCAGAAATAAGGTGAGTTTGCATTGATTCTCTAATCTTTCACTTCACTTGTTGAATGTATTTTGTGATATTTTACACATTTTGGTATTACATTTTCCTACATAAAAATGTTTTCTCTTTCTATCGTCATGTAAATATTTTATTGGGTTGGTTCATTAGTTCCTGTCGTTCGGAATCAATAGATACATTTCTTGTTTGAGGATTGAACTAATCAGACAAATGGATCACTGATACAAAATCCATATTGTTCACAATCTGTTCCCAACGTTCAGTTAATTATTGGATGCCTTTACGGATACAATTCGGTGACTTGAATGGCTATAAGTCATCAATGAAATTTTGCAACTGCTCATCGTTTTCTAAGAATGTACCACGAAGTGCATTCGACAGAGATCGGAGAAGATGATACCTTGTAGGATCCACAGTTATTGAATACACCGGATGAGAAAGAACCTCCCATTGAAGCTGCTGAAGGCAACGGTTGTCATGTATATCACATGTGGTCTAACGTTGTCTACGTAGACATTAATGCCATGTTGTTTATCCGGTCTTTTTTTAAGTTCTGCATGAACATATTGGAGTTGATCACAGTATACAGCAGCAGTGATGGTTGGATAATCCATTTCATGTTCCACCAGAACACAAGATTGTGTTCTTGGAATGCAAGTCCTGTTTGGGACGTGGTGTTATCTTTTGTTTCGGGTCATCCATTCCTTCCACTGCTTAAAGTTCACGTACAGTCACCATTTCTAATCTCCAGTAGCAACACGTGAGGGAAAGGACTGAAATTGGCGATAAGATTTATGATGGCGGATAAACGGAGAACAAGATATGGCAACACGTTGATTCTTATTGTCTGCATTGAGCGAATGAGGCATCGCGAACCGAATTTTTGAACTTTTCCCATACGTTGACGATGTCGCATAACAGTTACCTGTCCATTGCTCATATCCGAGCCAATTTCTGTATGCTTTTACGTGGATCACGATGGATTAAGTCGTTCTAATGGTCCTGATCAAAGCGAAGTGGACAAGCAGAACGTGAGGGTATCGTTCAAGTCAAAATTTTCACTTTGGAACCTGTCAAACCATTTCCGGGTGGCCCTTTCAGCAATAACGCTTTCTCCATACCCTGCACAGATTTGTCTGGATATCTCTGCAAAATTAGCATGTTTGCTAAACTTACACAACGAAAACACGTCGAAGATAACCATCTTTTCAATTTGGTACTCCATACTACAAAACCTGAAAAACAAAAATTGATTACCCTCAGCAAAACCACAAATAGTGCTACGCATGACTGATAACATAGCTACAGTTTGGTATATACCACACCGCTGCCGTCTGGCGAAATTATTCCTGAATATAAACGCCACGAATTAATGAATTAACACAATATGGATACTTCACATTCACTGTTGTATACAGAACAAATCCATTGTGGTAGAATATTTTCGTTGTTTGAAGCATGGATTTTTCTAGAATAGTTATTTCTTGTAACCTAAACGGTTTTATGTTGGGAAACTGGATCATAAGATAATGCCGAATTAAAAAGTTGATCAGGTGTTTGGTGTACAATTTTGCTTCTGTCTTTTCTTCCCGACATTCGAGGCTTTATTGTAAAACACTGATTACACATTTACAATTCAAAATATTGTCCATAGCTTAAGAGTAGTTTCTCCCATCCTTTGGGCAGCGTACGAATCCTGCGTCGAAAAAACTGTTCAGCTTTTGAGGTGAGCTATGTGATTATCCAATTTTGGTCTTCTTCATAAGAACGTAAGTGCTGGTCAGCCAGGCCGTGTGCATTGATCGAAGCAAATGATAGCCAGAAGGAGCAATGTCTGGAGAATACGGCAGGAGGGGCAGGACTTCCTGTTTCGAAGTATGTTTTGACCGACTTTGCGATATGGGATAATGCTGCACAGTCACTTTATCGTGTCTCTCGTTGTATTGTGGCCGTTCGTGCTTCAATGCTCGGCTTAATTACTTTCGATTCAGATCGTCCGTGATTGTTTCAGTCGGTTTTAGCAGTTCATAATACACTACGTCTAGCTGATCCCACAAAATATGTAACATCACCTTGGAGCTGTGAATATTCGGTTTGGCCGTCAACGTGGAAGCACGGCCGGGAAATTCCCATGATTTTCTGAGCTTCGGGTTATCGTAATCGAGCCATTTTTCGTCCTGTCACAATGCGATGCAGAAATACCCCCCGTCTTTGCCTTTCAAGCAGCTGTTCACAAGCAAACAAACGCCGTTCAACATCTCTCGGTTTTAACTAATACGGCACACAATTTCCTTGTTCCTGAATTATTCCCATCGCTTTGAGGCGTTTTAAAATGGCTTGTAGAGTCACTCCTAATAATTCTGTCACTTTATCTTGTGTTTGATACGAGTCTTCAAGAAATAATACCTCCATTTCTGCATCTTTGTAAACTTTCTCTCTTCCATACTGGTCTCCGAAGCATTAAAACCATCCACAACACGTTCTTTCACTAATAGCCGTCTCGCCATAAGTATTTGGGAGCATTCGATGAGCCTGAACTGCAGATTTCTTCATACTGAAGCAGAAAATTAAAACCTCCCACAAATGACAAGAATTTAGCTTGTAAACTGTCATTTTCAATCGAGAATAACGTTACGATGCGGATACAAATCGACTAATGTTTCGATGGAATTATGTTGACAAATGCCCGAGCTTATTGTGTGATGTCTACTTCTGTACCACTTGCCACTAAAACCATCTATTGGACAACGACGGGAGCAAAGTTGTACATCTAATACAATTTTGAGCAATATTCAATCATAAATAAATACGAAAAGTATCTGAGGATATTTGAGTAGCTAATTTTAAGCTATCAACAAATATTTTGAAAATAACAGAATGTTCATTTAAGACTTCATTAATATAATTAGATAAACAAATAAACATAGTTTAAAATCATTAAATATGATTTTATTAGTAAATGTTGTTTGGATGTGTTACAACCCCAATTACTCTGTAAATACATGTAAGAAAAAATGAATTTGTATGCATACCTAAAGGATAATTTGTATCGTTTCAGATCTCCTCCGTTGCTTGTCTAGCTTGCCTGTGTTCATCAGGACCGGCGAAAGTGGGGCTGTTTATGCTTCCATTAATAGGTCGTCTTCGCCTTATGATGTTTGTAACCGTGTTCAGCCTGCTTATGACGTGTTTATTTCTTTTCCTCGACATATCACACATAGTTTATTTATTTCCATTTAACTGGGGAAGATTGGTAAGTATTTATGGGTCACACTAGTTACGTAAAGAACTTAATTAAAATTTAGTACTAACCTTGTATCCCAAAAAAATGTTTTATATTTATTAATTATTTCAAACCTCTCTGGAGTTTTCTTCAGTAAATCTACTCTTTTAATAAATAAATAAATTTGTTTCCGGTGCTTCAGTTGGCTCAAACGATATTTTCCTTGGAGCACAAACAGTATCCTTTCCGAAATACAAACTATTGTAACAGTAGAAAACTTGGACAATTATCGACTTTGCTATAGAGCATGGATGCATTTAGTTTCCATTCATTAACAAAGAATAGCTTATAAAAATTGTCACAAAGAAGTTATTTTTGCAAGAAGATTGTGGATAGCGTAACATGTTTATGTAAATACTTTTACGAAGTTTAGCCAGAAGAACATATGCATTTTAACAGTACAAAAAGAAAAGCTAATTGAATTTATTACCGTTATTAATGGCATACTTTGTACATAAGATTTACGATTTAATCGCTTATACGGGGACTGTCCAGAAAGTACAGTCGTGGCAGCGGGCGTGGCTAGAGTCGCCATTTTGGTGTCAGAACGTTGCCACACTCAGTACGCATCCAGCTGTGGTATCGTGAGGACTGTGACGCTCTTACTGTACTTTCTGTGACGTGTTACAATAGGTGCTGCAATAGAAAATTCCGCCTCTTGTGAGGTGCGTTCTGTGATTAGGTTTTTGTTGGCAAAAAGAAAAAAGAAACAATTGAAATCCATCGCCAACTGTGTGAAGTGTAACTTAGCGCGACCCTAGGTGAGAGGTGTTCAATCACCCACCAAACAGACCGGATTTGGCGCCGAGCGACTCCACCTTTTTTCCAGCGTTGAAGACATGACTCGCTACACAACGTTTTGATACTGACGCCGAACTGCATGGCGATGTAACCCAGTCGTTGAAATCGTAGGCGGCAGATTTCTACCGCGCTGGTATTGAAAAACTTGTGCCACGGTATAATAAGCATATTGATTTGCATGACGATTATGTGTAAAAATAGCTTAAGAGTGTACCTTTTAAATGTATATAATACAATTTATGGACAGCCCTCGTACTTTAAGAATAGAAGCCCTAATATGAAGATATGCGAAATGATACAAGCCATACAAAATTTTAGGGTTTTTCTTCATTTTCTTAATTTTGTGATTCAAGAATCTCTCCCATGTGGATCAACATACAACAATAAGCACACCAGCGGGAGGAGAGCTTCTGAATAAAACTCCGGAGAAGGTTGAAATAATCTAATAAATATAATACATATTTTGGGATACAAGGTTAATACTTAATTTTCATTTGGAATATGTACCCTATAGCATGCATTAGAAAGTAAGGAACACTTTTTCATATTTTTAACATTTACTTCTATGATCTCTGAACATTGAGTGTTAAAAATATAGTTGTAGTATATATACTGATAAGCAATAACATTGGTTCCTTATAAGAGTGTTCTATGATGCAATAATGCATTACTCTTACATTTATTAGGTAAAGGTTCTATATGTTGTAATATTGATAAAAAATATTTCTTGTCTTCTTCTTTCTCTTTTATATGTTATCATAATATAACTTAAAGCGTGTTGCAGTCAGTGGCTCGCATAAACGAACAATCCTCTTTTCTCCCTACTCACTGAATTTAGGACCAGCGGATTTCTGGGTCTTTCCTAAAATTAAAAAGGGCCTCAAAAGTAATCGTTTTGCCACTGTAAGGAGGACATCAAAACCAACGGGACGGCTGAACTTTGAAACATACCAAAACAAGACTTTCAATGTTGTTTCCAACAATGGTAGGAGCGGTGGAACAAATGTGTGTGTTCTCAAAAAGCCTATTTTAAAGGCAATTAAGTGAGTGTACCTATATTGTGGTAATAAATAGTTACACACACTTTCTGACTGCTTCTCGTATAACTTGAGTCTTCCCTTTAGACTAACAAAATATATTTTCTCATTGCTAATGTCATCCAGTATAACGCGTGAGGAAAAATAACATAATCAAATTTTGAGAAGTGACGAAATAAAATAGTTCTAAAAAACATGGTTAAAAACAGCCTACATTCAAAGTTAGTGCGGTAGATCAGATTTTGGAGCACCATAACATGTAAAGTGTGAAACTTACAAAAAAGCGATTTAAAAAATAAAAATAGTTTAATTTTTACCTAAATACCTATGTTTCCAAACTGCTCAATGTCAGCGGAACGAATTTTACAGAGAAAGGGGAATTTTAAAGTGAAACTAAGAGATAATGGACATTTAGTTAACAAATTAACTAACTAGAAGTCGTTATTTTATTTATTTATATTTGAATATTAATGTCAACAGTTTTCTGTCACTTTGAAGTGTTTACTTTAGTTTCTTCGGGTGTTCTGCATGCTCGTACAACAACTTGTTTATATGTTTTAGTTTATACTCTATTATAGTTTGAATTCAAACTTCTTAAAATTGCATACCTAAATAATATAATGCATTTTGATACACAAAAAATAGTTTTTATTAAGAAAATAAAGTTTGCTAATTTGAATTACTGTGGTTTGAGAATAGCACTTACAAGTTAATGATCTTCAATGATGTGTGATGCTTCCGAGAATTAAGTTTGAGGGGGCAAGAGAAATCTACAAATAACCTGGCAGACTGGCTGAGTAATGTACGCTATTTAGCCTCAATGTGCCAAGTCACGTGATGTACGAGGAGCAGTCAAAATGTTCCCTGAATTCTGTTGTAGCTCTTTATTACCACAAAATAAGTACACATCTACCTACTCGCCTTCGAAGTTGCGAGTTTTCGGAACAAACACAGACACACAGTTGTTCCACCGCTCCTCCGATTTGTGAAAACACCGGCGAAGACTTATTTTGGTAATATCCTCCGAAGTTTAGGCGTTGTGTTTGTTTTCATCTCTTCTGCATTGTCGAAACTGTAAAGGCCCATATTTAACTTCGGGAAGAGCCAAACATACGATGGTGCTAAACTGTTTTTTAAGGCTATCAGAATCTCTGAATCAGATTTCCCCGAATTTGCACATGAACTTGATGTTTGCATATTGCTCGATCTGTGAAGTTACACCAACTGATCTCCACTCACTCTTTCATTCAGCTACACTACTCGTACACTGCCTGTTATGACGTGTTAGTATTTGTCAAATTCATTGTTAGGCAGCCAAAGGACTCTGTTGTACAAGATTCATTGTGATTGTATCAGAAATGCTAAAACTACTGTATAACAACACCTCGGGAAGTTTTTGACTGCTCCTTCTATGTATGTCGGACTCCGAATTTAATATGATGTCTGACTGGATCTTTTGAGTTTCTTTAACTTTTGTTTTTGTCATTACTTCTTTTCCTCCTTACCTGATGAAGAATTTAGTGAAAGTGCTTATAGTGAATAATAAGTGAAAGTATTTTCTTTTGCAATCTAAGAATTTGTTCTATTTTCCAATAAAAATTTGAGTGAAACGAGCGTCAGTTCCACTTTTCTTCAAAAAGTTTAGTTTTTCAGCTTCTTCTAATCGGTTTGATTGACCTCAACCAAATTCTGTATGCCTCCCTCTTTTTCACACTAAATAGGGGAAACTGTTTAGAGTAAAACAGTTTCCCCTATTTACTGTGAAAAAGAGGGTGTATGCAGAAGTTGGTTGAGGTCAGTGAAGCAGATTAGAAGAAGATGAAAAACCGAACTTTTGTGTAAAATAAAAAAAAAAAAAAAATCGGTTGCTTCCTCTTTTCGTTAGTATATATTGTCAACCTGGGTTGATACTCCTTTAATATCGTGAGTGGAATGTAGCCTTATCTCTGATAGAGCAAATTTGAGTTAACCCAGATTGTTGACATTAGCTTAAAGTATATCCTAAAAATACCTATCTCGCTAATGTTTCAAAGAACGCTCCTGTGATGTGCTTGTGAGGTATAGTTTAGGGATTCTCCGCCACTGTTTTGAGTCGGCAAAACAGAAACGTAGAGGTAAATAAAAGAGACTTGTTATCACAATAGATGGCATGTATTCTGTTTCAAATTTAGTGTGTAGAGTGTGTGTTTGTGTAGCGCCATACTAAGTTATGTAAATTCAAGTGCCTGATTAGTTCTTAGTATAAAAGAGGAAAAAGGTTAATGGATTCATACCTAGTAGTAGTCCCCCCGTTATGCCCGAATGACTCATCCTCACTCTCTTTTATGACCGGGGTGAAAGGTCAATGACCTGGCCCGGGGTCAATGACCTAGGGGTACCTAGGACCACCCCCTCTAAATTTTGGCAGGGGTACCTTGGCCCACCCCCTAAATTTTGGCAGGGGTACATAGGACCACCCCCCTTAAATTTTGGAAATTGCCAAATCTAAAAATTTGGTATGGTAGCCTAGGACCATAGTATGTACCTCTATCAGTATTGGGTGTCTATGTCGTTCCCTTTTATGGGTAAAAAATTGCCAAAAATTCAAATTTCGGGGTTTTTTGACCTAATTTATCCCCTTTGATGAGGTGTTATTACCCTATATAGTTATATGGGCGTATACAGGGGTCCATTACCTTTCATAAGACATGGGTATATTAATGCACCCCTTGAAAAATTTGGGAGGGGTACCTTGGCCCACCCCTTAAATTTTGGAAATTGCCCAATTTAAACATTTGGTATTATAGTACTGGACCCTAACATGTATTGTGATAAATTTGGGTGGTCCACCTCGTTCCCTTCTAGGGGTACAAAATTGTCAAAATATAAACGTAAGCATTACGTTATACCACGTGTTTGGTTTTTGGTCGATTTTATCCCCTTTGATGAGGTGTTATTATCCTATATAGTTATATGGGCGTATACAGGGGTCCATTACCTTTCATAAGACATGGGTATATTAATGCACCCCTTGAAAAATTTGGGAGGGGTACCTTGGCCCACCCCTTAAATTTTGGAAATTGCCCAATTTAAACATTTGGTATTATAGTACCGGATCCTAACATGTATTATGATAAATTTGGATGGTCCACCTCGTTTCCTTCTAGGGGTACAAAATTGTCAAAATATAAACGTAAGCATTACGTTGTACCACGTGTTTGGTCTTTTGGCCCAATTTATCCTCTTGGATGAGGGGCTATTACCTTATATGGTTATATGGTTATGTATAGGGGTCTATTCCCTATCATAAGACATAGGTACATTTGTGCACTCCTTTAAAAATTTGGGAGGGGTACTTTGGCCCACCCCTTAAATTTTAGAAATTGCTCATTTTATATATATTTGGTATTATAGTACTGGACCCTAACATGTATTATGATAAATTTGGGTGGTCCACCTCGTTCCCTTTTAGGGGTACAAATTGCCAAAATATAAACGTAAGCAATACGTTGTACCACGTGTTTGGTATTTTGGCCCAATTTATTTCCTTGGATGAAGTCCTATTACCTTATATGGTTATGTATAGGGTCTATTCCCTATCATAAGACAAAGGCACATTTGTGCACCCCTTTAAAAATTTGGGAGGGGTACTTTGGCCCACCCCTTATCTTATGATAGGAAATGAACCTATATACATGACCATATAACCATATAAGGTAATAGAACCTCCTCAAGCATTTGGTATCATAGTACAGGTCTCCAATATGTACCACTATAAATTTGGATGGTCCACATCGTTCCCTTTTCATAGGTAAAGAACTACCAAAAATCAAATTTCGGAGGTTATTGACCTCTATTTAGCATGTTATATGGATATGTACAGAGGTTTATTACCTTTATATGTTTATGTTCCCTTTTAAATTTGGGAATTATCAAATAACAAAATTCGGTAAACGTTTTCTAAGCCCCATTGTAGATGTTGATGTTCCTCTTATGGCCAAATATTCAAAATTTAAATGTTATTGACCGGCTTTATTATTGAATAAGTACAGGATTTATTACTTTTTCATAAGACACAGGTGTATTTGTGTACCAATCTTAAATTTTGGAAGGGGTACATTTCTTATTGTCGTATCAATAATTGGTAATTGGATAGTATTTCATTCATTGGGTAAATCATTAGGATCACGTGATCGGTTATTGACCTATGATGGGATTAGGAGTCCAGGACATTGGTACATTGAAACTTTGTAGGATAATTTGATAATGCGTCATTGGTTTTGATTATTCCCGCCAAATATAAACGTAAGCAAGACGTTGTACCACGTGATTGTTCTTGATGAGGTAGTGTACAGGGATTCATTTCCTTTGTTGTGGTACTTCTTAAGTTTGAGTACACACACACACTTCTAGAAAACAGTTGGTTCTACTCAGGTAAACAATTGACGGACATTATTGACCTTATTGAACATATAATGATATGATTAACTCTAAGACTTAGGTATATCAAGAGAAGTATTCTTTAAATTTGGGAATGGTGATAAACAGAATTTTAACATAAGGTGTGAAATTTGAAACAATACATTGAACTTTAGTCACAGCTCATAGTCTAAGATCATTGGTGGTGATTGATTTGAAATCTGATAGCTAACCTTATTGAATCTTATGATTCATAGACGAAAGGCAATACATGCTACAACAGTTTAAAATTTAATCATAAGGTGATGTAATCTGACACTAGCAAAGTTATTGTTAATGCAATTTGATTGGATGATCACTATCTTTCCTGCAATCTGATTGGTTGATCACTATCTTTCGTGCAATCTGATAGGTTGATGAGTTTTAAATCTTTTTCTGCATTCAGTTTTGTTTTAACATTTAAAAAATTTGAAACTTTGGTTTGACATTTTTTCGTTTCCAAATTTTTTGTTTAAATTTTTTTGTTTCGAAATTTTTGTTTGTTTCAAAATTTTGTTTGAAACTTTTCGTTTGAAATTTTTGTTTGAAAAATTTTTGTTCGAAAATTTTGTTTAAAATTTTTTGTTTGAAATTTTTCGTTTCCAAATTTTTTGTTTGAAATTTTTTGTTTCAAAATTTTGTTTGAAATTTTTTCGCTTCAAAATTTTGTTTGAATTTTTTTCGTTTGAAATTTTTTGTTTGAATTTTTTTTTCGTTCCAAAATTTTGTTTCAAAGATTTTTGTTCTAAATTTTTGTTTTCAAAGTTTGAGTTGACATTTTTAAAAGTTTGTGCACTTATTAGTAAAGAACTGGAACTGTTTAGAGCAAAAACCTTTGACAACATTGTGGTGCAATAGTACACGTCAGAATATGGGTTTGTACTTGAAATGAAAAAAAACAATTCATTGAAATGGATCATTTTATTACACTCCACATACATCCATACCAGATAGTGGTTCTGGATATTGTCGATACAATGTATTTTGAACTTCTTGCACTAGTTTGTCTTTAGCATATAATTTTAATTCCAGTTGAAGTCTTTTAAGGTCTAATGCAATATCAATTGGTGGAAACTCAATGTCCATTTGATCACAAATAAACTGTTTATCAATACAGGTATGCACCCACGAACGATGTTGACAACCATCACAATATCTAGATACATGTTGTACAATATGCATAACACATTTTTCAAAATAGTACTTTTTCAGGAATATACTAGTTTTGTTGCACACTTCCACTGCATGTTTCACACACTGAAATACGCTGATGAATTTTTTCCATTCCGTTTGTGTTAGATACACCATATTGCGAGGGACATGAAATGTACTCTTTTTACGTAACAGCACCATCTTCTCTTCAAGGACTGTACGCAGCACCACTTCATGATTTGAGCCTAATGATTTGACTATGGTCACATTTAGCTCATCATGAAAATAATCGTTCATTTGGTCGATTCGTGAACATAATATTTGCCATTCTTCACAGGTCAGTTGTACACCAAATTGTTATGCTTTGCCCAATCGAATCAGTGGTTCAAATGTTTTAGCACTGATACCAATCATCACATGTTTTGTTTGAAATATATTTATTGGATAATAGCTTGCGAAGATGAACTCTTTATCGTTAGAAGTACACATCCTTCCTCCTGAAAAGCACTTGCTCAAATGATTTCGTGGGATGACACTGTATTTGCTGGTTTATAGTTATTACTGACGTCATTGGTAAGGAATGTGCTGACGTTTGAATTCATGATTTCATCACAGTTGCTGACGTCATGCCGACCAACCAAATTCATACAACTACGGCTGACGTCATTGGAAAGAAATGTGCTGATTCATGATTTCATCACAATGGCTGACGAATCTGGCTGTGTACTAAATTCAAGTTGATGACTTCGACCCAAGAATCCTTTGTAACATAAAGATACAGATCCAGTATTTAAGAAACGCAGCAGTTCTTCTTGTTTTGATGCTTCCATGGGTAAATATCTTGCTGGTAAAATTATATTCTTATCATTTTCAAGCTTCACTACGATTCTTAATCCAAACTTTGTAGGGATCATTTGGCTAGCTAAGATTCTATAAGGTACATTCTGTTGTAAATCAGTAATTTTGGTAAATGATTTCATCACATCACGCGTGTTTAGAAACTGCAGACAAGTAGCCATGATGACGTTATCATGAATACTAACTCGAACGATACTTATATATGATGCAAAACTGATGACGTTGCATTATCATGTTCTGACGTGCACCACAATGTTGCCAGAGGTTTTAGTTCTAAACAGTTCCAGTTCTTTACTAATGAGTGCACAAACTTTTAAAATGTCAAACAAAAATTTCAAAAAAAATTTCAAACAAAAATTTTCAAAAAAATTTGAAACAAAATTTTCCAAACAAAACTGTTCAAACAAAAATTTTTTAAACAGAAAAAAATTTTGGAAACGAAAAATTTCAAACGAAAAAATTTTAAACAAAAAAATTTTGAAACAAAAATTTACAAACAAAAAAATTTCAAACAAAATTTTCAAACAAAAATTTTTTCAAACAAAAATTTCAAACGAAAAGTTTCAAACAAAAAATTTCAAGCAAAAAAATTTCAAACTAAAAAAATTTTACGTTTCACGGTTAACCGTCAAACTTTATCCGGTTTTTAACTATTCGATTAACAAATAAACGGTTTTGATCATATTTATCAGTGAGTGCAAAATGTTGAACGAAACCAAGATTTTTAAATGTTAAACAAAACTTAAAACTGAATACAGCAAAGATTTGAAAATCATCAACCAATCAGATTGCACGAAAGATAGTGATCAACCAATCAGATTGCAGGAAAGATAGTGATCATCCAATCAAATTGCATTAACAATAACTTTGCTAGTGTCAGATTACATCACCTTATGATTAAATTTTAAACTGTTGTAGCATGTATTGCCTTTCGTCTATGAATCATAAGATTCAATAAGGTTAGCTATCAGATTTCAAATCAATCACCACCAATGATCTTAGACTATGAGCTGTGACTAAAGTTCAATGTATTGTTTCAAATTTCACACCTTATGTTAAAATTCTGTTTATCACCATTCCCAAATTTAAAGAATACTTCTCTTGATATACCTAAGTCTTAGAGTTAATCATATCATTATATGTTCAATAAGGTCAATAATGTCCGTCAATTGTTTACCTGAGTAGAACCAACTGTTTTCTAGAAGTGTGTGTGTGTACTCAAACTTAAGAAGTACCACAACAAAGGAAATGAATCCCTGTACACTACCTCATCAAGAACAATCACGTGGTACAACGTCTTGCTTACGTTTATATTTGGCGGGAATAATCAAAACCAATGACGCATTATCAAATTATCCTACAAAGTTTCAATGTACCAATGTCCTGGACTCCTAATCCCATCATAGGTCAATAACCGATCACGTGATCCTAATGATTTACCCAATGAATGAAATACTATCCAATTACCAATTATTGATACGACAATAAGAAATGTACCCCTTCCAAAATTTAAGATTGGTACACAAATACACCTGTGTCTTATGAAAAAGTAATAAATCCTGTACTTATTCAATAATAAAGCCGGTCAATAACATTTAAATTTTGAATATTTGGCCATAAGAGGAACATCAACATCTACAATGGGGCTTAGAAAACGTTTACCGAATTTTGTTATTTGATAATTCCCAAATTTAAAAGGGAACATAAACATATAAAGGTAATAAACCTCTGTACATATCCATATAACATGCTAAATAGAGGTCAATAACCTCCGAAATTTGATTTTTGGTAGTTCTTTACCTATGAAAAGGGAACGATGTGGACCATCCAAATTTATAGTGGTACATATTGGAGACCTGTACTATGATACCAAATGCTTGAGGAGGTTCTATTACCTTATATGGTTATATGGTCATGTATATAGGTTCATTTCCTATCATAAGATAAGGGGTGGGCCAAAGTACCCCTCCCAAATTTTTAAAGGGGTGCACAAATGTGCCTTTGTCTTATGATAGGGAATAGACCCTATACATAACCATATAAGGTAATAGGACTTCATCCAAGGAAATAAATTGGGCCAAAATACCAAACACGTGGTACAACGTATTGCTTACGTTTATATTTTGGCAATTTGTACCCCTAAAAGGGAACGAGGTGGACCACCCAAATTTATCATAATACATGTTAGGGTCCAGTACTATAATACCAAATATATATAAAATGAGCAATTTCTAAAATTTAAGGGGTGGGCCAAAGTACCCCTCCCAAATTTTTAAAGGAGTGCACAAATGTACCTATGTCTTATGATAGGGAATAGACCCCTATACATAACCATATAACCATATAAGGTAATAGCCCCTCATCCAAGAGGATAAATTGGGCCAAAAGACCAAACACGTGGTACAACGTAATGCTTACGTTTATATTTTGACAATTTTGTACCCCTAGAAGGAAACGAGGTGGACCATCCAAATTTATCATAATACATGTTAGGATCCGGTACTATAATACCAAATGTTTAAATTGGGCAATTTCCAAAATTTAAGGGGTGGGCCAAGGTACCCCTCCCAAATTTTTCAAGGGGTGCATTAATATACCCATGTCTTATGAAAGGTAATGGACCCCTGTATACGCCCATATAACTATATAGGATAATAACACCTCATCAAAGGGGATAAAATCGACCAAAAACCAAACACGTGGTATAACGTAATGCTTACGTTTATATTTTGACAATTTTGTACCCCTAGAAGGGAACGAGGTGGACCACCCAAATTTATCATAATACATGTTAGGGTCCAGTACTATAATACCAAATGTTTAAATTGGGCAATTTCCAAAATTTAAGGGGTGGGCCAAGGTACCCCTCCCAAATTTTTCAAGGGGTGCATTAATATACCCATGTCTTATGAAAGGTAATGGACCCCTGTATACGCCCATATAACTATATAGGATAATAACACCTCATCAAAGGGGATAAAATCGACCAAAAACCAAACACGTGGTATAACGTATTGCTTACGTTTATATTTTGACAATTTTGTACCCCTAGAAGGGAACGAGGTGGACCACCCAAATTTATCATAATACATGTTAGGATCCGGTACTATAATACCAAATGTTTAAATTGGGCAATTTCCAAAATTTAAGGGGTGGGCCAAAGTACCCCTCCCAAATTTTTAAAGGAGTGCACAAATATACCCATGTCTTATGAAAGGTAATGGACCCCTATACATGACCATATAACTATATAGGATAATAACACCTCATCAAAGGGGATAAAATCGACCAAAAACCAAACACGTGGTATAACGTATTGCTTACGTTTATATTTTGGCAATTTTGTACCCCTAAAAGGGAATGAGGTGGACCGCCCAAATTTAACCTAATACATATTAGGGTCCTATACTATAATACCCAATGTTGAAATTGGGCAATTTCCAAAATTTAAGGGGTGGGCCAAGGTACCCCTCCCAAAAATTTAAAGGGGTGCATTAATATACCCATATGTTATGAAAGGTAATGGACCCCTGTATACGCCCATATAACTATATAGGGTAATAACACCTCATCAAAGGGGATAAATTAGGTCAAAAAACCCCGAAATTTGAATTTTTGGCAATTTTTTACCCATAAAAGGGAACGACATAGACACCCAATACTGATAGAGGTACATACTATGGTCCTAGGCTACCATACCAAATTTTTAGATTTGGCAATTTCCAAAATTTAAGGGGGGTGGTCCTATGTACCCCTGCCAAAATTTAGGGGGTGGGCCAAGGTACCCCTGCCAAAATTTAGAGGGGGTGGTCCTAGGTACCCCTAGGTCATTGACCCCGGGCCAGGTCATTGACCTTTCACCCCGGTCATAAAAGAGAGTGAGGATGAGTCATTCGGGCATAACGGGGGGACTACTACTTACCTCCAACACTTGATGAAGATGACACCAACTCACAAAACTTCCACTATGCCCAATGCTGCAATCTTTGGAGTATTCATAACTAACCCCAGTCTATTACTTGTCGACGACACAACTTTCAAATTATTCTCGGAGTTCCAAGAACCTGCTACTCGATCCTACTTGTTCGACTATTACTGTTGTCTCTCCTCTATCTACTGGCTGTCTGACTCCTCTTGTCCAAAAACACTGGATTATTTATACAACCAAAGACGCTTGCATTACAGAACATTGCTTTCAAAATTGGGTCAAAATCATACACGTGCGTATGAGATTTCCAGTGGCGTATTTAGGAGGGGGCTTCTGGGCTTAAGCCCCCCCCCCGAAATCTTACTTACTATAGTCAAGTATATGAAATATCTTGCAGAATTTTCACATTTTCAGGCAAAGCTTCTCCCCCGAAAGTTAGCAAAGCCCCTCCCGAAACAAAATCGTAAATATGCCACTGGAGATTTCTATGAAGAAATCTGGGTTAACCAATTTCCCTTAAAATGGAGCGTCATGTTAGCACTCTGCATTTACATAACTTACATAACGCTGTCCGATGCAATGTGTTGCTGTTAAAAATGAAATTACAAAAATGCTTACAATCACATAAGACAATTTACATGATTTACATTTGCAGACATTACACATACCATAACCAAAACAAATAATCTTTGAGATTTCTTACAATTTAAAATAAAAATGAACAATATTTTAAATTAATAAAAATGAATTATTAATATATCTTGACAATATAAAATCACAACCGTCATAAAGTGCTCGGTATATGAATATAAAATTGTCCAATCACAGCAAGGGTCTGTGTTACAACCCACGTGGTCCGAGATTAGAGTACCGACCTCGAGAGTAAGAGAGTGAGTAGCTGTTCTGGGATGCGTATTGGATGGCGTGGTGGTTAACGCATCGGCAAGGTATGCCGGAGGTCCAGGATTCGAGCTCCGGTCCAGTCAGTCTCTTTTTTACTCTTTGCGTTAGAATTCGCACCTATAGAGGATTTGGTGTGTAAAATTAAAAATCTGTTGTTTTCCCCTTTCATTAGTATATATGTTTAGAGAAAGCTTAGCTGTTATACCCAAACTTTGACTTTATAAGCCTACCAAGTTAATATATAGATAAATAGATGATTGTGATATATATTAAACATAGTAAAATATTTATATAAATCGTAGATTCTCTTTGCTAAACACTATTATTTTCTGGACACTTGTTGGAGGTACTTTCAGCATACACAAGCTATTAATTACTTGGTGTAAAATTTAATTCTTCTGTCCATTACACTTGTAGTAGATTTAACTGGAAAGCAATAACTGACTGAATATGATGTTTATTTGCAGAATGCCTTGTTCTATGTGAGTGTGAGTGTGATGTATTTGCTGAGCTCATCACTCATTATCCATTTGATCCACGTGTATCACGTTTCATACTCATGGGTTCCCAGCAGGACCAAGGAGCAGCTACTAGTCACTGGGGTAACAACACTTTCTCTTCATTATTTATTCATCATTATTTTATTTGATTGTCTTGGATTATGGCATGCATGAGCACAATTAGAATATTTTGTGGATCATTATTGGTGTGAAAACTAGATTGTGTCTTGTATAAGTTCATAACGAATCTAATGGTAGATATGTGTAGAAACATTTTTTATTTTTTTTATGTTCCATCAACTAATATTACTTAGCATATACCCATGTGGTGTAGAACGATGTCATATTATTAAACGTAGTTTAAAATATGTGATTTATACAGAGACGAATTAATTTTGAAAGTCACACAATTAAAATTACAGTAGACTCCAGAGTATCCGGTCTAATGTGGCAAAAGGGCAGAACGGATTACAAAAAAGCCGGATAGGCTGGAGTTCTATGAACTCATTTCTTTGCCCCCCTGCCCCCCCAATACCAGAAGACAAAGTTTTAATACCAAAACTCACTGTTATAATAAAGTACGTATTTTCTCACTTCTTATTTGGTTCTGTGCTGGTAGTTTATAAATGTTTATGTACTGCACTGCACGTTTCAAGAATTTATTAGATAAAACGTAAGTTAAAGAATACGTATAGAACGCTCCTCTTTTTCTGTCACAACTTGTATTTTGCACACGACACGTAAGAGGATCGTAGCAGACGCCCGCTTCCAATGCCTTAGCAATGTTGCCAACATAACGCCTTGCCTTCCTCATTTAAATCCGATAAAAGAAAAACTAGGCCGGATACTCGGGAGTCTACTGTATTTTTGTAATTAATACATATTTATGGATCCCGGCGGGAGCTCATGTTGTTCGGATTTCACGTTAAGCTCTAGATCCATATCTCATATAGCTTCACTGCACAAAGGGACTAAACTCTAATCCATCCACCCAATACATTTACGGATTCCCTTTAAACAAAATTTAGTAGTACAGTAAATTACTATATGTTTGTGTGTTATTAATGCTTACACAGCTCTTGATGAATTGCTTAAAGTTATTTAGTTCCAAGATGAGCTGGAATACCTCTGACGGAATAATAATTTTAATTTCAATAGGCGAATATTATATCTATACCTACAAGGTTTGGTATAAAAATATCAGTTGTTAGGCTTATTTCTCTTTATATATTTTTATTGAAGACGAAGACCCAGTGAATAAAAATCTAAAATTCCTAAAATATAATAAAAATAACAAACAAAGACAGTTCTTGCAACATGTTCAATTCTGCGCATATTTATTGACATTGTTCTGTTATGATCACATTGAAAGTATAAATGAATATTTAGATTTTGTTATTATTTTACAAACTTGATTAAATGTTTTTATTGTTTTTTAATTTTACTTTTATGAACAAGTTTTACTGAGTCAAAACTATCAATTAGACAGAAAAGTAGTACTTGTTAAGCTTCGACACCAAGTGTTTTCAGACTATTGACTCTTGCTGTAATTTTACAAATAATACTTCCTGTTTTATTCTACAGAGATTCTTTTATATGTCTCTCTTTGCTCTGCCTTCTTTCTTTGGACTTTGTTTCCATCTCCCTCCTCTTCTTAATTTCACCCTATTCTTTTTCGTTATCTTTCTCCTTCATTCCGCGATCTGTCTTATTTCTTTAGAATTCGTCTCATTTCTTCTCTTTGTTTAACCCTTGATTGCTTTTTGTTATATTATTCTTCTTGCTTCTTCTCATTTTCTCAGTTAGTGCTCTACGCTTTTGTTCTACTACCTTCCTGTGCTATTTTCTATTCTGTCTTTCTTGGTGAGTCAGTGGAGCTTGTAAAAAAGAAGATAGAAAGATAGGACATTATTTATGTTATTTTTCCTAATACCTGTTTCGTTGATGTTACAGGTGTTAGGATACCTCTGTGCAATTGAAGCACTTTTATTGTCGATCATCACAAGGTGTAGCCAAGTCCAATATAGCCCTGTAGAAGAGGATCCCAGTCAGATGACGTTGCAGGAACGGCAAGAGCCTTCCCCTCAAGAAGTTCCTGAGCCAGCGGCAGTTCCGGTATGGCCTGTGGATGACGTTCAGCCATGTTCTTCCAAGCATTTGCAACCACCGTTTGATATGTACACTGTTGCATGATAGTTGGTGAAGGCAGTTTGTTGTAGAGGACCGGAGGCTGCAGCTGGTGGGCAGGACCTTGGCTTGATTCTTTTATGCCACTGCAGCACCGGTCGTGATAAACTGCGACGGTTCGGACTCGGACTGTGTGGTTTTACTTCAAAGTGATATTTCTTGTTGTGTGAGTACTCTTTGCAGGAGCTTTGAGCTTTTGTTCACGTTTTTTAAATGTGTAATAATGTTCCTGAATTATATATATAATATATATATCTAAAAATATAAATTACAAATAACATATTGTTGTTATGAACCAATTCAAAAACAGTTACTTGTTTCTGAATTTGGATTTTTTACTGATTTTATCGTAATAAAATTAATATTAAAAAAACGCAAATCTAGATTGCTTATGACTGCAAAATTTGTTCTGTGTACAATTTGTGTTAGAGAGAGAGGGAGTGAGAGAGAGAGAACATTTAGGCTCTTGTTTGACTCTCATTGCAGTAAATTCGTATTGGAAAAATATTGAGAATAAATGTTTGATTTGTTCTGTGGTAATTTTCTGTGGAGGGCAATGCCTCTATAAATATGTGAACAGAGTGGCATTTTCCCTTCTTTTACAGAGAATAAATAGGAAATAATATCTTGTTAAATTTGTAACTTAGGAAGAAAAAAATACTTTAATTTGTTACGTTAATGTTTAAATAAACCAAGTTTCATTGCTAATGAAGTACGATTAAATAACTTCAACTTGTTGTGTTCTTGAATCTGTAAGCACTGATTCTTGATGTAACATTGAAACTTAATGAGTTGAGTTGAGTTGATTTTGAGTTTAACGTCCCTTTCAGCAGCGAGGCTATATGAGACGTGGACCTACTGATTAACTTGGATTCCGAACCACATGAGCTCCCGCCGGGAATCGAATCCGGATCTTCCACACTAAAGGCGAGTACGCTAACCGCTTAGCCACATTGGAACTTAATATTTCATAAGAAACTTATTTTAAAATGATCCAATTAAAATAACTTTGGGTTTAAAATTAAGTTAATATTGGTGGAAATCAGGGATGGATTTCAGAGGCCTAATCAATGCGAAATTAAAATACCGCTAATTTTACAGTAATTATGTGATATCTTCAAATAGATAAAAGATTAGCAAAATGTGGAACAAGAGCGCGCTAGACAATATTATTTTGCATGAGATACCGTTATCACGAGTCACCTAGTAGCTTTTCGTTTGCACCCATTTAGAAACGCGAAAATAAATACCGATTTTCTAAATGGCTGGAAATCGAAAGCAGATGAATGAGTCGTGATAACGGTACCTCATGTAAAATAATATTGTCTAGGGAGGTCTTGTTCCACTTTTTGAATATCTTTTATCTATTTGAAGATATATAATTACTGTAAAATTAGCGGTATTTTAATTTCGCCGTGATGGAGCCTCTTACCCAAAACACAAATGAGTCATTTTTTAAAACGTTTTATATAATATTTCAGCAGCATTAGTTACTTTTCGCGAGTTAGTGTTATAATATTTGTTTCTAATGTGTTAGTTTCGATATGTATATGAAGATGTATTGGACATAATCTATTTATATCATATAAGATTAGTATTTTTCCAAAATTGAATAATAATTATAATATTAATATTGTTCAACAGGTCACCCTATGTATACAATAAGATGTTCAATGTGTTTTCATGTAATCCAAACAAACAGTGAAAAAGAAATACTAAGTTTGAACATTAGAAAACAAAATAAAATTAACCTTATCATGAAGAATTTTGCACTTTTCAAAATTAAAAATCTTGAATTTCAAGAATTTTTACGAAGAATTACACCTGAATTCTTCTTCTTCTCTTTTTAACAAATGCCACTCTGTTCGGAGAAAAAATAAAGTTTGTTAGCAAGATGGGGCACTATATGTAAACATATCTTCCTTTTTTTCAGAAGTACAATCGTCAACAGAGAATACTACTGAAATTCTATATGTAACTCAATTACTCATCATATGACAATATTTCAAGAATAATAAGCAGAAGCTATATTTAAGTGCAAAGGAGTAGTTACAAGTAAACACAAGGTGCTCAAAATGTATAGCAAATAATCTTTAGTTTTTACTCATGTGCCTCGAATACTTTGTTGTTATGTTAACTCTTTTTTTGGCATCAAGTATGTGTTAATATCCTGAGAATAGAAGCATTTAAAATAAATATAGATAATAGAGCTCAGATTTCAATTTATTTGCTTTAAATACTGGCGAGTAATCTTGTTTTAAAAGCCAGTAAATATGAGAAGTACCACAATGAAATGTTACTTGGTTCTTCAAAAAAAAAAAAAAAAAAAAAAAAAAAAAAAAAAAAAAAAAAAAAAAAGTTAATTTGAATAATCAATACTTTTAAAAACAAATACGGAAATATGGCAGCAGCCAAAATTTCTTGTACAAATGTTATTTGTTAAGTATTTTCGTTATACTTGTATTATAAAACGTTCATGGGTTGAGCTATATTGATAATTTTCCTGCGTGTATCTTCAAAACCTGAATGATTTATTCAAAATTGTAAACAATTCCACATAATAGGATACTGTCAGCAACAAATTGACAAACATGTCCGTAATATTACCACTTCATAGTAGCTATATTGTTTTCGTCTATTTATAGTTTTGTTCTATAACTGTACCAATATACATTTGCTAACTGCACTCGAATTATAAAGTACAAAATCATTTTACACTTTGAATCTTTATAAAGCATAAAACTTCATACTTGAAACCTTGACAAGGATCTTTTTCAGACAATTCAAGAAATTATTTCTTTAAAAAGAGTGAGGGGGAATAAAAGAATAAATATGATAAGTACCGCAAAATTCAAGCAGAAAAAGTAAGCGCTCGCTGCTAACTAAAGTTATAGGTTGTGGTCAGCCATTTAACCTGTGCAATATGTTTATTTAATGTTTAAAGCTACAGTATTCTAGGTACAACTAACTTTAAGTCATTTCGTAATCAGAAGGTTGAATTGATTTTGAGTTTAACGTCCAGTTCAGCAGCGAGGCTATACGAGACGTGGATCTACTGAGTAACGTGGAATCCGAACCATATGAGCTTCCGCCGGGAATCAAACCCGGGTCTCCCACGCCAAATGCGTGTACGCTAACCGCTTAGCCACGAAGGAGCTCTCGTAATCAGAAGGAGTGTCTCCTATTCCACTACCCCCCATCTTAGATGAGGCTTTCCCTCAGTTCTACTAGTCTAATGCTGGAATATGGTACTTTTATGTAGGCTCTGACAGACTTCCTTATTGTTATCGGTCAATATTTTTCTTTCCGAATAAATCTAGTAGAACTTTACTAATTAATTAATAAATTAATAAATTATAAAAATAGTCACGAAGTGATTTATTGGTACACAGGAATGGCAGTTTGATTCAAATTTCGTACCACTAAATATAATAATAGCAAGAAATTTTTCTCATTTTAGTTTGCTTTTCCTTAGGAAGAAGCTAATCTTTCATGCTTTCATTAACCATGGCTTATTTCTTTAAAAATAGACAAATTAACACAATTTCTGTTTGGTCAGAAGTAGATAAATTAAGAATTATTACAATTTGTATGTTACAATAATCGAAAATATAGTGTATCAGAGCATGTAACTGCTTTATTGCCAATATTGATTTTTGAGGTTGCACATCTTCAGACTTCCAAATATGTGTTGACGTTGAAAACACCCCACTGACCTGGTCAAAGTTTTACGCATATCAAAAGAAGAAATTGAGAGAAATACTTTCGAAACTTATTTCATTAAGGAAAAATGCACAAGTACACAAGATTAAATATAATACAAAGCAATGAATCGTAAATAACACATAGCATAGAATTGTTCATTTAACAAAACATATCTTTATGAACAAATATTGTCAATATGTATTTTGTTTAATCTGGCAAGAATTTGTCCTGCATTTTTAAAAAATATTTTGTTCAATATCAGTCCCTAAAACCATGAGAAAGAATTTTTCCTTTTTTAAGCAATTGGAATATTTGACTATTTTAAGGCAAACTTTAAAATTTATTCTTAAAATTATGTGATTATAAATACAGAATGCAGAAAACAATTTAGTTATTGTGTTGTATTTTAACGGACCTATACATTATTTGCTTCTCAATAAATATTAAATATCAGTTTATCTCAATGCGAATTTAATTTTACATGAAAAATAATTAAATTTCAAAAAGTAATTGGAGATTTTGAAATCTGAGCTCTTGGAATGTACTGAATATGAAATTGTTCTTGCACTTTGGTCTTTGTTTGTAGCCTCTGCTGTTAAATTCGTGGAAATCGATGCTGTGTCGTTACGTTTTGTACATGTTTTAATTAACCCTTTAACAACGAATCTGCGAAATGAATGTGTTAGATGTTTATTGACGCATACGCATACACATAACATACATTTCATTAAAATTTCTGATTACGGAGATTTAAAAAAAAGTACTTTAAAGTAACTTCCAGTTCTAAATTTGCAAATGTTCATGGTGTCTCAAAATTGAATGTATTAGTTTTTTCTTTTCCTTTGAAGGAAAAAAAAAATAATCCATTTCTTGGTTTAAACGTGCGGTTAAAAGTATTATGTTTTCAGGTTTGATATATATTGTTAGTGGTATTTTTACTGAAGATACTATTCATTGTTTAAAGAGTCAACATCGGATTTTGATCGTAGTTGCTTCAATGACAAGCAGAAATAATTATGTCCTCCTTCAAATCTTTTCAAAGTTTGAATTTTAGTCTTTTAATAACAATAGTAATTTAGCAATATACTTTTCCGTCGGCCATTTCACACTCTTAATTTCGTTTATCTTTGAGTGGTCGTTGTGATATCTTTTTGTATTCAGTTCAATACATAAATTTTGCCTCTAAAATTTTCTTGTTAAAAAATTCTTTGAACTGTATTTTTATTTTCTAAATTGCATTTCCCATATTCAGGGAGCACCGTAGTCTGGTGGTTAGAGCGTTGGACTCATGTCCACGTGGTCCCGGGTCCGATTCCCGGCCGGTGCTCCCCAATTTTCGGCGTCTACCCAGCGTCATGAGGCAAACTGGGGAGTAACGTGAATGAAAAAAACGTGACGGCCACTAAGTCTAGAACGTTCCTGACACGCCGGTTAGCGACAGGGCTGATCACGTGCTCGTTGCTAGGCTGGACGTTGTTCAGCCGGTTGCTGACAGATGGCGTTGGAGCGGCTCAGGCTTTCAAAATGGCGTGTTAGACCAAGTGGTTTGGTTTGTTTATTTCTCATATTCATCAATTCAAAAATCTACATGGACTGCATTGTGTAAATTCTAGTTTTTTTTTCCCTAAATTTTTTGTTTGTAATGGTCTTATTTTCTTTCACGCAAGAAATAATAACAATTCAGTTTTATAAATTAATAGTATTCATTGCTTATAAAAGGGAAGGAACAAACACCTTTAACAGTCAATGTTATGAAATATGTATTTTGCAACTTTACAATGAGCCTAACGTGTTTGGAGGAAGCACAGTGATTTGTAGTTCAAGAGTAGTAATATTTGTTGGATTCATTTATCATACTTACATAATATCAGAAATGCCAAAATTTTCAAACATCAATACGAGTTGCACATAAATATGTGTTCAAAGGTTTTACAGCATTCCTGAACCATAAACTATTTTTTTTTATAAATATCAGTACTAGTTTGCAACTTTTCTCTAAGTTAATTAAACAAAGTAGCTTGCTTACTATATCTGAATTAGTTTAGACTACTTAAAAGAATGTATTAACCATCCGGTGAAGGTTTGAGATACCATTTACATATGCGCGTCAAGCCCCAAAATGTGTTGATAACGTACCGTATAGTTTCGTGTTGTATTTTTTTATTATTATTTTGAAAAGAAATGGTTAATGTTATGTTGAGAGTGGAATGGACAAGAAAGTTAAAGCAACACTGCCAAGCTCTCTGAGGACCTTTCAACAAAGCTTTAATTAAATGAATATAATACTAATAATAATTATTATTATTGTATGACAAGAACTTAAGACATCACCAAGAGATGATAGATGTAACTTAGTCAAACTGATTTTCTATATTATAGATATATATCTATATACATATATACATATATATACACATAGATTTATCTATATATACATATATAAATATGTATAAGAGCATATATGGATGTAAATAAATAAAATTGTTAAATAAGAGGTTTTTTGTACAAGGGAGCAAGAGAATTGCTATACTGAATTTCACAGTTAGTGTGATTGCGCACAAGTTTACTACAATGAGAGTCTAAATCACACACACACACGTATATATATAATATACATAAACAAAATTGCTTGTTTCAAATGAGAGAACCGTTTATTTAATAAATACTGTATAAAATCCAAGATGAACTTCGGTTTTCATCACACTGAGTCATAATATCTTAGGATGAGAATAGAACTTGTTTCATATCTAGAATATTTAATTCTGCGAATGGCATCGATTCTTAAATCATATATAGGCATATAATATATACGTTTTCGATTTTAATAATAGATAAAATTTACATTGTTATGCGAAGCATTCCTGTAAAATGATATTGTTGAATAGAGAAAAAAATTAAATATATATACATATATATTTCATTAAAAGAGATGAGATTTGATTCAAGAGAATTAACATGGTTAAAAACCGAATGCACTTTAGAACAAATATACTTGAATATATTACAAATGGTTTTAAAAATCTAAAACTAGAGGTGTTGAAATATACAATAATATTACGGGGCTCTCATTTGAGGCAGAAAGTGTTTTTTCTTTATTTTAATATTTAAAATCTAAGAGAGATATATCTGTTTATATCATATATAAATACATGTATCTAAAATTAATGATCATGTATTTATATACAGATAAATATATATATGTACATTAATATTTATCTTTAAAACTAAGCATCCTGCATAGACGACAATCTAGAGAAAGAATTTTAACAGAACGTAGTTGAAAGCAAACTGCCTATCAGTTCTAGCATCTTATACACCATTACTTTGTGCAAAACTGGTATTTTTCAAGAAAAAAATCAAAATATTTACTTCTATCCCTCAAAAATATGAATTGCTGAAACACCAGTCTTCAACACATGATGATCTAACATATATATATATATATATATATATATATATATTTATTTATTTATTTTAATAGTAGTGTTTTGTTCGTGAGGACCTTTTCTTATTTGTAAAGTATAATTTAAGTCAAACAGGAAATCATCCACAAATTCCAGCAATCTAAGGATTAATCGATCATGAGTGAGTGGACATAACATCAAGCTTCCTCTTTTCAACAGGGACAACAACATTTGCTTTCCAATTTCATTTTATAAACGAATTTTACTATAAAACAGCTCGAACATCAATGAATGCAGCTTTTTTTTACTTTGCAATTGTGAAACTGGCCTTTCTGACTAGGATTTTCCAAGGTTTTGCTTAGATCCTATTGGCGGTTCCAGTACAAAACAGCGACCGTATGTGAAACTTCGTTTATACATATAATATAAATTCATAACATTTGATGTGAATGATAACAAAATTATGAAATTACAACACCACTGTTGGAAATGGGGCTAAATTTATTGTGCTTTTGTATTTATGATTCCTAGCTTTTTAAATGTATATCTTAAGACGACAAGAAGATATGTCGCCAATGCTGGCAGATCTATGTTAGTATATGAATGAATAAGTATCCATAAGGAATTACGAAGCAAAAACAGCTATATTCAAACAATAATTTTTCAAGATGAAACAAGTGTGAGTAATAGAGAAAAACTTAGCCAATAAATCGATTCTTGTTTTTACAGAAAGAAACGGTTACTTTTCAGAAATCATATTGTGTAAAAATTTATTGCCTATTTATTTGGTACTTTTTGTAGTTTAGGTATTATGTAGAACATTAGCTTACCCTTATCAAATGATAAGTTTGAGGAATTGTCAAAATTTGGAAAGAGAACACTTAGAACGAACTTATAATTGTTCCTGTAACAATATACGGTAACTTTTAAGGATGCATTCAAAAGTACGTAACATGAGGATTTTAGTTACAGCTATAGAAAGATTTGTATATTGATTACAATTGTTTTGTTTACCTTTTTAAACTGACAATTTTTTAAATCATGGGAGTTCATTTTTAATGGTTAGTATTATACTCATTATACTCGCTACCGCTCACTTTTTTTTTGTTACAAAACTGAAAGCCTAAACTAAACATTTAAGGGAAATTGAGAGAACTAGCATATGACGCATAGATTAAAGGCGAAATGAGAAAAGACTTATTAAACATTATTTCTTCTTCATTAGCAACAAAGTAATTTTAACATAGATACAATCTGGCACATTTTGTTAGGATTCATCTAGTTATGTTTTGGAAATCCTAATCGAATTATACGAGAGCTGATCAATAAATAATGATCATAAATGAATAAGACATAATTACCTGTACTAATCCTCCAAATGATGATTGTATTTTTCAAAATAGTCCCCATTACATGCAATGCACTTGTCTTAACGTTTTTGCCAGTCTCAAAGACATGCTGGAAGCCATTTTTGGACAGATCCTTCAAAATCGCCTTTGCAGCTTTCACCATTGCCCTTGAAGATGCGAAACGCCGTCCTCGGAGGTGTTTCTTCAAAGTTGGAAAAATAAAGAAATCACAAGGGGCTAAATCAGGGCTATATGGAGGGTGGGGTATACATGGAACATTGATTTTTGCAAGATAATCAATAACAACATACGCAATATGAGACCTGGCGCTAACATGGTGTAGCATCCATTCTGTTTCTTTCAAATGTGATCGTTTTCGATTAATGTGACCTTGGAGGATTTTAATACATATTATACATTCCTGTGACAGTTGTATGTGGTGGGACGACATATTGGTAAACCATGCCTCGAATATCGAAAAATGAGATGTCCATAACTTTGTTAGCAGAAGCAACCAACCTCGCTTTCTTGGGTGTTGGTGATGAAGGAGACTTTCACGCAGAACTCTGCTGCCTGGACTCAGAGCGGGTCATAATGATGAAACAAAATTTCAATGCACTGTACTGTTTTCCGCGTGTCACTTCCTGTGTTGCCTTATGCAAAACAGAAATCACGTGTGCTTAAACGGCTGCCAAGGTCACATTCGTGACATCATGGCCTTCAAACTTGCTCGATCTATTCGTCACTTCTTCCATTACACAGACGTGTTTCGTTTTCTGTGCCTTGCTGTTGTATTCATCTCATAAATACTGATAATCAGTCTTTATTGATTAATCTACGTATTTCTGTCATGATCTCGGCAACCAATTCTGTTGCCTTTGACAGCCAGACACTAAATGAAGAGCTTGGACTCCACAAGTATTTTTGTTATATAACTTTTTTTTTTCCTTTTCAATACAGAAAACAGTAGCATTAGCAATAACTTTTCAGAATGTTGGTGATCACTTCACACACTATCAATTTGGCAGTATTAATATAAAAACACTCTACGACGCCACTATTTACAAACGCTTTATATAATTTTCACTATTTGGGGTGTCGAAAGCAATAGGATTACTGAAATCATACCAGGAACACAATCATCCGATCAGGACTCCCAGAGTTCAGTTCTTAATGACAAGATGTTAATTATGCAACTATACCAATATTTAATGAAAACAAACAATGGTATCAGCACAGAACTTTTGTATTTTGTTGTGTTCTGATTTCATTGTTTACAGCAACTTGGTATGGTGCAAAGAAAATTTTATTCTGTGCTATCAACTATTTTTAAACATCGTATCGACTGAAATCGTAAGAAGTAAGAATTCCAATTAAAAATTACTGTCTGGAACAATTATCTTCCAGTTATTTCATGATTAATCTTATATATTTCTTTATATTCAATATCCCGCTAGAATTATTGCACTGTGAGAGACGTATACAAATATTTATATAGTAAAACGGAAGTCCAGTATGTATCTAGAAAAGATATTTGTATGTGATAATAAACAGTTACTTTTACAGTTCCGTAAAACAGATTTAATAAAAAGAACACATTTTTTGTTTACTTTTATTTTTAAAGTTTTGAAATAGGAGGAAAGTCTGAAAGCTAGAGATACTTTTTGAGCAGTGGTGCAATATTCCCATATTTTGTATACAACTCCTCAGAAAGTTAAGTAACTCCATTGTTTACGCACGTTGATTTCAGAATCGTATAATTGGGCATCGTATATTCGGATGTTTTTCTTTCTTTTTTCAAACTGAATAGGGCGCTATTAAGTTCAAATACAACTCTTCAGACGATTGTGTACTCACAATCAAGATTTTCTTGGATATAGTACATTAAATTTCCGTTTATGACTCCCTAAAAACTCTTTGCCGTGATTGCACAACTGCCAGCAGAAGTGGAAAATTCACTCACTTTTTCTTCCTCATAAAACTTAAGAGAATAAGAATCCAGTTGAGTATTGTTTGCTGTAAGTTGAAGAAAGTCATGCCCTCTGAAATATGTACTCGAAGAATTGTGTTTATTCAGAAGTTTTAGACAAAAGATATTATTTACTTTTGCTGTAGATAAATTACATTAAAATTTGCAAATGATTTTTGCTTTCATATACTTACTTGCATTTTGAAGTTTTTGAAGTTAAGGTATTTAATTGGAATATGAATTATTAATTATATTGTTATGTACTTCTTGCTTTTATTCAAGATTTATTATTGATTAACTTAATTTTATATCTTCTTCTTGTTCACCTCAAGCATAGGTTGGTGGGCTACATGAAAATTTTAAAACTTTTCTGTCTTTTAAGAGAGCTGTTGTATACTTTGATAAGGTCTCTTTTTCCTAACTGCATCTAGATACTCTATCCTTGGTCTTCATTTTCCTGATATACCTTCTGCCTTTCTCTCTATCAGGACAGTGATCTAATCGGAGTGCCAAATAAGATGGCCAATCATGCTGTTTCTTCTTTTTCCTATCACCTTCATGATCTGTCGTCCTTCATTAGCTTCCTTTAGTACGTCTTCATTCCCTTTCCTTTCGGTCCATGATATGCGTAGCATTCTGCGCCAACATCACATTTCAAATGCTTCCAACTTGGATATTTCAGCTTTTCTCAATGTCCACGTCTCTGATCCGTAAAGAGCCACGCTCCATACCAGAGTCTTAATAAATCATTTACGAACGTCCAGCGACACATTTCTTGATGTTAGTAGTCCTCTTTTCCTATTGAATGCTTGTTTGGCCTGCGCTATTCTTGAACTTATGTCTTTTTCACTTCTTCCGTGCGAGGATATTAGACTTCTTAAATAAGGGAACGTCTTAACGTCTTCGCTTTTCTCTCCATCTAGCCATACGTTTGTCCCTTCTTGTCCTGCCCTTGTGCATTTTATCACTTTGGTTTTCTTCTTATTTATCTTCATTTTGCATGTTTTTCCAGTTGGTCGTTCAAGTTTGAAAGTGCTTCCTGCAAGACCTTTTCGTTCTCCGCTGTCAGTGGTATGTCATCAGCAAACCTAAACCTTATTGTGCTGAAATCCTGACCATTTACTTTTACGCCTTTCTCGTAACTATATCAGTATTTTTCAATTGAAACGTGAAAGTAAACGTTACAACTGGTGTGACTTAATTTTCATATATTGTGTAAGTTTACTTAATATTTCAACGAAACTTAATGCCCCATTTCATTTTAAAACTAAATTGCAAACAAGTATTTTATAATGTATGCTCCATTCTAGAACATCAATGTCTCCAGTTTTGCACAAAACAAAATGGTGTAAGATGTGCAGATGAAAATAAAATAAAACATGTAACAATTAAACACTTTGTGACTGATTAACCGAAGATGAGCGTTTTTCTTCCACAATCGTTTAAATAACTCTCGTGACTTGTAGGTTATTTTGATACTTTGACGTAGAAAAGAAAGCGATGCACAAATGTAAAATAGTTATTAACATATATTATTATGTCATTGTTATATTAACATAAAAGAAAATGATAAAAACCCTGTTTCATGCATTTTTTATGACTTGTACATATTTCTGCCTCAGCCGAAACAAGATCCCTGCAGTCCAATGAGGGATGGGGGTGCAAGGGAAGGAATGGAAGTCAAAAGTCAGTGGTAACTGTATTTACATTGTTTCATATAAGAGCTATCCCTGCCATTGTACATAATGTTTTAAGGCGCCTGAAAGATGCTAGTTTGCTGGCATTGTGGTTCAATTTTCTTCGGTACACGAAGAGCAAATCAAACGCGAAACATTTTTATGTTTTTCTTTAATTACATACACACACACACACACACACACACAATATATATATATATATATATATATATATATATATATATATATATATATATATATATATATATATATATATATATATATATATATATATATATATACAATAATTTAATTATGTATAATGTATAATTATCAAAATTTGCCTCTAGCACTGCCATGATTGGTTAATCGATGGTAGCTGATGTTTGTACAACGTTTAATGTTAAAGTTACTATAGAGTTACTATAAAGGAAAACTCATATCACGTTCAGCTTCAATATGTTATCCTATTAGAATGACTCATTTAAAAGCTTCTGGCTATATTTAAAAAGAGAATCTTTTGTGTGGTTATCCGTTGGTCTCACATTCACGTATGATTTTTTGCACTGATTTAGTATTTATTGTTTCTAAATTGGCTATTTCTTACAATTTCTTTTCCGTGGTTGATCTTCTTTGGTTTCCTGCAAAATTAGCGCCACTGATGATCTTATGCTCTAGAGAGAAAGAAGGAAAAGAAAGATATTCTAAGTGTTTAAGTACAAAATAATGAAGAAAAGACTCAACACAAGTTATTTTTCAGTAATCATTTAAAGGTCTGATTTCCGTCACAGATATTCTTTATTTTAAATATAAAAGTTTCGTAGAATTTCTTTTTTCGGTCATTTTGCGTTAACCTAAATAAACACTGACATTTATCTTGTAGTTTCAAATTTCTGTCGTTACAATAAAGCAATATTTTGTGGGCTAAAGTGATTCAACTACGACAAATGTGCAATAAGTTTTTGTAACAATCAATCATGAACTACTGTACAATAATGGTATGAATTTCGCAACAAAGTGTGAAGCATGAAGATCAATTGTTCAATTAACGGACTATTATGAATTGCACTAGCTTTAGATAACTATAGTGGAAAACTTTTTAGAGTTAGCGCGTGATTATCTTGTCATATGTCAAAATAATGGTCTGCCATTTACAAACATCTTGTATTAAATTATTGTAGCTATCTTGTAATACAAATCAAAAATATTAATGCATGGAAGGAATTAGAAAAGTGATAACTGTCATGAAAATAAAAATGTAATTATTACTTTGTTAGTTAATATGTTCATAGGAACTAGTATCTTGTTACAGTTTATCTTCCAAAACAAACATATATTTATATGGATAAATTTATCTTTGCACTTTTAAATGAGCAACAATTCACCATTTTTTGGTGGAAAAACATTAAAATTACGTAGGCGCAGGAAAGATAATTTAAATTAACAAGAAATTGGTTACTTACCAACAAATCTTCCCGTGGGAAACTAAATGTTCTCCAAACGTAGAAGGATTTATTGGTAAGTAACCAAATTTTTGTTAGTTTGAATCATCCTTTCATGCGCCTACATAATTTTAATGTTTTTCCGCCAACAATGGAGAATTGGTGCTCATTTGAAAGTGCAAGGATAAAATTTATAAAGTTATTTTCATGGAAGTAAAGGTTAGATTGTTTACTCAAGAATTTCCGAATCCAAAACAAAGCACTTTGATTGCATTATTATTATTATAGTTATTCAGTGCAGATCAAACCGTAAACTATTTGAAACTTCGAATACACCTTCAAAACTAAAATCTTTAATGAGAAACTGTTGTCAGTAATTTTCTGCAAACTTTCCAAGAAATCAAAACCGTTTTATCTTGAGATATCGTTACTCCAGACTCTCGAGTTAGTTAATTGCAAAATTTTAACTTGATTTAAGGAAATCATTAAATATATTATTGAAACAAAGAGTAATAGTTTTGAACAGTAAATAAATATTCCCATATCTTAAAACATCTAAAAGCACAAAATCTACGAAAATTTTCAGGTGCTTCTCACCTCTTCATCAGCGCATCTTAAAAAATAAAACAAAATAATATAAAAATGTTTTTACATAAAAGACACGATATCTGAAATCCTCTGCTTATCAATCCTGTAAAATAAAAGTTGAGAAAAGTTTTTAATTTTTTAAAATTAGTTCTGTAGTAAGATTCCTTCTCTTCCTAATTTACGGGTAATGAGAATTCTTTTATACATACCTCTATGTAACATCACAAATTATGAATACTCAATTGACAGTTTTGAACTAATGGTCACTTAACGATATTGAATTGTACGTCACTCAGCAAACTGATGATGATGTAATATATTTCGAGAAAAGTTCTTTTTTTTTTTTTAACTTGTAACATTTACACACACACTCAAGATGTTCTTATTATGTAAATGCTGTTTTGAGTACGTGTAAATGGTTTAAGGTAAAAAGTGAACATCTTACAACGTATATTACAGCAGCATCAATTTGTTGAGTGATTCGCAATTCAACATCGTTAAGTGACCGTTAGTTCAAGATTGTTAATTGAGTGTTCGCCATTTACAGTGCCGTGCCATTGGGGTGGGTAGGCGAGCGGGCCGAAATAAGGGGCGCAAAATTCGAGAGGAAAAAATAATACATATATATATATAGGAAAAGTAATAAAAGTGCTCAAAATCAAGGAAAATGAGGGTTTATTTTTGAAAATTTTTTTATGCTTCGCGGCTGGTCTGTCGACCTCACTCATATGTACGGAGGCACCGTCGTATACTCTTGCCATGGGCGCTGATTTTCAACGTCACGTCACTGGCTATTTATGATGTTACGTAGAAGATGCGAAGGACTTTTCATTACTCTTACATTAGGAAGAGAGAGAAATTTTACTACTAAACTAAGATTTTTTTTCTCTTCACTTTTATTCCTCAGATTGGACAAAATAGAAAATTCCTTTGTGAAGCAACAGTTTTTTTTTCTAGATGTGCTGAGGAAGAGGTGAAAAATGTCTCGAAACCTTCTCAGATTTTATACTCCTGGATGTTTTAACGTGTGGGAATTTTTGTTTATTGTTGATAGATATATAGTCCACTGTATTAAATAGTAATAGATTTTATTTTACAAGTTGAGGCTGTTATATTTCATTCAGATTTATTTTTGGATCAAAAGATCCAAAATATTTCGATCAAAAATTTTCTTTTATGCCTTATATCTGGCAAACAACATATAGTGTAGTCGAACCCAAACTATCAGTATGATGTGCTTATTCCGCAAAAAAATATGAAAACTCGATTTAGGGGCCGTTCAAAAATCTTGTGGCCCCTGATTCAAAAAGTAATTATTAGCCAAGATCGCAATCTTTTGATCCATTTTTGGTTTTCCTAAAATACTTGTTATACAATACAATGTTTTATTATTGATTTTGAAATATATTATTATTCATTGTTGCTATACATAATGTTCCTAAGTTTGAAATTTATTATTTCATTTTATGTTCATATATTTTTTTACATTACAAATGTAATTGAGAAGAGCATAATGAAATTATAGACTCGGTGGCGCAGAAGTACTATTAGAGCAGCAATTAATAGTGTTTAATTGTTAACATACTTTTAGCCTGACTGGAGATCATTTTGATATTGTGTTAGATAATTTTCATAATTTTCTACGAATGTGAAATTTAACTTTCTATTTCACCAGCAGGAACCTATAAATTAAAGTAAATAACTACATTATACTGACTGCCTTGAGATGGTTCGTTATTACTTTGAAAGGATATATTTAATATTTTAATACAAAAACTACAATGCCAGCAACACTATTTAAGGGATCCTCTGGTTGCAGTCAATTGCTCATTGTAATAACTAGTACAGAGAAGTGTTTCAATATGTACATTTTTTGGGTTTTGAGTGACATGAAAGCGAGTGTCCGTGTCTTCATTCTATTCATAGGAAACCAAGAAGATTGTATTAATGGCATGTGTACACACGGTAGAATGGCACCATTTTTTTTTTTTTTTTTTTTTGAAAATATTAGTGAGTATTTGAGATGGAAAGAACAGAAATTTAACAAAAATCAAAACTGTAGGAAGTATGGACAACAATTTTTTTCAGATAATAGAATGTATTATATGTATGATAGTGTTAATATTTTCAGTTGTTATGAGCAATAAATCATCCATAGATTGTTTATAAGACAATGCATTTCAATTCCTTAGTTTATGTTCTAAGGAAACAAAATATTTAATTCTTTTTCTATTTCGAAGCATTAATTATTTTTCGAACAATGCCTAATGTAAGCTTTAAAAATGTAATAGTTCGACATTTTGTAAAGAAATGCAGCTTTTCTTTTGTTACTTTTGAATAAATAACACTAATTAAATTATGGATATATACATACATTTAATAGTTCAATCAAAATTTTGCATTTTGTAGCCATTTTGAATTTTTACAGCTTTTTCATACATGCAAAAATATGTATATTTGTATATGTATATAAAATACATTAGCACAGTGGAAACATTATAAAATCTTCTTTCTTTTCTTCCTGTGATTAACATTTAGATCATTTGTGCTGTTCCTTTTAATAATGATTTACAAACAAAATTTAAAGAAGTAAATTTTACATTTAATGGAATTTAAAGAACTATATCTTATCTTTATTGAAGAAAAGACTTTTTCCTCTGTTAGATATATCATAGTAACACGATTGAAAGGTTTAGCAAATTCACAATAAAATAAATGAGCGCTATGTTAACAGAAAGAGAAACATGTATATTTGACATTTAGGAAATGCGCAGCATGACTTTGATTTGTGATAACTACAATAACTTAACATTGTGCTTTTTATATAAATATATATTATAAAAGAAATGATCCATTGTTTATTCACTATCACGCCTTTTTTTTAATTTTTTAAAAGTTAATTTCTATTTTTTGGAGAAAATGTGGTTGTGAATGATCCTTGTACCTGTTCTGTAAACAGAAAATGAACAAAATGTCTGCTATTGTGTGCTTGTACAGTCAGTGTAAATATTCTTAGTAATTATATTGAGAAACCAACTCTATAATTTTTTTGTTCTGTGTGAGGTATCTTCACAGTTTGAAAGTACATAATATACAAAAGTATTATATATATGAGTATATAGATACACGGACTTTTAATGTGTGTACATGGTGTAGAGTTCGAAATACTACTACTAATAATAACAATTTCTCTTCTTTGTTTGTGTCTTTTGACAGACACTTTTATATAAAGACTGTGGTGACTACTTGTTGATACCTTGGGGTAGGTTCTGCGTATTCCCCATGGGAAATACTTTTCGGCATTTGCCGGATCATCAGTCCATCAGGCCTAAAACAAAAAAGGCGGGAGATGTGAAGAAATAATACTACTACTGTTGCTAGCGTTATGCTATTGCTATCAGCTACTATTATCCACAGAATAGTGTTACGAATGTACTAAAAATCCAGACACTTTTCGGTTTGCAAGATTTGTTAATTAAAACATAATTATATTTGTAATCTTTTTGTACTTGAGGTTCTTATAGCATTTAACAGAATTAGTGATTTTTCTTCTTGATTTCACAATACATATAGAAAAAAAACTTAGTTATTAGGGTGTCTACTAGTACCGCAATACTGAGACTTTATTTTTTTGTGCTTTTTAAAACATAATTTAAAATTAATTCCATTCAGAATAGGATGGAAGTTCGTATAGTGTATATTGAAAGAAAGTTGAAATACATTTACAAAATAAATAAACGCTAGATTATGGTTTATTAGTCACAAAAGGCCCATTTTCGTGTTACAAATAAAACATAATCACTTTGAGCTGGCAATCCAAATTTTTTACTTTAAAGTTTTGTTACTTACCATAATTATTACGAATTTAATACAGTACACAGAACATTTTGATACAGATAAACAGTTATTGTCCAAATAGAGAAAAACAATTAAGAAAGTTAATAATCCATCTACTGTTTTAAATATTTTTCTTATATTGTAGATACGTTATTTTAAAGCAACATGCACTATTAAAATTAATACATACCTTCTTAGTTTGTCAGCAAGGATTTTAATCTGCCAAGTAAGATTTTGGTAGAAGAAATGAACTAGAAATTCTATCTAGACATGATTTCTCGACTTAAAACTATGTTTTAACTTCTTTGTATAATCTTTTTAAGATACACAATACAATTTTTTCGACTCATTTATTGTGGACACCCTACAATATTTATTTCTTGTTTTTAGCAGCATGTATGGATTTATGAAATTACAGGAAAGGGGAGAGGGAGAAGGAGAGATGGGTTATGATGATATATTTCTTGGTTGCAAATTTTTCGGCTGATGGACTTTGCAAAATGTAGCATCAATTCTATATTTATAAAAGGGGCCTCATGTGTTCACTAAGATTATTCTTTTTTTCTTAGGGGTAGGATTGTGGCGAACTTTCACAATGTGTCTGTTAATCATGAACGTAATAATGCTTTTCATTGGGAAAGAATAAATACACATAAACACACATATGTTCACAAGTGTATATGTACATTTGCTTCTGGTGAAAGATCAACCCATGAAAAATTTTCTTCACTGTAGTGGAATCTGTTCTTGCTATTGAAACTAGTGAAAAAAAAAGTAATACTATCAAAAATCACATTTCATACAAACCTATTTGTGAAAAAATGAAACATTTCGGTGCGAAAGTATTGTGTAAACGTGTGAAAGTGCGAAAGAAGGTCTTTTAATATAATATTTAAATTGCTTAAAAATTTATTATGAAAATTTTACTCTGCTTCCCATCTGTCGACTGAACCGTCAGTAGTGCAAAAAAAAAAGTTATTTCAAAAGTATTTATTGTATTATTATTATTATTGGCTTGTTTTTTGATGAAACTGAAGCAAGAACTTAATAACTTTAAGAAAATGAAAAATATTTGTGTAATGTTGAAAAAAATTGTATATGCTAAATAGAAGATTTTCTTATAATTAAGTATTTTTAAAAGTAAGCGTTAGTCAATTGTTCTTTCTTATAAAGAATGAATGTAACAATATTGAGAATTTTAAATGTTAAGCAAGATTTGTTAAAGAAAACAAAGGAATAATAACTGTTTTATTTATTGTTAATAATTTGCGTCAAAAATATTTGTTGTTGAAAGAATTGAAAAACAAAGGTTTTTGAAATCCATTTTTCAATTATATAAAGATATTTGTTGCTTTTAGTTTTTCTTTCTTTCGGTTCACTTTATAATAAAGTAATTTTCATTCTATAAACAACATTAATACGAATACGAAGGAAAGAATTTAGTATTGAACTTCAAATGCTTCTGGAAAGAAAGGGGAAGCTATTGACTATGGTCACAGTGGTAACGAAGTTGTAAAACAAAAAAGAAATTTTAATAAAACAATGTGGCACATCTTTATTCGAATCAATGCAAATGTGTACAGTATATTATGTGCCATTATGTTTCGTTGTGGATGATAATAGAAAACAAACGGTAACAAAGCAGAGAGCTGTGGGTACATGTAGATTTTAAGAATTTAGAACCAACTGCATACAATACATATGTAAAAAATAGTTTAAATAAAAGTGAACTATTTCCCATATACATCAAGGTGTTTATTATATTCTTTTATAAAGCTATTTTTTCTAACTAAAATCTTTGTTTCGTCCCCCTGTGATTGTTTAAAACTGCTTTAAGAGCCTGACATACTAAAAATAATAAAAAAAATACCATTTTTCTTTTGCTTGTTTTTCATAAGTGAAAGGAGATAATGAAATGCAACTTGCTACAATCATAGATAATATTATTCTACAATAGAAAATATGAACCTCAAGAATTTTCAGTGTTGCCATGCATAGAAATTACAATGTTGTCAGAATAACATTTCTCTAAAAATCTAAGTTAAGGCAGCGACTAGAGGAACAAACTCAGCTACATTTGATTACGTATCACGTTGTTTTGGAATCCTGTGAACTTCTTTTTAAATAACATTATTATTTAATTTTAAGAACTGTATGTTAAAACCATTTTGTTTATTACAAACTAAATACAACTATTATTTAAAAGTAGTTCACAGGATTCCAATAAGATACGCAATCAAATGCAGATGAGTTTGTTCCTCTAGTTGCTGCCTTAACTTAGATTTTGGGGGAAATATTATTCTGGCAACACTGAAAATTCTTTAGGCTTATATTTTCTGTTATCTATGATTGTAGTAAGTTGCATTTCATTATCTCCTTTCATTTATGGAAAACAAATGAAAAATGGTAAATTTTGTGTTATTTTTAGTATGTGAGGCTCTTGTCGAAAAAAAAAATCAATTTCCGCCCTGTATGTAAGAAGTGGCTTGATTGATCTTGAATCTTTTCTTAAAGTTGTTCGAGATAATTCGAAAGAGTATTGGTGGTTACATATTACACTTAATCCCTGCAATGGTCTCTGGAGGTACTTGATTAATTTAGATGACTTTATCTCGAGGCTGTTCAAAATATTTAAAAAAAGGATTAGTGATAACTCTTTCGTGTGGTTATGAAAAAACAAAACTCCCTTTCTTAAGTGGGACAAAAACTACTTAAATTTGTATCCGAGACTTGCATCTTGTTTAAGAAAAAGGGGAAAACACTCCATTCCTTCAATAACACTTTTCAAAAAAATAATTACCAATTTTTCTAATTAAAAAATTGCTTTTGAAGGTGTTGGGTGACTTCTTAATATTCATTTTATGAGTCTGTTAAATTTTCTACCTGTTCTAGTTTCGAAGTTATTATTATTTTTAATTTACGGTCGTATGATATGTATAATTATAGAAAGCAGTACTGTGCTGATGTAATTTTTGTGGATATTTCGTCTTAAAACATTGTTATATCATTTCTCGAAGTGGTATTCAAAGTCAAACTAGTTATGTTCATTAACAAAAATTAAACTTTTTAAAATTATGTATATCTCCGTCAAAATTATGTGGAATGTATACGAGAAGGAGCCAGAAAGTGTGTGGGTAACTATTTATTGCCACAATATAAGTACACATTCACTTAATCGCCTTTAAAATAGGCTCCTTGAGAACACATTCACTTAATCGCCTTCAAAATAGGCTCCTTGAGAAAACATTCACTTAATCGCCTTCAAAATAGGCTCCTTGAGAACACATTCACTTAATCGCCTTCAAAATAGGTTCCTTGAGAACACATTCACTTAATCGCCTTCAAAATAGGCTCCTTGAGAAAACATTCACTTAATCGCCTTCAAAATAGGCTCCTTGAGAACACATTCACTTAATCGCCTTCAAATTAGGCTCCTTGAGAAAACATTCACTTAATCGCCTTCAAAATAGGCTCCTTGAGAACACATTCACTTAATCGCCTTCAAAATAGGCTCCTTGAGAACACATTCACTTAATCGCCTTCAAAATAGGCTCCTTGAGAAAACATTCACTTAATCGCCTTCAAAATAGGCTCTTTGAGAACACATTCACTTATTCGCCTTCAAAATAGACTCCTTGAGAACACAGACACTTGTTCCACCGCCCCTATCATTATTGAAAACAACGCTGAAAGTCTTGTTTTGGTATGTTCCGAAGTTCAACCGTCCCATTGATTTGGATGTCTTCTACAGTGGCAAAACGATTACTTTTGAGGCCCTTTTTGATCTTAGGAAAGACCCAGAAATCCGCTGGTCCTAAATCCAGTAAGTAGGGAGGGGAATGTTTGCTTCTGCGAGCCATTTCGCCACCGTAGAAGACATCCAAACTAACGTGATAGCTGAACATGGAACATAGCAAAATATGACTTTCTGCGTTGTTTCCAGCAATCAGAGGAGCGGTGGAAAAAGTTTGTGTGTTCTCAAGGAGCCTATTTTAAAGGCGATTGGGTGAATGTGTAGCTATATTGTGGTAATAAATAGTTATAACGAAACGTTTTGTTTGTCCCTCGTAGATTTCTTGTTTATCATTGTTTTATAGTATTTGTGTAATTTTGTTAATTTGTTTTACTTAAAGGGCTACGTTAACGGTGAAATGATATTAGTTGGTGGCGGGGTAGGGCGTTATAAAATTCTTTCCTGTACCTCTCCTAATTCATTTCTCCTTTGGATTGCTTTTATAGGCTTCGAAGTCTCGTTTGTTTTCCGTATTTCCGTAGGTGATATTACTCGAAGAATCAAGTATTTTGAAAGCTGAAGTAGACAGGTAAAAATTCTGTTACAAAGAAAATAAAGTGACAAGTAATAGATTTATAACAAGTCAATTCCTTTGTAACACTAGTCAAAACAACTGTTCAGAATTAAAAACAAAATAAAACTGTGGATTACCCAGCTAGGTCTATGGCACTGAATATTCAAAAAGGAGGTGGTCTTGTGGATGTCCCTCCATCACGGAAGTTGATGGGCATTATTTCGTTGGGAAAGATAGTGAACAACATACAATCAAATTATCCTAGAGTATATAGTATTTTCGAAGAATACCTTCAAATGTTGGGTCTTGCAACAAGATAAACGTCCCAAGATCCTTAAGACCATACTCTTTCAATTTACTAATCGCCAGCCAAAGCTAACGATATGATCGTATGCATAAACCTGAATAGGATAGTTGAGTTTATTTTTAAATTTTCACAGCTGGTATGATTTTTTGGCATGTTAATTTACTGTGGGTGTACTATACCGGCCAAATTTGTTCATTGTAGCCAGCATAATCACCAGACTTCAATGAAACTTAAAAAGTCTGAGATCGACTAGATCGACTAGATTAGGAATAAATTTAGAACCAGATTGCGAAAACATTTCATTAACCATTGGCGACCAAACTCTTTAGTCTGGCTATTGCATTCAGACCCCCTGCAAAACTCGTCACTAATTTGAAGCAAAGTTTTGCAGCAATATGGAGTGAATTGCGAAAATAATAATTTTTCCCGAAGGGTAATAAGGTTAATCCTAAATAAAGAGGGGACTTACTTCCACCGTAGAGGAGTTCATAAAAAGTAACAGAAGTATGTATCAACTCAACATTACGTATGACAAATGAAAATTGTACTTCTTGTACAAATTACGTCTGCACCATATTTATTCCTTCTATTCAAAGAACACTAGATTAAAAAAAAAAAGAAAAGAAAAAAAGAAAAGAAAAGAAAAAAAATATCATCTTCTCTAGATGTAACATTCGTCTCTCTCTACCGTTATAGATGGTGTTTCACCGATAACTAGATAAACCATCACCACCCACGCATAATGATTACAGCTACAAAAATGAGTGTCACCCAGCTGTATGGAAACAATTATCAAGATGGGTCCAACCAAAGACGTAAATGAATAATAAAAATGCTGAATTGAGGAAAGTTGGAGGAAATGACATAAACCCGACAAAACCTAAGCGCATGATGTTTATCCACCACTAAGTGCGAGCTGGAATCGAATCAGAGACCCCATGCAGCAAAGGTAGCACTGTACCACTAAACCACTGTGGCTCCTTTTTTTTAAAAAAATAATGCTAATTATCAGCTTGATTTGCTTAACGTAGACGAAGCACACCTCGTGGTCTTGACTCTTGTTTCGGCTTTCGTCTTGTGTACCATAATCCGGGCCGAATTTAACATTTTGCCGCCCCTAGTCCGAAAGATGTTTTTTGTCACTCCTCCCGAGTACAAACTTTTAACTAATAGAATTGAAAAAACAACAACTTATTTTATTCCTATCTTTGTTTCAACGTTTTTGTATAAATATAATTGTTACAAATTTACGTTTTTTTTAAAACTAAGTTACAGAGAATGATGTTTTAATTTCACAATATGTACTAGTGTAATAATTAAAGAAATTCCTTTTCAATTTTCCCCGTTAATAGTGTGAGACCCCATGCAGGGAGGTCTGTGTTCAAGTGGAGAAATCATTCGGCAGCACCTCCATCAACTTGGGAAGCACTAAAAGTTGGATCAATGGGTCCCACATGATTTGACTCCGGGACAGAAGGCAACGCGAGCAGACACGGGTTTCTTTGCAGTCTCATCTGAGGAAGGAGCCTTTTCTGGACAGGATGTTGACATGTGATGAGCAATGAGTCCTGTACAAAGCTCCACGTCTCACTGCCTGCAAAATTGTTTTCAGTAGCCACTCTCCTCCACATAGCGGACATACGACATATTAGCTGACGACTGATGATCTGACGAGAGCGCGGCTGAGACTTGCTTTTACTTTATGTGACTGTTAAAAATATAAAGTTTTGAGACTGTAGAATCTAATATTTCGTCAGACCAACAAAGAATATTATGTTAATAACAAAAAATATTATAGAAAATTGTTGAGAAAGTACAATTTATTTGCGTATGTCATTATATTACATTTATTTTTCAAGTTTTGTAATAAACAGAAATTTATTCTTTTTAAAAATGAAATACTGTATAAATAAATAAAACATTCCTTAATCACATTTCATTAATTACATTATAAAACATTTTGACATAGCATTAATTCTTAGACTTGGAAGCATCAGGAACTGTGTGAAACGCAGGTGGGTGTTACATCACATCCGCTGCAAGGTGGCTGATAAAGTTTACAGTACATCCCCGGAGGACACGAGTGGTCATCGCAAGGGTCTCCGGGGTGTATACACGACCGGTAAGCTGAAACAAAAAATAGAAAAAATCAGTAAGTTAACGAGAAATGTAATTTTCTCGAAGTGAATTTAGATCATTAGGCTCCTACATAAACTTTGATTGTAATGTGCAACGTAATGTGTTTATAATGTGTTTACGTTGAATAAACGAATTTATGAAAGGCCTTAATATCAGTACACAGGATGTTTGGAAAAAAAAAATTGAAGAAATGAATTTTCATAAGAAAAAAATAAAAAGCATCAATCTGGGTGTACAAATGCATTGTTGCAGAGTTACAGTTGCTGAAAATTGATCGAAACGACGAAACGAATGACCGTAACTCGAGCACGAAATGTCGGATAGAAGAACATAACGTTTTAGCGCCACCACCTCACCTGAAGCAACTATTAACTAAGAAAATTCCATGGATAGGTACCAGTTTGTGATTGGTCACCCTTCTTTTAGCTTGCTTTGGAGCTCTAGAAGATACCTAACCCAAAGCCTGTAGTTTGTTTTGAAACTCTAGGCTTTCCTTTTTCCCGCTTAGCTTGCTTCGGAGCTCTGTTGGAATTCGTTACTTCAGTCGCTTAGCTTGCTTTAGAGTTCCATGATTCTCTCTGATTGCTTCGGAGTATTGGGGATTCCTAATCCACTCCACCGAGCTTGCTGCGGAGCTATGTGGAGATCCTGCTTTAGGCTACTCGGGCCATCTTTCTTTACCATATTGTCGTGTCTCTGTAAAGTACTGTTTATTAAAAAAAATATATAATAAAAACTGGTAGTGGGAAACGATTCCAGACTGTAATTTGGTCTACTTACTTCTTGATAAGCAGAACCTGACATGCTTTAGATGCGTCAGGCCCAGTTTTCGAGTGATTACTCTCCTACCGGATGTTATTTTTTATTAACCAATGAAATACATTAAGTAGATTTTTTCTCTCACCTACGTAAGAAAACATTAAAGCAGTGTTCTTTTTCTGTTTATATCGGATGCTGAAACTACACCCGGCAAAACTACCTCTCTAAAAACTATAACCGCTATGGCTGAATAGGGTTCTCGGCTTTCCTTTAATATCCTTCACCTCACCAAATATTCGCGACATATTACCGAAAGCCCCAATCGTTTCTTTATGCTCTTTCACCATTTAGCATTGCTTCAGTCTTACAAAGAACAGAAACTGAAAACGTATTAATAGAGGAAGCAACATGACTCAAAACGATTGTTTTCTATTGAATCAAGACAAGCAAACAAAAGCTAGAATTTAGTCTTAATCGTTATGATGATAACCAAAAATATAATTGTAGTTTATAAATTTCTTGCTACACACATAGACAGCCTACTGACCCGAAAACAATATGTCAAATATATATGTAGAAAATTCTCTCGACTGATCTGCTATTAAGAAACTTTGTGGTACATTTACCCATGAACATATAAGAATTCATAATTCTCATTTTTCACATAGTAATTGAACACCGGATATTACTTTGGAGTAAATGTAGTCAAGTAGATAATGTTCTGGTGCTGCAGAAGAAACCTTTTAAGATTATTCACGAAACAACTAATTAAAAAAAAAAAAAAAAACTGGAAACTGTTATTCATTAAGCGTAAGATAGTGACATTAATGCATTTATACAGGGTGTTTCAAAACAACACTGACAACGTTTGGGAGGTGATTCCTGACACCAAGATAAGACAAAAAGTATAGACCAACCTTGGGTGCACAAATGCTTCCTTTCGAAGTTATAGGCTGCCGAAAACACGAGAAAAAAAATGAAATTTAAAGGTTCACAGCTCCAAAACTATGGGATCTACCGTAGTCGGTTCAAGACTTCACTTAGAAACTAGTATGTGCCGTATCCAAATATCCAAGTTTCAGAATCCTGCGGTACTTCCGCAACAATTTTTATAAAGACAGTTTGTGAGTACTTCAAATTACATGCCTGTAGCCTAACAGCCTCTACGAAAATTGTTGCGTGAGTACCTTAGGATTTTGAGACATGTATTTTTGGATAGCGCACATGTTAGTTCCTAAGTGAAGTCTTGAACCGACTACGGTAGGTCCCATAGTTTAGGATCTATGGACCTTCAAAGTTCATTTTTTTCAAGATTTCGGCAGTCTATAACTCCGAAAGGAAGCATTTTGTGCACCCAGGTGGGTCTTACTTTTTGTCTTATTTTGGTGTCAGGAATCACCTCCCAAACATTGTATATTTATCAGGTGCTACCTTACGCATGTCAATTAGAGAGTATATATATATATATATACGACAGTATTATTGATATGCCACATTGACTTGATCCCTAGTCTTCCGTTGCAAGCGCTGCTATCGGCTGAAGGAAATCCACTCGCTTTCTCTCGGTAGCAACAGCTGAACCCTTATTGGCTCAACGCGTGGGTGTGTGAGGATGTGAGCGTTAGTTCGCATTTTTGCTACGGCTCAAGTCATTTTGGCAGCACAATAGCCGGTATAGCCGGTATAAGAAAATTGATGGACCCTTCAGAACACTGTAAAAAGTCAAAAATACTTATCTAATTGTAGAATCAAGGCTCTTGTGTTTAGTACCCTAGAAAGCTCTATATAACAGCTGCCGTTAAACACTTATAAAAAGAAGCTGTGTATAACTGATTAATTGTGAATCCATTTTATTTCATCAAATATAACTATGTCGTAATCTGCAACATGTTAATTTAGTTTATGTTTACTACATTTTACTTGTTAATCATCATTTCAGCCATCGTCATATTAACGAAGAAATTACGGTAAATGTCAACTAAAAGCAGGTAATTCGTGTTATTATTCAATTTAAAATCTCTTGTCGTCGCGAATTCTGTCGGAGAACTTGAAACTTAAAATACGTATATAAAACGATCATGGCTGTTGTGCTGTATGGTTGAGAAACATGGTCGCTTACTCTGAGTGAAGAAAGTAGACTGAAAGTATCTGAGAGCAAGATCCTGAGATGAATATTCGGACCCAAGAGGAACGGGAATGCGGAATGGCAGAAACTTCATAACGAGGAACTACATAATTTATACTATTTACCCAACATTGTTAGGGTAATCAAATCTAGGAGGCTCAGGTAGGCAGGTCATGTAGCCAGAATTGAAAAAAGTAGGAACGCTTTCAAAGCTTTAACTGGAAATCCAATCTGAGAACGACCATTAAGAAGATCTAGGCGCAGATGGGAAGACAATATTAAGATGGATGTCGCAGAAATAGGAATAAAAGTGTCTGCAGTTGGCTAAGAACAGAAGTCAGTGGAAGAGTTAGTTATTTCAACCATTACTTGATTCAGGATATTATGGTCAATCTGTTACCATCATAAACATATCTTACTGGACATTTCTGTATTGCGTGTAAAGTTTAATTAAGAATTCATTGTTCACTTATTCAGTTGCACAAGTTTAATGTGGCGGACGAAGGTACAGAGAGCATCCCTTATAGCAATGATATTCTACGTTTTTTTTTTCAGCGCACCTCTAATGATACTTTCAAACGTATATCCCCTAATTTAAGCTTTATTCAAATTAAATTATAAGTTAACTATATCAGAACAGATTAACCCTCGAGAACTCGCAGCGCGGTTTTTTCGACCGCACCTATAAATATTCTTTGATTTTGTTTAGTGACTTTGAGCAAACTTCCCCTCACCGCCCTCTAATCCTCCCCCAGACTGTATTGTTGCAACACACCACCGCTTTTGGCAAGTATACAATTCATTTAAAATTATGTAATTCATTCCTTAACGTCAAATTTTACAGCGCGGTCGTTTCGACCGCGTGCGAGTTCTCGCGTGACGGTCTGTGCGCGAGTGCTGAAGGATTAAAGAACTTATCAATTAAATGACCCAGTTTTACATTAAATTCAAGAATCTTATTATTAGAGCAATCCACATTATACTTTATTTTTTGTGTAATTATGCTTTATTATTTTCCAAATTATGATTTATTGTTAATTTCATTCATTGTTTTATATTAATCGTATATAATGTAAAATATTTACTATACATTAAATATTCTAAATATCTTGATCTATTTATTAATATTTTATGCAAGTTTCTTTTATATTTAATGAAATTTCTACTTAATGCATTGTAAAGAGATATGCTTTACTCGAGTCAGTTCTTGTTTCACTTGTGTGTGCCTTAGAGGTGCATATATACAGAAAGGGAAATTAAAAGATATCACTAAAAAATACAGAAAGTGCTCAAGTTTAGGAGGTACACATAACAATATAGTGTGGAGTTCTTGTGTACTATTCGTTGTTGGCGGAAAATTTTATTCATTTCCATTTTTTTTATTCCCACATCAAAGGATTACACCGAAAAGTTTACAGAAATAAAAATTAACTTTTCATTGTTGCATTGTTATGTTCTCAATGATTTTGCTTTGTAAATATTGGTTTTTAAAAATATTAATATAGTATGTTAAACTTGCAGTTAAACAGAATTTTCCAAGAATTGTGCTATATATTTTAAATTATGTTTTATGCTTTATATTCTAAAATTATGCTTTTAAAATTAGTTTCTTCTGGACCCTTAAATAACCACAACCATGTTCAAGATACCAACCATATGTCTAAATTGCTATTATGCTTTTTATGCTTTTGGGTTGCTCTACTTATTATAAACTGGCTGAATATACCCTTTCTTCGCATGGATAAGATAAAATATCTATGTAAACAAACTGAACAACAACAACAACAAAAACATATCGTCATTTGCTACTACTTTTACATATCCCGGTAAACGCCCCCTGAGACTCCTGGTTCGAATTTAGAAAGAAAACTGGTGATTGAAAGTCAACGCCTATGGGAGTATCACCATTCATCTCAGCGACCGTGGAAACAATGGATTTGACACTAATATCGTTCATTTTGGATTATTTTACACATCTCAATGACCCTTCTATTGTAGCCCCCGGTCCTTAGCTGATGAGGCTAAATTTCAAAGTAAACGTGATCTTGAGTTTCACCATTGAGCTCAGCGACCCCGAAAACTATGGATTTGACAATAATATCGGTCATTTTGGATAATTTTCACATGTCTCGGTAACCCTCCCGCAGGTAACCTTTGGCCCGCATACAATGGTAGGTGAATTATTTGCAAGTCATCGCTAGTGGAAGCGTCACCACTGATTTCAGCGACCACGGAAACTATGGATTTGGTACTAATATCGGTCATTTTTGATTATTTTTACGTCTCCGCATCCCCTCCTCCCGGTGACCCCAGGCCCGCAGCCGAATGGTGTGAATGCGATCGGAGTTTCACCATTGATCTCAGAGACCCCGAAAACTATGGATTTCAAACTAATATCGGTCATTTTGGATTATTTGTACGTCTTAGTAACCCCCCGCAGGTGATCCCCGGCTCGCATACAATGCAATGGCAGCTGAATTTGCAAATCATCGCTAATGGAGGTATCACAATTCATCTCAGCGACCGTGAAAACTATGAATTTGGCACTAATATATATGTCGTTTTGGATTAATTTTACATGTCTGTGTATCCCCCGGGTGACCCCCAGCCCGCAGCCCAATGGGATGAATGCAATAGAAGTTTCACCATTGATCTCGGCGACCGCGAAAACTATGAATACGACACTAATATCGGACATTTTCTACTACTTTTACAAGTTCCGGTGATCACCCTTCCCTGAGACCCCCCTGGTGCGAATAATAATAATAAAAACGCTTCGTCTTGTTCTGGGGCCTGAATCAAGGTACCAGTGACCAAAATTTGGTAACTCTCGGTCCAGTCGTCTGGTCTCCAGGCCGCACACAGACAGACAGACAAACACACAAACAAACTCTTTATTTTATTTATAGTAGATTTAATAAAACTATGTTATTTGAAATTTCATGTACCTCCTGAAAGGTCATCGTGTATCCCGGGTTGAATACGACTGCCGTATAGTACTTGGTTGAGGAGTGGGGTATTTCCGGAACTCCAATTATTCGAATTTCTATCTATAAGTTTCCCGAGCCAGAAATCAATCTTTATGTTTTAAATATTTTTTATCAGTCTTACCTCTTATTTTTTATCAGCTACAAAATTATTACACAAAGAAACTTTGAGGTACTCACTGTCAATGCATTTGGATCCCCAGCAACAGCCACCACAGCAGTCTTTAGTATCGCCACACTGGAAGTAACAAGTCTTGAGTATAGTATAGAGAAAATTAAGTTTGAAAAGTTTTGGGGATTTAGCATTCAAAAATTATTCTACTCGTATAAACTAAAGTTTCTTTAGCACATCATAAATAGTGAAAAGTGCGCACTGAACAATAAGAGACATCTAAAAATTAGTTGTAGTGCATTCTTCACTTCCTGCGCAGATGAAAAGACCCTAAAATTAGTTGTAGTGCATTCTTCACTTCCTGCGCAGATGAAAAGACCCTAAAATTAGTTGTAGTGCATTCTTCACTTCCTGCGCAGATGAAAAGACCCTAAAATTAGCTCTAGTATGTCCTTCACTTCCTGCGGAGATGAAACGATCCTGATTTATTTTTCCAGAGGAATATATCTATATCAGTGGCAATTTGAGGATTTTTTTGATGCTCATAAGCTATGGGGGATGTGTAATATTACAGTAGAGCAGTGAATAACGATATGCTAAATGAATATCTGAATAGCAACAAAATAATTATTCAAATTAATAAGCCAGGAGTTCCTGAACAGGTTTCTACACAACTTTCTAAACACAAAAGAATAAATTCAGCCAGGGAAGTAAGAAAGTAATGCTAATTCGTCGCAGCCACACAACCAGTCGTTTACCGTTAGTTTCTGGCGCGCAGATAAACCTGGAATTTTTCAGTTTACTGCTAAGGTAGTAATCTAAGGGTCTCTAATTAGTTGGTTTGTTGGTTTAAATTATCTATAAACGTAATATTCCGCTCGGTTTCACAACAGGTTGACTGCCATGAGCATCATATGTGGTGCTCACCTTATTTTTCTCTGGGGCCATGAGCACCATATATGATGATCATGCTTGATATCACAAATTACTAACTTATCCAGGTTCTTGAGCATCATATATGATGCTCATTGTCACAAATTACTGTGAGACAATGAGAATCTCATAAGGTGCTCGGTTCCCATTAGTACATTTTCGGGAGAAACAAAACATCGAGACAAAAATGTGATATAACTATCCATAATCGAGCCAAAGGTAAGATGAAATTTATGACCTCCTGGGACCAGTACCCTCAAATCACCTTGGCAGTTAAATACCTAAGGAATTCTGGTTATATACATTACATACACTCCATTCAGTAACTAAGTTTCAGGAATGTCATTTCCGACAATCTAATCCTTTCATATCTTATTCTTTCAAAGACCCTTTACTTTAGCCACTCTATAACTCCCTTACAAAAGACCTTAGAACTAAACTCTATTTCCATGTACTTATGGCTCACAACAAACATCATAACTTCAGACACATCTGGCTCATTTTCACTCACAACAGTTTCATTCATCATAAACATGAACCTAATTATATCCTTCAATTGTTCTTTCCGCAAAATTAACACTTTGTCTAATAAACACGTAAATAACACCTTGTCCGATATATTTTGATGAAAACCAAATACACTAAACCAAACCAAATATCTTAACATTTACCCGTCACAATACTTCCCAGACCTTAGCGTAGGGAGAACGGCAGGTAAGCCAATATTAGTTGGAAATGGAATGACCAATAAAGAACACTGTAACAGACGATTAGCCAATCAGGATGTCCGAAACAATTTGCAGATACCCCGCAAATGGCTATGTCATGTCATTTCTCTGCAACTTCCACTTATTTTGTCCGTCAGGCGGCAGTAGTCCAGCAAGTCGGCCAATAATATCATTACTCTTATAATGCTCGAAGGCTTATAAGAGCAAGAAAAAGGCGTAGATATCTGAAAATTATATATCGACGTTCCTCACTTCCTGTGCATGGACAACATCCTAGATTTACTTGTGTGTCCCACGAAGAATATTTTCAATAAAACCAACTAAGCATGAGAGAAATTATTAATAATGGGCTCCTTAAAGAAAACAAAACTTTACAATATTCATCATATGTTGCAGTTTTCTTCTTGAACCTCGTTCATTCATGATTTCTGAACACGAGGAACTAGTTATCATGATAAAGAGGGCTTTTTCCACTCATGCTATTCCAGTTTCACTTTTTCTACTGAAATATTGATCACTGAGGGGCGTACTTCCCATGCATCTTTCCTCAATTCTGGATGTAGATTAAAAGAGACAACGGATCGCTTTCCCAATTTTCGTCGTTACAGAATTTTGCTATAAACTGTAGAACAAACCTTAAAAACTGTGAACATTACCTAGGTACAATTCGCGGCAAAAAACCTGCAACATGAGCATATAAGTTTATTGTGAAATGACGAAGCCTTTTGCTCCAAAATAAGTGTGCACGGGAGGAGGCCGAGGTTTATCCTGGCATGAGTCGTTCCACTTAGACGTTATGTTCATTCCTTGTGCTGTTAGGCGTAGTTTCACAATAAACTTACATCCTCATGTTGCAGGTTTTTTGCCGCGAATTGTACAATATGACTTAGCAATTGCACACGGTAAGAAATTAAATTTTACTTTAACTTGAAGCAATATATGTATTAAGTAAAGTTTTGCAAAGGACTAATAACATCAAAGATAGAATTTGTTCCTCGGACGCTGAATCCATATCAAAAAAGCATTATTCACTAATTGTTACAGTTTTTGTGATTCATATAGTATATTTCTCATGACATTATGCAGCATCAGCTCATGGTATAAACAATATACAAGTCTGAAACTTGTTTTTAATGGTTTCTTTTACTTGCAGCTCGGAAAGGAATCATTTTAAACCAAGTTTATTAATTCTCCTTTTGAAAGCCCTTACATGGTTCGCTTTTCATAAGTATACATATTATCCTGATAAACGGATATATCTGGATGAGCGTAATACCATAGTTCATTCAATAGTTGGGGCCTTTTATGCTATATTTTCTAAAAACAATTTTATAACTGAAGACATTCGATTTTTGATGTACTAATTATTAAGAAGAACTTTGATACTTACACTTTGTCCAGCAACTCGGCAATCCTGAGATTCCACAATTGATAGGCCAAGAATAAAAACTGCTGAGAGAGCAAAGGAGACGCTGGGTGTCCCTCTCATTTGTATTTGGTACTGGGTGTCCTCTGGAGAAACAAAAGGATTTATTCACATTTTTTTTCTATTCTTTTATTCAAGGAATTATTTTTATCCAAGGAGACATACTCACCTCCGAATAGAAACGCATTTAAGTTTAATACATTTTTTAAACAAAGTAAAAGTTATAAAATTGTAAACAGTCAGGTAAAAGTAAACCTTAAAAAAAATATATGTATATATAAGCTTAGTCATACGTAGAGAAAGAAATACAGCAGTGCTCAGCATCGCCAGTATAACTGAACAATTTTTGAAGCGTGTTTTAGCTAAGCCTCTACTATTTAACTCAATTGGCATTTGTGTGTCTATCCGTCTGTTCGACGATAAGTTTCCGATTTTGATAAAACTTAGTATGTGCCTTCCTCCACTTGCAGAAATAACATACTGTTTGGAGTGGCAATCTCTCAAGTATAAGGGGGAGGGGGTAAAAATCCACTCCATGTAGGAAGTGTACACATATACATGCTAGCTAAATTTCCAAAATAAACCAAGTAAAGATTTTCGATTGTGGCAACACTTAATTTATGCTTTATGGCTTTGAGAATACCCCCACCATTGTTTCTTCCAGACATGTTTGTGGGGGGCACTGGCCCCCAGCCTTCCCGGAAGAGACCAAAATAATACGTCTATAATATAATAATAAATAGAATAGTACCGTGTGAAAATAATATGTGCCTTTCCAAATACTGTGCTCCCACGGTACATTTTTTAAGAAAAAGAAACATTACCCATAGCTTAGGGTTAAAATATGGAGGAAGAATGTGCCACAGTGAAGTTGGAGTCTTTGTGATCACCTGATAAGAATATAGAATCTTTACTGACACTGAAAACTACATACAGATCTGATTAGCATAACATTGTAACCTGCAAACAGCTAGCTTCCAACCACTGGGAACCTTGAACATGATGGACACAAAGCGAATGCTGGGAAATCTTTCGCCTAGCTTCCATTAATATACCGACTTTCCAATGTGTCCGTATCATCATAAGAAGATACATGCCGCTCTGTTTTCAGATGTTGCAACAATATACAAATAAGGCGATTAACTGAGAAAGAAAAAGATCGAATTAAATATGCGTACTGGTAATTATTGTTCCTTCGAACATAACTGCTACATAAAATTTTCATGAATGGAAATACAAACTGTCAAATTAACCTTCTTCACCTTTATACAGGCCATTAGTTAAATAAAACTTTATTCTTAATATGTTATTAATGTAAAGAATTTTTTAAGTGGCTTATGTTGTATTATCATTAATATAACTATACTCTCATATCAATAGATTCAGGTAATATTGTGCACCGGTAATGGTTATATAATATCTGCACAATATTATTTTACAGTATGGACTTTACGTTGTATGTTAGATTTTCTGAACTTTATTAAATACTTACGTGTGCTCCTATAACGTGATGACAATTTAATTATACATAGTTGCACAGAAAAGAATATTTGAATGGATCTCCATAAGTTCATACTTTGGCAGGGAACGTGTAATAAAACATGGTTTGACATTCACTATAACTTTTAAAGATTGACTTATAAAATTCTACTAAAAGATGGAAATCAAACGAAACTCGATTGATTAGTAGCTAGAAATACTATTATGCATAAGTCATTGAACTAAACCACATTTTACGCTTGCCAATCATCCAAAAGAGCGCGCAGAACGCAAAATTCAAGAGAGTCAAAATAACGTGGCTAGCTACACCAGGAATCGAGGCAAAGTGCGACACGCAGAAAGATAACGTTAGTCCGTAGGGAAGGTCTTTGCAGCAACTTCACAAAGGTATGAAATCAATGGAAATGATTAAGTTGGCACGGTCACGCGACCTAAGTCCTGCAGAACAATAGGATTTATGAATTTGACTGTTTCGTTGTTTCCATAAACTGGAATACACCAAAATAGAAGCTTCTTTGTCTGAATAATTTACACCTGTGCAGAAATGAAGTAGTTTTTAACTTTTCCGAAGAAAAATCGTAGCCTTGAAGACAATATTATTATTATTATTATTATTATTATTATTATTATTATTATTATTATTATTATTATTATTATTATTATTATTATTATTATTATTATTATTATTAGGTATTCTGCCTGTTGGCAAGTCCTGAGGCTAATAGGATATTCCCCCTTACGTTAAGGTCTGGAAATGGTGGATTTCTCGATCTTCAGATTTCTCCTTTAACTCCCAATATATTCTATTTTTCAAATTATTGCTAACTTAGATCTATATTCTTCTTCTTCCTACTCCTCGCTTTCCTTCCATCTTACTCTCTATGGCGGCATGATGACGGTAATTTGTCCTGGCATAATAAAGAAAAATAATGAAATGTTCGTAGAGAAAGTAAAGTTTAAAATTACACTAATTAATCACAAAAATTTGGGTTCAAAATATTGTTTTCAAACGAAAGTATTATTTCACTTCCCCCTCAATTTGAAAAGTATTCCATTATAATTTTGGTTTTAAATATTCAATTTTGGTGGAGGTACATTTTCTTTGAGGTTTCCCAATCATTCCTTCTGCAGGGAGTTAAAGTCATTAAAAAAAAAAAGATGGATTTATCCTCTTAGTACCTCTTCTCCACCTCTTTTAGAGTTGAACGATAAATTTTCTAAAATTCATAAATTCTTAATTTTTTCGTTATTTCTGGAATCTCAGTACTTTCAGGAGAAAAATTTTCCAGTAAACCCAGCTTTTACAAAATATTTGGCTATGATTTCGTTCCTAATCCTTTAAGTGGCTTATTCTTGTTCATCTACTTCACTCATTTCTTTACCTTTTTTTCTTTCGTGTAAGGGGATTGGGTAGGGGTGGGTCAAAATATATGCATGAAAGAAGATACCTGGGACGACGGATATTGCTGTCAAATCGATTGTTTTCGGGGTCGCGGATCCCCGTCCAAGTAAATTAGTGGTGAACATCGTGACCGTGGGTTTTCCCAGGGTACTCCCGTTTCCTCCAATACTATCATTCCACCAATTCATTTGCCTTAATCATCCGTATCCCTTAACCTAAAGGGCATAATCGTGGGACGTTAAACTGAAAGATTTCATTTCATTACATTTTTTCGGGTCGCTGAGATGAATAGTGACACTCCCACGGCGTTCAAGCTTAGATCCCATAGTCATGGGTGTGTGTGAATCTCTGAACAGATATCTAAAATGTCAAATCTATTCTCCCACCACTTGCAACGATTTTACACAGTCTTTTTCGTTTTTCTTAGTCTGATCTTTTCCCAATTTCTGGTTCATCTTTACGACTCTTCCGTTTGGTAATCCTAATCAGGTTTGAATTTAAGACCAGGATCTCACGAAGCTTTTTCGTCCTTGTATTTGGCTTCTTAATCACGTGTGCCAATAATCTATGTTGCTTGCAGACCAACAGGTGTCCATGGAAATTCGCAAAATGTTCAGGTGGCCAAGATTTTGTTGTGAAAATCTTTCGATAGCGATGTTCAGAAGAGAAAGAAAAAAAAAGCCACACATGTGAGAAAGAAGATAAATGTTGTTGTCAAACGAATGGGCAAATAACGCGAGACGTGCTTCGGGTGGACGTGCTGGACGATGTGTATCAATGGAGTGGCTGCCCGGAATATCCAAGAGACGTCGATTGCCAGCGCCATCTATGTGAACGCAGTGTTGTCAGATTCAGAATAACAAATTTCCCGCTCAAAGCCCTGAAATTTCCCGATCGTTTGCAAAATTTCCCGCCAAGGAAGAATATCAATCATTAATTAATTTAATTAATAATTAATTAATTAATCATTATATTAATAATTTCAAGTTAAAATCAAATAACTATGAGCAATCAATCAGAAGTACATCTTTTCCTGCGGGAAGAGAAATCTATCATAGGGCTATCCTTCTATTTTCTAGCTATAGTTTATTTGATATAGAGAGAAATATACATTTTGTGTGTGTGTGTGTGTGTCCCTCACATCAACCGAACATTCCATTAATATATAGTAAGCGAAGGGCCATAAACCCTCCCTCCCTTCTTTCTTTTCGCGGAAAATTGATATTGGCGCGATTAATATTCAGTTCCATTTGGTTCGGTTTATAAACCTCTCTTGCTGTTACCTTGATCATCAAAGACGTTTCCAATCTATGTATTATTCCAAGTACAAAGAGATGAAGACAAGGAGTGAGAAAGAGATGACATGAAAATAAAGAAAAGTTGACAGAATTTCCCGTTTTCAACCAGAATTTCCCGCACTCCCGCCAATGTTAAGAATTTCCCGTTTTACGGGAAATTTCCCGCCATCTGACAACACTGTGTGAACGGGAGGGAAGCTTACACTCATTGAAATTGCTTCCTCAAGGCCGTTGTTTTCCCATGCCACAACCACAAAGCTCTCGCTGTTTATTTACGACCGCAGCCAGCCTGTCAAGCATACACACAGGCTTAGTTCCATCCGGATTGTTTAGAAATCTAATGCTAATGTTAAAATTGCAATTTTTATTGCTTCTTTATTGGAATTTAAGAGTCTCGAGCACTGAGGTTATATGTGATATGGACCTACAATATAAGGTGGGATTCGAACCATCAAATTTCAATGCTCTCCTCCAGTAGGAATTGAACCCGGAACCACGTGCACAAAAGAATAGCGAGCTAGCCACTAAACCAATGAGAAGGGCTGTATTTCTCTTTATAGTATCAAATAAAAAGCATTCGCAGATCATTTGGATAACAACATGGTAAAAGTTATTTCCAAATGATCGATTCAATTTATATTAACATATTTGCAATTAGAGCCTCGAAGGCAAATTCTCACTGAAATATTTAATTGCTAATAAAAAAATAGCAAGGACACACCATTAAGAACGGAAGTAGAAGAAAGTCACCTAGGGTCTTATGCAGAGTCGTTTTGACGTATGATTAGCGTCATACTAAAGGCCTGACTACTGCAGGAAACATATGTTAGTCGAACTCTTTAGTATGGCACTAATGACGCGTCAAAACGACTCTGCATAAGGCCCCTAGAGTTTATAGTAGGGAGTGCAATCTTGGTGGTATACATCGGGTGGATCTGAGTGAAAAGCCCTGAAAAATCCTCAGTGAGGATCGCTAGCCTCCTGATTTGAACGCGCGGTGTCTTTCTTCCAAAACAAAAAGCCAGCTACATTTTGTTATTTTGATTATCGCACTTGGATGTCCACCTCAAGTTTAGTATTTAAATTTATATCAAATATCTGTATGACTTTTTTTTTTTAAAACCGTCTCTATATATTAATATATTAACAGAGCATAGTGCATTAGAGTAACCCAATTTATTTTGCTTTATTGAGCGAATGACTTTCCGTTTCCGCGTTTGATCTATCCAGTGAAAGGCTCAACGGGGTAAGCGCCCTTTACAATTCCCGAAATATGCAATAGATAAAATAATATACAATAATACTATCCTTTTCGATATCAAACAAATAATTATACAAATAAACACGTGATACTCCCTATATCTTACTGTTTTGTTCTATGACGATAAAGGTTGAAACGGGGAATGGCTAATTTTAACCACTTCCGGTTTGAAAAGACGGTTAATGGAGAAGCTGAATCTATTGCAGAAAATGCATCTTAATATCTCTTATCGTTTCTACTGCATGGAAATCAGAATTGAAACCGGAAATAGTAGTAAATTTCAACCACCTCCGGTTTTGGTAAAGTGTTGTTACTTGTTATGGTATGTTTCTTGCCACCCTGAACCGCTTGCAGAAAATTGCTTGTTGCTATCTAATACCATTTTGTTCTATGACGATGAATGTTGAAACCGATTTGAACCACTTCTGGTTTGAAAAGGAGTTTACGGAGGAGACGAAACCTATCTTTGGGACCCTGAATCAATTTCTAAAAAATCTTGATTTCTGTTTTTTTTTCTCTGATATCTGTCGACAGACGGACGATTAAAGTCGTTCTTTGAGAGTTTAAAACTACAGCCTCAAAATTTTTGCTGCTCCTCCATTTCTCCCTAAGAAAAACGTGGCATCGTGGTTGGATGGCCTATTGTAATGCATATATCACTGGTGTTCCACGAGGCGCCTTGTAAATTTTCTAGGAACAAAATTACCTTTGAAATCTAGAAGATGTTCTTTATCCTTAAATTATGATTACATGCTACTTACAAATTATGAGACACGTCCTTCAGCATATAATAATAATAATAATAATAATAATAATAATAATAATAATAATAATAATAATAATAATAATAATAATCTATGAAAAGAACAATCGTTATCCACGAATAGGTCCTTCTACCAGGTCCGGACCCCCTCCCCCACAAAACTTCGTAACTCTGCTAATATTTGTACATTTTCGTAACAAAACTATACTTCTTTAACACCCTATAGCGTTAAGATTCGATTTTACACCTCATCTGTACTTTCCCATTCATTATAAAAATAATTTAATTCTATCATATTTTCTGGGAATATAGGTGGCTGTAATTAACAATTACTTATCGTCTTTTCGGGTGCAGAATAACACAGATTTAATATCTTCTTCTTGTTCACCTCAACCATAGGTTGGTAGGCAACCAGTGACGTAACTAAAGGCTTAGGGGCCCTCCCGCAGACAGCGTGGAGTGGGGCCCTTACCCTACATCTTACTCCACGATTTAGGAGCCCCTGATGGCTTGAGGCCCCCCGCAATGCGGGGTATGCGGGGCCCTTATTTACGCCCTGTGGGCAACATGGAAATTTTAAAACTTTTCTTTCACTTGGGAGAGCTGTTTTGTACTTTGATAAGACCTCTTCTTCGTAACTGCATCTAGAAGGTTCAATATTACATATACATGTTGGATTCCTCCTCCCCAGTAAACGCTGCGGACTCCTCAAATTAAAAAAAAAAAAAAAAAAAAAAAAAAAAAAAAAAAAAAAAATGGGTGTGCGCCTGGAGACAAGAATGTCGACTTCAAGTGGACTTCATAATTTTCTGTTCCGTGTGCTTATAAATAAATAAATAAATAAATAAATAAATAAATAAATAAATAAATAAATAAATAAAGAATATCCAACAGACTAAAAGCTACAAACTGTTATTGGACAGAAATACTCTATTCTTTTTAGCACAATAAAGATTCGTTTTTCTCGAAAACTGTGCATCAAACTTTGCCTTGAGCTCGATGCAATTTATCATCTTTTGATAATATTACAGTTAAGCAAATATGAAAGAGTTAACAATAATTTTGGCCCCTTGCTACCGTCACAACGAAGGGCTTGCTGTGAAAATACTTCATAAGTTTAATAACTCGGGTGGTTATCGGGGGGTATCAACTAGTGGTGGGCACAAAAAACGGTTTTTCGGTTTTTCACCGAAACCGGTTTCGGTTTTCTTCAAAACCGGCTCGTTTTTTCACCTGATCCGGTTTCGGTTTTCTTCAAAACCGATTCCGGTTTTTTCCAAAATTTGTTCTATTTCTGACCACAATGGTGTTTCGTTGTTCTCCGGAAACCGAATCCATTTCCACAAAAAATAGTTTTATGTGTTTTCGAAAAGTTTTCACCGAAACCAGTTTCGGTGAAAACCGAACCGGTTTTTGGAGAAAACCGAAACCGGTTTCGGTGAAAAACCGAACCGGTTTTAGAGAAAACCCAAATGTCGGTTTTTCGGATTTTGGTTTTTATAGAAACCGGTTTTGCCCGTCCCTAGTATCAACATTTCGATCTACAAAAAGTAGTTTTTCTATAACTTCTCGGAAACTAAGCATGAGGCTTTAGATCATTCATATTCATTTCAGTGATATCTATAATTCATAAATGGCTAATCTTCGGAGTCTTCCTAAGGAGTTTGGTTTGTCCGTATATCCGTCCGTCCGGGAAACAAAAATTTCAAGAACTATTTAATGGATATCTTCATTTTTGGGCAGGATTTAGAGGAATGGAAGTTAAGAACGTACTTCATTGACGGAAGTGACCCATTCACTTGACCCCGAAGATAATGACAATCAAAAAGAAGGACCCGTTAGTATGGAACCCAGTTGTACCTAAACGTCAGGCTGGTTGCATTCAAAGCTCCTTCACGTAGTGTACAGTCAGCGACAAAATTTCTTTCCGTTTGAGGAAATTCGTTTCTTAACTTCAAAATGTAATTTTCTGTTCTTTCCAGCCATACCACCGTTGTACGTTTCAGCTATGCCACCACCATTCCCAAAATAAATGTTACCAAATAAAAAGAAATTTTGCCGCTAACTGTACCCACTATTTTGTTACTTATTTTCGTAATGCGCTAATAATGCTCTAGAATGTTCTTATTTTAAATATAAATTAAATAAAAATAATCAGAATCTGTATTACATTCAAATGAATTGAGTTATCCGTATTAACTCTTGATCTCTGGTGATCTTTCGTCTGAGATTATTAAAGTTGATTTGATTTGATTCTTACTTTAGCGTCCTTTGCAGGAGGACCGCAATATGAGACCAGTTGTCAACGGCTCGGCTCAGTCATCACCGTGCCGAGCCAACAGCTACCCAACCGAGCCGGCTCGAGCCGAGTCAAACTGAGCCAATGGCTAATTCTAATCGAGCTGGCTCGAGCTGTTGGCTCAGTTGAACCGAGCCGAGCCGAGCCGGAGCTCGAGCTGAGCCAGTTGCACAGGGCTTGAGCCGAGTCGGTTGATACCACTAGCTAGGGGAACTTATCTTATCCCAACAATACTCTTTTCCAGACTGTAGGTAATATGTGGACATTTGGTTAAAATTGCTCCAAGTGTTCCAGGGCCGAACCGAACGGAGCCGGTAGCTCATAGCAACCGAACGGGCTCGATCCGATGGCTCACCTGAGCCGAGCCAATGGCTCAATGCAATTGAACCGGCTCGAGCTGTTGGCTCAGTTGAACCAAACCGAGCTGGTGGCTCAGGGCTCGAGGCAAGCAGTTTCACATCACTATATGAGACGTGGACATACAGCTTAACGTGGAATCCAAACCACATGAGCTCCCGGCAGGAATCAAACCTGAGTTGAGTTGATTTTGAGTTTAACGTCCCTTTCAGCAGCGAGGCTATATGAGACGTGGACCTACTGATTAAGGTGGATTCCGAACCATATGAGCTCCCTCCGGGAATCGAACCCGGGTCTCCCACGCCAAAGGCGCATGTTCTAACCGCTTAGCCACGGAGGAGCTCCCGGAATCAAACCTGAGTCTCTCACGCCAAAGGCGACTACGCTAACCGCTTAGCCACAAGGCATTTCATGATTACTCAAGTGTTTCACTTACTTAACAAATAAACGTGTTCTTGAATTCAACAGACCAATATTAACATGCATAAACTATGAAAGTGAAAAACAACCTTTCTTCTCTTTCATTTCATTTTTAATGCATTTAGCAGAGAATGATAGTGGCTTGGTTGCATTTATAGCAATGGCTGGAGACCTTTCAAAAAAATATTCCCTTTGAATTTGAATAATAGCAATGCTTTTAGTGTGTTTGTGAGGAAATTGGGTCAAAGTTGTCTTAAGCATTTAGTACCAGCAAGATCTGAGGTTTCAGTTGACGTCAAGGCATGCGAAGAGGAAGTGAAGAATAACCAAATACATTTTTACGGCATTCGAAGGTTATGGAGGCGTTCTTATGTAACAAACAGTTCCCTTGATGCTTCGGAGGAAGTTGGAAAGTCACGACACAGTACACTCGGAAGGAAACAAGGATGCATTAATTAGAGAAAATACCTTCTGCTGGAAAAAGTCTTTTGAATAAGTAGTGTGTTCGATTTTGTTTGTGTTTTTTTGTTTCTTTGGTGTTGCAAGTGAAAAATGACTTCTTGAATTCATTTTAATTTTAAATTAAGAATTTTAACCTGTTATTTTCACAGGACCTTGTACATAAATTGTTCTAAAACTACCCTCCTAACGTAAGTATACTTCTTTATTCTCTATAGTTATTATTTATTTTCTCTCTTGAAATTATCACTCTTTTCGAATGCACCGATTGCCTCAAAGATCTTAATTAACAAGTTTGGTTGTATTTTGTTATATTTACTTGCATCCTCACGGTGATCAAACATTTGAATGTCCGTGAACCTGATCCCACCCACACCGGCACTAATTTTAAAATATATGCCAAAAATTAGTACCTTATTAGTGCTGACGACCTATAATGTTAAAAAATTTTGCTGTTTCATAGATGTCAAAAAACAAACAAACAAACAGACAAAAAAGACTCTGAGTGGGGCTAGGTTCACGCTAGCCCCACCCACTCAACCGATTGAGATGAAACCTATACACAAAGTTATTGTTAAATTAGTGCTGACGACACCACAGAAAAAGAAATTAGTGCTATTATGAAAAGGCCAAATATAATCGAAAATCTAATATGGCGGTATCATCAAAGAAAACAATCGATAGCTCATTTTTATCAAAAGATACAGTATCGTCAGCAGTAATTTAATACTAACTTTGTGTATTGGTTTCATCTCAATCGGGTGAGTGGGTGGGGATAGGGTGAACCTAGCCTCAGCTAGAATCTTTTTTGTTTTTTGACGTTTGTGTAACACCACAATTTTTTTTTTTAACTTTATAGGTCGTCAGTACTAATTAGGCACTAACTTTTGGCATATGTTTTAAAATTAGTGCTGATGTGGGTGGGGCCAGGTTCACGTGAGGACAACCCCACCCACTGTAAATAGTGGAGCATTAATTTTGTAAACTATGCCAAAAATTAGTGCTGACGATACTGCACAGAAAGAAAATTAGTGCTATGTATCTTTTGATAAAAATGACTGACCGATTGTTTTCTTTGATGATGCCATTATTAAAGATTTTCGAATATATTTTGGCCTGATAATAGCACTAGTTTTCTTTTCATGCGGTATCGTCAGCACTAATTTAACACTAACTTTGTGTATAGGTTTCCTTTCAATGGGTTGAGTGGGTGGAGCTAGCATGAACCTAGCCCCACCCAGGATCTTCTTTGTTTGTGTAACAGCACATTTTTTTTTTAAACATTACAGGTCGTCAGTCCTAATTAGACACTAATTTTGGCATATATTTTAAAATTAGTGCCGGTATAGGTGGGGTCAGGTTCACGGGCATAACATTTGAGTGACATTTTCGGTTTTGGTCAGACATGGCAATTGTTCTAATTGACAATTCAAAAAAAAAATACAAGTTTGGATACGCATGGAAGTTTCGAAGTGTTAAAATAGATTAATAATGTCCAAATAGATGATTACTCTAAATGTTTCCGCGAGCTACTAGTAGCTTGCGATCGGCGGTTTGACGATCACTGCTTTAAACACACACACATACAAACTATTTTATTGGTTTATTTCTGAAGAACAAAGAAAAATTAAAACATTTATAGGCTATTGTTCAGTCAGTCAGCGCGAGAATTTCTCTGGATTTTCACGCTTTATCGAAAAATTCCCTTTTTCCCTTTTAGCTAAATTTACCTATGAAAATTTCCTTCAAACTTAGTTTTTCTTCCAATCAGATCTCAATATCAGAGATGAAAAATGACTAAAGAAAAACGTGATATGTCCTATGTTGGTGGGGAGACTTGTATCACGCCCACACAAAATCCAATTCCAGTTGCGGAAGTTGTGTGTTCACAAGGTTGCGTTACATCTATTCTAACTATATATAAAATTACATGAACTGACCTAAAATAAAGCGGTACTTGCAGTTGAGGTGGAAAGTTAAAATTTGGCATGATTGTAGCTTTCCGGGAGTAACCCACAGTAAAATTGCCAAAAGTGAATATTTTTAATTTTTAGGGGGTCTATGGGGGGATGAAGAAATTCTCCATGTTATTTAAATGGACCTCTTATACCTATAATCTCATATTTTAGGTACTTAGAATTGGAATAAAAACTCGAAATTCAGTATGCTTATACGTTTTCGTTAGCGTTACCCAAGTAAATCAAAAATAAAATTTTCCAACTTTAGAGTGGTTTTATGAAGAACTAAAAAATCTTTCGCATGTTATTTATATGGGACATATTCTACACCCCAAAATGTTTAGGCACTTCCGGCAGGAATAGAATGACGAAATTTGGCATGATCGTAGCGTTCAGGGACTAACCTACAGGAAAATTGACAAAAGTGAATATTTTTAGATTTCAGGGGTTTAAGGGCGGATGAAAAATTTCTATGTTATTTAAAAGACTTTTCTTGGGATACAAAATATTATCTTTTAGATAGTTAAAACAGGAAAGTAAACTTGAAATATGGTAAAATTGCGAGTTCAGGAGTTGCGAGGCCGTAGGCAGAACAAAGGCGTGGATCTGGGGGCAGAGTCCCCAGCTAGTCAAAGGCTAGTTAGTCTATTCTATAAAACGTAACCTTGTGAACATATTAATTTCCGTAACTGGAAATCGATTTCAATGATACTTTGCAGATACATTAAGTGACTTAATACCACGGTGCACTTCGACGATGGATGTTGTGAATGCAAGGGGGAGCTAACCCCCTTACCATATAGACGTGGCAATGATCATGGAGCTAGGAAGATGGAACAAACACTACTCGCAAGCTTTTGCCCAACTGGACACAAACAGAAGCGGGCCTAATTGCTGCACCATGCGTAGTTTTTGAGATCTAGCATGAAACAAACATACATTTATTTTTTTCCTGGCTTCGACCATTGTCACGCACGTGCTTTCTTTGCGTTTTTACCATGTTCTAATTTTTTTGTCCATGTAATGTCAGTAATGATTTTTTTTTGCAATAGTTTATTCACATACAGACTTACTTTGTGGCCTAAGCAGAAATTTTTAGCACTTTGTCCTCCTGAGATATTACGACTCAAACATGGCATCAAAATCACTAACTTCAATTTTCAAACCCGCATAAAGCTACGGTGCTAGTAGTATCATAGTTGTGGATATTTCTGCAGACTCTTTATATGCAGTAGTATTCAGCACAAAACTAATGAACCCCACACTTTATGTCATTCCAAAATACAGCCTCTTTAAGTGTAATTTTCTGTAGTTTTTCTGGCGATTTTGTGTGTTGGTTTGCAACCCTGCATATTTATTTAGTAGCAAAAGTTTATATTCTCCTTGTACCTCAGTCTCTCCTGTAAACATTCGTTTTTGTTTGGTGTTCGTCTGATTATAAGTCCTGAGCAACTGTAGTTTTCGTAAACGCTTGCAAATGCAAAAATTGGCGCTCCACCGACAACAAAGATGGCCGCCATTCAGGAATACTTGTACATACGACAACGTGAATGATGTTATTGACCTTCTCATACACAAGGTTCGTCACGCTTAAATTTTTATAAAGAGCGAGATGGTCGAGCAATCAACCTGTTTTGGACCACTTCCCATGGATTGACCCGTATGAGAAACCGCAGATGTGTAGGGTCTAGGGGCCTTATGCAGAGTCGTTCTGAAACATGATTAGTGCCATACTAAAGAGTTCGATTAACATATGCTTCCTGCAGTAGTCAGGCTTTTAGTATGATGCTAATCATACTTCAAAACGACTCTGCATAAGGCCCATCATGTTCAGTAAGTGTGTTCCGCTTTTTATTTACCAAAAGATGGCAGCTTTAGACCCAAGGCGAAAGCACTAGTAACTAAGGATCTTATAAAATAGAGGATCTGTCCTTACAACAAAATCTTGAAGCCATACGTCACAGTTTCGCCACCTCTACTCTGGCCACTCCGCCCAATAGGATCGCAATATTTTGAGCCAACAATTATGGCGGAAAGGAAAGTATCCAATCAGACGATGGCGGAAACGAGAGTAGCCAATCAGGCGTGCCGATGCTCGGTTGTTTTTTGGCTTCATTGATTTAATAGGATGAAGGTGCATATGGGCAGATCCTCTATTTTACAACATCCTTGCTAGAAACCAGACCAGTGATACCAACCCAAGGGGAAAATCCTATTTTGTGGAATTCTTGCAACAATTTCTCGAAAAGGAATAAAGGGAATTTTCGTAGAAATTGGTAGCATATATGGGATTTTTTATAAATTTACTACATCGACTTTGAGAAAATTCTCTATGGACAAAAAGTAGGCAAACAAGTCTTCAATAAAGTGAAATGAGGGCTAGTTGTCATTTTTTACTGTAAAATACATACTAGTATGGAAGTGACTTCAAGAAAATTCTTTATGGGCAAAAAGTAGATAAACAAGTCTTCAATAAACGTGAGATGAGTGTTAATTGTCATTTTTTTACTCTAAAATACATGCTAGCGTGGAAGTGACTTGGAAAACTCAAAAACAAGTGGTAAGGAACTTATGAACAACTCTCTTTTTTTTTTTTTAAAAAAAAAAAAAGAATCAAAGCGAGAAACAATCAATAAAAAAAAAACTTTCCACATAAAGTTATTGGAGAATGATGCTTGTCTTATCTAGTTTCCTTACGTTCTATCGAGGATTACGTCACAAAGTGTGATTAAAATACCAAATTCTAACAAAGAAATGTACTCGCTTTCGTCAACATTTTGAATTGTCTCCTTTAATTACTTGTTCATAAACTATTTGATTAACGCAAAATCTCTGATATAATCCATATATTAAAGAGAGTAAGTGACATACGGTAATTTCGCTTTTCATATTTTATAAATTTTGAAAAAGTTTGTAATGCGTAGCAAATTCAAAAGCAAAATGGCAATTTCTGCCTGTCAAAATGGAATTTTATAACGTTTGAAGTTGGCAGCACTGAACCAGACCAGCGGCGAGAAATATAGATTTCAAATAATTACAAGGACTTTCGCATAATGATACTTATAAAACAAAAAAGTTTTTTAAAAGTGAATATGGAAGGGATGAGCATGAAAGATTAACAAATAATAATTTAAACTGGTGATTTCAACAAGTTAGGTAAATTATATTATTAAAATTAACAATAAAATTAAAAAAGCAGATTGATTTCTTTACCTTGAAGTTGTTTTCACCAAAATGGACGACTCGATGTTGAAGAATGAATGCCTCAACCAAGAGAAAGGTATATTGCCTTCAATGCATCAAAAGAACAAATATTTCAGAGCTAAAACTGAACATCGCTTGTTTAATGCAAATGAAAAAGAAAAAGTTTACAAATGCAAAGGCATAAACCAGGGAGAAAGTAACTGAATCAAATAGACAACTTGTTGCACACTTTTTCTTTCAAGATGCTTGAGAAGATTTAAAAAAAAAATGTCTGAAGTGATGGCATGTCGGAAAGAGCTATGCAGCTACAACGTTAAAACAAACAAGTGAATTTGTTTTCATATTATGAAACTACGATAGCCTTCTGAATTATGAGGATTCAATGTTGTCACTTCCGGTTTCGACAGAGATAGAAGTGTGAAGATGCAATGGACGCTGAATGCAGATCAAAGACTTCTATACTTACGTATTGTGATGATTTCAGGCGATAAGGCCTTGGACAAAGTCTCCCTCCTGGGAGGTACAAAATTTTCTCCGGGGCATTTCTCCCATTCACCTAGGTTACCAGAAGTTTTGCCCACGAGATAAGAAGTATATTTTCAAATTCTAGATGAGATTAGAAATATTACAATTTCCGTCTCGTTTCCGGAACGAGAAATCTCGCTAGTTCGTGGGCAACATTAGTTCACCCACGTCTTACGAGGGAAGGGCGCGAGGTCACTCAGAGATAATTGCACAAAATTTGGTGTAGGAGTCGATAATGAGAATAGAAACGAACGTTTGGAAGCATTCGTTTCGCAGGCGTTCGGAATCAGAAATAATGCACCCTACACTTCTGGAGAAGTATGGCCTCTCAATCAGATATTGATGGGACGGAGCTTTTGCTCGGTGTTGTGACCAGTGCAGAAGAAGTTAAATAAAGTAGAATGAAAACAGAAAAGATGAGCTGAACAGAAAATGCGCCAATGTCCACCCTCAGTTCCACCAGGCGTATGCTGGGATACTAAATCTATCAACTGCCTTTGCCATTACCCATTCGGTACCGTACGTATCACTAGTTAGCTTAATGAAATTATATTAAGAAAATAATGAAAATACATACAGAAATTAATCATTGGCGTCGCCAGAAGTTTTCCAGCGAAGGGGTCGAAATGAAGTTGATGTATTTCTTCACACTATAAGATGCTGTTAGTACGCAAGTATTAAACACACTAATATTAACTGAATACATTTGTACGGGTTTTTGATATCTACGACGTGGCGCCCACCAAAATTAAAGTATTGTGATGAAAATTTAAATATATATTTCGGTATTAGTGATATTTAAAATTGGAATGACTGTGGACGGCCATGACAAAAATAACCGTTTGAATACATACAAGACTGTTCATTATTAGCACAACTATTAATACAAAGGATAAAGGAAATATTTGAATTTGGTCTACTCACCACTAGAAAGCAGCAAAATGCATTGGATAGAAACTGCCTCGTAAAAACAACTTCGTTCAAGACTCCAAATTAACTCACGTAAGTTTCACAAATACTGCACTTTAATAGTGTGAACTCAAAGTGAACATGAGCGTTTCGTGACATCGATTAATTTCTGTGCAAATATCTTCTTGATTTGCTTCATATCATTTCATTGGGCTAACTAGTGATGCACACCCAATGGACAAGAGGTAAGGTGGGTAATGTCAAGGTCACTTGAAAGATTTAGTATCCCTTCATTGGCCTGATGGGACTGAGGGCTGATATTATCGCATTTTCTGTTGAGCTCATTTGTTTCTGTTTTCATTCTACTTTATTTAACTTCTTCTGCTTTGGCCGCAACAGTGAGCAAAAGTTCCATCCCATCAATATCTGAGTGACAGGGCATACTTCTCCAGAACTGTAGGACCCATTATTTCTAATTTCAAACGCTTGCGAAACGAATGCTTCCACACGTTCTTTTCTATTCCCATTATGTACTTCTACACCAAATTTGGTTCAATTATCTCTGAGTGACGTCACACCCTTCCCTCGTTAGATCTCAAACACTGTTCAGTGTTACATGATTCAAGTTAAAGTTATAAATTGAGAAAGTGATTATACAAATATGAAGAGCATTTATTAACGTTTAAAGATATGTTAAGTCATTAAACGACATACTTTAATAATAAATGTATTTGAGGGGGTACGGTGGCTGAGTGGTATTGAGTTTATCTCTGGTACGTGGGGTCTCTGGTTCGATCCTTGGCCTATAAGTTTATATTGGACAAAATCGTGTCTATGGGTTTTGCCTTTCCCACTTTCTCATTCCACCAATAATTCCATCATCATTCGCTTGCCTTGATTAAACTGAAATATTTCATTTCATTTCTCAATCACTTCCCCAGCAATGGTGTAATGATATTTTTTTAAAACTAGATATACTCTTGTATGTAAACGATTTACAGCGTAAACCAACCAAGAAATAAATGAATAAAATAAATTTAAAAAAAAATACAAATTAAAATTAAACTACAGAACATACAGATGGTGATCAGAAGAATGGAAACACATGTAGTTGGCAACACGTCAGATGTATGTGTTGGCAGTGGTGTCGTGGCGCCCGCAGGTCGGTCTCCATATTACGTCAGGCGCAGTGGAACAGCAGTGTCCAGTGGCTGCAGCAGACGGAGGTGGTGTAAAATGGGAGACCTCTCAGATTTTCAAAGAGGGCAAATTGTTGGTGCGCGGTTATGTGGAGTGAGTGTGACGGCAATGGCTACTATGTTAGGTGTGTCGCGTGGGACAGTGTCGAAGGTGATGACGGCCTACACAACACACGGGAAAAACACATCGGGGAAGCGGAACAGTGGACGGAAGAAAATCATGAGTGACAGGTCACGCCGGGTATTAAAGCTCATTGTCACGCAGAACCGTCGTGCCACTGCGGAGCAAGTGACGGAGGAACTCAATCAGCACCTCCCCCACCCTGTTTCGACAATCACAGTCCGCCGCGAATTACATGACATGAACTTACGGGGTCGTGTTGCACGGGCCAAACCGCTCATCAGGGACCATAACGCTTTCGCACGCCGCAAATGGTGCCGCGACCATTCAACTTGGACCGTTGAGGACTGTAAACGTGTGATATGGTCGGATGAGTCGTCCTTCACCCTATTCCCAACCACGGGCCGTGTTTATGTGTGGAGAACGCCCAAAGAAGCTTATGATCTGCAGTGTCTCCGCCCAACTGTGAAACATGCGGCGGCTCGGTGATGCTGTGGGCCGCCATATCATGGTTTTTATTGGGTCCTGTGGTCACACTTAGCGGACGAATCACTCCCAAAGATTATGTCGCAATTTTAGGAGACCACTTGCATCCTATGGTCCGGATGTTGTTCCCGGACAATGACGCCATCTTCCAGGATGATAATGCGCCCATTAACACAGCTGGCGTTGTTGCAGCGTGGTTTGAGGAACAGCGGGATGAAGTTCAACACCTCCCCTGGCCCGCCCAATCCCCATATCTCAACATAATTGAACATCTGTGGTCCGTCTTGGAAACACGACTCCGGCGACGATTTCCACCTCCATCCTCTCTCACAGAACTGGCCGATGCCCTGCACGAGGAATGGTGTAAAATTCCACAACCTCTATGCCTCCATCCCACGTCGCATCAGGGCTGTTCTGAAGGCGAAAGGTGGCCCGACACCATATTAATCTGATAAGTTGCAATTTCGTTCAGGTGTTTCCATTTTTCTGATCACCATCTGTATTTTTGTGCCACTTTATCCTTCCCCGATCATCATCTGTCCGCCCCGTGCGAGATCTGGGTGGGTGTACGCTGTACGCGTGTATTTTTATAAATGCTAAATTTATGTCGAAAGCAACGCCTTCCATGATGTATTTAGTATAATATGATTTCTGAATACATTGCTTCCAGCTTAAAAGTACTAGCCTATAGGTACAGTATGATTTAATAGAACAGAATAGGAGTCGTCAATGTGGAAACACTAGCGATTAGGTTAGATTTTCAGCTTAACGTCCCTTCAGCAGCGAGGCTGCATGAGACGTTGATCTATTGATTAACGTGGAATCCGAACCACATGACCTCCCACCGGGAATCGAACTCGAGTCTTCCATGCCAAAGGCGCGTAAGCTAAACCGCTTAGCCACGAGGGAGCTCACACTAGTGATTAGAGTCGTCCCATTGAATTGAATTAAAATCTTTGAGGTTTAGTCCTCACGATTGTAAGATAGGTCCGGAAAATGAACCTTTTGATTATCCGAAAATTGTTGAGGCTACGCATTCTCACAGGCTACAATGTCAAAATCAAAATCTAAAAGTTTTATACGCGTAAAATTAAAATTTTTAGAAACTAATTTGGTCAATTCTTATTTATAACCAGTCGTTTTGATAAGAATTTAATTTCAGGAAATCAACATGGGTCACAAAGCAAACATGAAAAGTATATATATGTTCAATTTTCACCACATACCTACACACTGGCAAATTTAATTAAGTATACACTATGTGTATGGACTATGAAAATGTTAGGTGGGTATACCCCATATACCCTCAAGTACATCACTACCTTCAAGGTTTAGTCCACTTCTCTTCCTCCAATAGAAGTGGAAGCTCCTTTCTTATCAGATCAAGAAATCTATCTGCGAGTTATATCTACTGAAGCAAGAGTTTACCAGTATCTCCAATGTTTTAAGGTAAGCTCACGTCACCTTTTAGAACCAAGAGGCATGTTAACATTGGAAGGTACCGGTATAGCTACAATCCACCGAAGTTCAATCTATGATCTTGGAAACAGGAACGGGCTAGAACCTTAACCTTGCCTACCTCAGGTTACGGCTGAGGTACAGCTGCATTAACGGGAGCAATGACTCGTACGATTCTCCTTTTTAGGAGTGGAAAGAACCTCTCTCTTTATATTTGTCTTACCTTACTTTTATGAGAAAGAAAAACTATGTTATCCTAGGATTTACTAGTGTACAGTACCTCCAACACACTGAACTTTTTAAAAAATAAAACTCCCTTATGGCTATATAATTAGCTTACGGATTCGTTTCTCGGCGGGAGCTCATGTGGTTCAGTTCACACTTTAAACTAAAGTCTGATGTAACCTTGATGTTGAAATGGATACTAAACTCCAATCCAATTAAAATTACTCAAATTGCATCTCATGTGGGACAGAGCTGTCTGACGCTAATGCAAAATTGAGGAACCGAAATGGTGTACCACGTTTGTTCGTGGTGGATGGGCAGTCCCGCTCTTTCAGGTGTTATACTGACAGACATACCTGAATATCGATAAGTGTGCGGTGATTGTTCGTTCAAAAGGTACCTGCTTCGCACATAAAATCGTGCTGAAGAAGGCTAAAGGGAAGCGCCCATTAACTCAACGAATCGATATACACACACACACACACACACACACACACACACACACACACACACACACACACACACACATATATATATATATATATATATATATATATATATATATATATATATATATATATATATATATATCGCACTTACATCTGCTTGTGGAGGAAACTCCCTTAGCAAGTATTAATCTAACGAAAACTCACAATACTTTTTTGGTGCCGAAGCACCTCATTCATAGGAATTAGTCTCAGAAGCGACAGTCCTATTTGCGACACGAACTGTTATCTGTCCTATGAGCGACCGGTTCATTTACATTGAGATGATGGAAGATGGTATGATTCCACCTCGTAAAGTATGTTTGCCTCTGGCGTTATTAGCGTCCGAACAATCTTGGTATGAAATATGTACGTGCCAGTGATACTGTTCGCAAAATATATTTTTCCTCTACTGTGAGTGCAAATAAAACTTATTTTAATTTTGAGTTAGATTTGACAAAACATATTAACGAAACAACAGGGATATTTCCATGAAATTTATATTCCTATGTAATTATTGAAAATCCAGTTGTAATATCCCCTTTCTTCAAAAGCTTTGTTTTCTGTGCTTAATTTGATTCAAATCTAATTACTCACTAAGCCCAGTAATATATTTTATTTTTTAAAACTTAAACGTGTAACAGTTTCGAAGTGAATAAAATGAACGAAAAAAAATGTCAATGGCAAAAGACAGCTTTTGAGACCTCTTACATCTGATTGGCTATTCTCAACCAATCCCACCAATTACAATACAGTTCACTCTAAGCAATCCAAAAGGTAAACAAACTCTTTAAACTACCTTCTTCCCTATTGTAAGCTACTAAAACGTAAACTAATTGTTTAATTTGCCTTCCTCCAATTGTTTTGACTTATACATAAAAGCTTGTCGTGTAGCAATCTGAAATAGTACCTTATGACTAGATGAACTGTTAAGTCCTGCGAGAGATTTGTAACTTGTGTAATAATTTCTTCGAATACACCGTGTTTTTAGATTTCTTTGATATCCTCAAGTGGTGAACACCCTCTTTCCATGAGCGCCCGATGGGAAGGCAGGGGTTGCCCCCCTGGCTCACAAAAATGTACACGTAATATAGTAAACCACATATATTAAATATTAGATATACCAGACGTGATACAGCAACCATGGAGATGCCCTTCCCTAGAATATTTTCTTCGGGTGCCCCTACCTCTTTCTGATTTCTTTCTTATGCCATAAACATATTCAATCTAAACTTATGCTCCGTATAATTTTAACATGAAATTTTTAATTATATTAGAATCATAGACAAAGGCGGAGCTGTATTCATATAAATTAATTCAAAAATATAATATTAGGAAAAACGTATAAAAGATTGTTAATGTAATGAGAGCATTCTCACGTATTAAATTCATGTAGAGCGAAATTTTCCATAGTACATTTTGTTAGGTTCTAAATCACATTAGCATGAAACAAGTTAAAGAAGAGAGAATCTTATCTTCTTCCATTATCTTAGTATGAACGAATCGGTGACTCATAGGGCAGTTAACAGATCGAATCGGTCGCTCATAGGACAGTTAACAGTTCCTGTCGCTAATAGGACTGTCGCAAGTGGGAAGACATCATTCATAGTACCAAATCTTACAATATGACCACGCCCTCGGGAAGTCGAACCCAATTTTGGAAATCCTTACTCTTGAGCCCAGTGGCACGTGTTAGCCGATCATTGAGAGAACGCATGGTCAATTCATTTCTGGAGAAACCTGATTACTTCAATTTTAATTGCTGAGGTACCACGTACACCCACGAACACGTGTTAGTTGCCCACTTGACACTTATGAACAAGCCCCTTTTTCCCAGTAGAGGTCCGAGATGGTGTCAGTTGAACATTCCCAAATTTGTTTTCCTTTCTTTTATTCTTATTGTATGCTAATATATCGTTTTAAAAAAGTCAATTCTTAATCTTATGCATTTATTATTCAAATAATGGTGTAATCTACGCCTAATATATTTCAAAAAGATTAATGAATAATATAAATAGAAAGTGATATATGGAAATATATTTGGTCTAGGAATTAATTCGTGCGGTTGGTACGCACACATTGAAGCTGTAGTACAAACACAAAATACATAAATACCTTAAAAAAAATATTGTCCATCGCTAGCCACCACTTTCGCCCATCTGTCAGGCAATGTACGGATTCCGTGGCGAAAGAAGTCCTCATCCTTGGAAGCGATCCAGTCAGAGACCCATGTTTCGATATCTTCTGAAGAAGTAAACCGCTGTCCAATCAAATCGTTGTTCATGCAATCGAACAAGTAGTAGTCCGAAGGAGCAACGTCTGGTGAATACGGCGGGTGGGGTAAAACTTCCCATCCGACATTTTCTAAATAGGTTTTGACCAGTTTTGCGACATGTGGGCGAGCGTTATCATGTTGAACAATAAGTATATCATGTCTGTTCTCCCATTCTGGTCGTGTTCTGGCCAGAGCTTGCTTCAAACGCATAAATTGTCGTCGATAACGTTCTCCATTCATAGTTTCACCCGGTTGCAGCAGCTCATAGTACACCACACCTTTCATATCCCACCATATGCACAGCATAACCTTTGCACAGTGAATATCTCGTTTTGGTTGTAATGGACCTGGTTCACCTGGTTTCACCCAGGCCTTTTTTCGTTTAGGGTTCTCGTAATGGATCCACTTCTCATCACCCGTAATAATTCGATGCAGAAACCCCTTTGTGCTCTGTCGTTGATGCAGCAATTCGCAAATGGTTTTTCGTCTTTCAACGTCTCTGTCTTTCAATTCATGTGGAACCCAATGTGACATCTTTTGAATCATTCCCATGGGTTTCAAGCGTTTGGAGACTGTTGTTTGATCAACGCCTAATGCTGCTGCAAGTTGTTCCTGTGTTTGACACGAATCCTGCTCGAGCAATGCTGTCAATTCTTCGTCTTGAAATTTTTTGGCTGTCCAGCTCGCTCTTGGTCTGCCAAGCCGAAATCACCACTTCTAAACCGTGCAAATCACTTCTGACACGTTCGCTCAGCTAGAGCATGGTCACCATACACTTCCACCAAAATACGATGACTTTCAGTCGCACTTTTTTGCATGTTAAAGTAATGCAGCAGGACACCCCGCAAAAACACTTTATCAGGCACAAATTGCGCCATGTTCACTTAACTACAAACTGGTGTTGTTGACGCTTTAATCCACTGCCCTATACTACGAACGATACGCGATGACAGGGGTTTGCAACACATGTGTGGATACACGGAACTGTGGGACGCTCCGTTCGTTGCGCCATCTCTTGTCCACCCGCAAGAATTAATTCCTAGACCAAATATAATTGAATTTTCATATTTTGGACTTCGAATTTTCATATTTTCTTATTTTTTCATCGTACTTTGCCGTACTTTAGTCTTCAAGCTATTCATTATAACAGTAGGAATACAACATACAGCTGACAACGTTGTTAACCTGGTGGTACTGCAGAGAATATCAAACAATGTTTTCCTGTCGATATTTTCGTAGTTCGAAGTTTTTAGAGGTTTGTATGTATTAGTTTAAAACTTACAAGGAAATAAGATAAAAGGTCCATCCTGTATATATGGATCCGGGAGAGTCCTGAAGAGCTCGTACATCTACAATTCGCGTTTCTTGGGCTACGGTTTTTAGAAAAGTTTAGAACCACGTTGAGCACCTCCAGGAAACCTGAATTATGCTTTATTGTAAAATTAATTAAACTTGTGAGTTATGAATACTAACATGCAATATGGAGTTTTCCTTCATTAAAAATGTGCATGTATTTGTTCACCGACCTTGTATATTAGAGAGAGATTAAATAGCGAACAAACACAGATGATATGTATAGAAAATCAAACAAATCAGGTAAAAATAGTAAATATAAATAAATCTCCGGAATTGTCTTGTTACCATCGCTATAAGTAGGATATTTTGCTGGAAAGTATGATTCCTTACTTGTGAGAATTAAAAGGAACTTATCTGTGATCCAGCGGTAGTATACAGGACCAAAAGAGTTCTATGATCGACCTAGCCCCCTCTCGTTACGCCTATAATTGTTACAAACAATAACACACAATGACCAGAGATCTCTCTTAGAAATATCGTATTCCCGCACTGTAGATATGAATTTTATTATTTTTTCTTTAAATAAAAAAAATAAATTGATCAAAGAAGATCAGAACGCTACCGACACAAAAAATATATTTGGGACGCATTGATTTTCACCAAGGACCAGCGTCCCATATGTGAGACGCTCGGGCTCGTTCTAGCAGATGGTCTGTGGGTAAGGTAATTTTCTTATGACCGGTCTATAGTGGCGGTTTATGTCTATGAATCGGTCCCTCTTAAAATCCGCTGTGCCCCATATATCGGACGTTGGTAGCCAACGTGTTAATTCTGCATGCTAGATACACATTCAGGTTTTTGCAAAGAGACGTGAATCGGTAACTCTTTAAGGGGAACACTTTATAATAAGCAACACTACCAAAAGTGTGGGCACTCGGTCGAAAAAGTGTGAAAAACTTTTTCAGGCCAGCCACCCTGAATGAGGTTTTCCCGGATTTTCCTCATTCACACCAGGCAAATGCCGGGGTGGTATCTAACTTATAGGTCCCAGGCGGCTTCCTTCCTTCCCTTTTCCCGAATAGTATGCTCGCCGAGGAACATCATCCTTCACACGCAACGGACTAAATGGCCATAGATGCCGAAAGCCCAGAAATCTAAATCCTAAATCCTAAACACATACCAAAATTAAGAGATGTTCAGCGAACTTACCACTTTTAAGAAGTGAATCTTGAAAACTCTGTTTCAACAAGAAGTGGTAGAAGACTGCAGCCAGTGCTTCAGATATGTGTCTATCTGTGGAATGAATTACCACTGTTATGTAAATGATGCAATTAGACTTACCTCTTTCACGGTGATCCTGTTATTGAGATTTTGAATGCATTCACAAGGAAGCAATGCGGTTGATGAAATATGGATCACTTCCACGTTTATTTCAAGGCAAAATAACAATCGGCCTTCGGCTTTTATTTCGTTTTACTACAAGGACGTATTATGTTAGGATTAGTAAGCTTCCCTTTTTCTGGGAAAGGGTAGTTGTTCATTGATTTTTAACAACTGTCTCATCATTTATTTTCTTAATCTTGTAATTAACTATGAATTGTTGTTCCTTGTTATTATAAATTATCATTATTTTATTATTATATTATTAAGTACTTTGATATGTTTCTTCCACGTTTCTCTATGTTCAGCTTCCTCTTTTTACTCCCAATATTTTCTTCTATTTTTCAAGTTATCGATCAATTGCGCTCTTCTTCCTATTCCTCGCTTTCCTTCCATCTTTCCTTCTATGGCTGTGTGAAGAAGACAATTTCTTTGCAAGTGTCCAATCCAATTGGCCATCCTACAAAGGATGCGGCTAAAAGCTTCCTCTTCTCTCCTACCTGTTTCAAAACATTTTCCTTTATTACTCCCTCTGTCCATTTTATCTTCTCCATCTTCCTCCAACATTACATTTCAAAGCTATCTAAATATTTCTTCTCTAACTTCCGTAATGTCCAGTCTCTGAATCATACAGTTCAATACTCTATAAATAGCACTTCCATAGTCCAATATTAAGCCTGCTAGTTAAGAGTGATCTTTTTTTTGTTGATTTCTTTGGTTATGGCAATTCTTGACCTGATCTCTTTGGTGCAGTAAGCGTCTCTCGTCAAAATACTTTTCAGATACTTGAAATTATCGACCTCTTCAAGTTCTCTCTGTTCTACTTTGACCCATAAGGGCGCCGCGTCTAAAAAACAATTGTCTTTTTCTGACTGCAAGCCAAAATGGATTATAATTGAACACTGAAGATATGCACACTACTTTATTTCATCTGCGTACGAAGATCGTGAAGGCCTACCAGCAAGCTCGATTTGGTCAACATCAAATGAGTTCAATAAATCACGTATCCTAGTGATTGATTTTTGTTGTACGAAAATCAGATGAACGTTGTGGAGGAGGGATGCAAAACCTGTATATCAGAGATTTTTCAAGATTAAAAAAAGGATATTATTTATGTTATCTTTTCAAAGTAGAAGTTTTATAAAATAACAAAGCATTTGGAACGCTACATTAAACCTTCGGGTTCTATAGGTCATAGAGTTAGTTAGAGGGAGTTCGTAAAGCATTTTGTATTTTCTAAATTCAGCCCTTTCTTCGTCTCTTTTCTTTTTCTTTCTTTTATTTTTTTATTTTTATTTTTTTTTTTTTTTGTTTCGAGCATTTCATATTTCAAAATCTTCTAATAATAAACCGAAGAAAGAATTGTGTCTCTTATACAGTACACAGGGTGAGCATAAAAACAATCCCTAATTTCAAAAGTGTGTAACTTGAATACCAAAACCACTATTCTGCTCAAACTTCCGCAGTAGTTACACAAACTCAAAAGCGCCATCTACCATCTGTTACGCGGGAACCACCGAGACGATAATTCAGCTCCAGCCAAATCTAGTGAAGCGTCACCGATGTATTATAGATGTAGAGTTTATAGCTATACTAATGCGTTCCTGACGATCACTCAGGGTTCTGAATGCTTTCGTAGGTTTACCAGATCTTCAGGAATGCATTACTGCAATTATAAACTCCATTACATCGGTTACGCTTCGTAAGATTTGGCTAGACCTGGATTATCGTTTCTATGGTTCACACGTAACAGATGCCGCGCACATCGCGTGTTCGTAATTTCAATGAACACACCAAAAACGTTTTGAGTTTATGTAGCAACTATTGCGAAAGTTTGAGGAGAGTAGTGCTTTTGGTATTAAAGTTATGACTTTTCAAATCAGGAACTGTATTTTGCTCACTGTCAGCCTGTATATTGGACTCTCACAGCTCATACATCGTCGTGCAAGAGACATAGGGGCGTAACTGTATACTGACAACTTTTCAGGAGAGCAGATTTAAGAAACATGTACCTATGTTTGATGTTGTAAATCTAGATATAAGCGGCCTAAGTAAACAAAATCGTAGCACATAATACCTTAAGATATGTACATCAAAGTACGCGTGTTAATTTTTTTTGTTTGTTTATAACATCCGCTCAAAATGGCATGTGAAAGCAGATACGCCTGTATGTATCAAACAAAAAAATTGAAAACGTCAGTTACGCCCAATAATTTTCAAGTTATAAACTGTTCTAAGTCTCTAAAATAACTGTTTTGACATGGTGGTGATGTCTTTGCTAAGGGGGGGGGGTTCAGTGAAAAATTTGAGGGATAAAAAAGTGAACGGAAGTGACATCATAATGACAAAGGAAAAGACAGAAAAAGATTTTAGCTTGTTACATTAAATTTATTAAGTACAAACCATGAAAAACATAAAAGAGGATTATACAACGTAAAAATTAATGTGGGCCCAAGCCTGTTAACTAGATACCATGTGAAAATCAACGTAGGCCTGAAACTTAGCCTATTAAATAAAATATACAGGAAAATCTGAAGATAAAATGGAAATTAAGATTCTTATCTGAAAATTTTACTATGTGAATATTAAAAAAAAAAAAAAAAAAAACAAGAAATTAAACTGGCCAATTAATTACTAAACAAACATCTTCAATTTACCATGTAAAGAAAAAGAAACAGTTAGACCTAAGGACAAAACATATGAAAAAGATGACTGTAGGAACAAAACACAATAGGCCTAACAAACTCTGGCAAGGAAAAATGTCCTTCTTCATTATGCTGGTTGAAGACAATCAGTTTACCATTGAAATTAATCATGGCGCAAGTTTTTGTAAAAGAGCACGTTGTCTTCGCCCCGAACGATGGGTGTTGGACCACTGCAGAGCGCCATCAAATCAATATATTTGTCTTTTTTTTCAATTTCGGTTCGTTGTCCTTGTAGAGTCTCCTTGGCTTTGAACTGGGATCAATGTCACTTCTGGGCAATGTCACACTGCTGTACAAACTAACCACATGGCTTGTTTTGAAAAAAGTTTAGAAGGATCTTCCTTCAAAACCATGTACTCGATCATACTAGGCCACTTCACATTTCCTCCTCCATCGTCTTTACGTACAGAAAGAATCCTTAGCTTTTTTGGCTAGGCCCATGAAATCCAAAAAATCTGAAGTTTCCATACTGCGTACGTCATATGGTTGTCTTCTGCGTGCGAGACGTACAATAGATTTTAGTTCAGAAGGTACACTGACATTACCAGCAGTACCTAACGCTGAACTATGCTCAGAATCACCTTCATTTTGGCCATGGTATGGCTCGTATAAATCTGATACTTTCTGAAGTGCTTACAACATGAAGTAGCATTGTAGCAATGGCAGTGTTTTTGTTCTGACCACTGCATCCGTCAGAGAACAAAAATACCTCTTTAACATTCTTCTTATCAAGATCAATTAAGTAGTCATACAGACATGACGCGATCTCACATGATCCTAAGCCTTCATGGCAAACGTAACAAGAACAATCTTTGTTGGCGATGTTATAAACAGTCATGATGAAATTTGTAAGTCTTCTATGGTAGAAGAGCTTACTGTCTGCAGCTATAGGGAGCAGTATTATTTGCTGTAAATCGAAACTGGCACATACACAGAACTGGTCTACCAGATGATCCTTTACGTGTTGTTTGTAGGCCCTCACAGCGTGTTTTTCAGCAATATGGGCTTGGTAGCGTTGTTCCAGCTCGGCTTTTGTATTGGGGTCGCCACTTGTGTAGGCACTACATAGCCCACATTGGTCTTTCTTTGGGTGATGAAACCCAAGGTTCATTTCCCTGAAAACATTTGAATAGGTGTAGTAACTAGTCTTGATATTGTTTGTTTCATTTTCCCTGTTAAACATATCGACCATTTTGTATAAACTCAGGTCAGAATGCAAATATTCCTTTGAAGTTGAGGCCCTGTGGGAAACAGCTAATGTGGTTAATAATTGCATCCCAAACTGTTTTGTCCTGGTCTTGTAAAACTTTCGGGTGACCTCCTCTTTTTTTCTCCTTCCAAAACCTCGGATTCTTTTACTTTTGATAGTGAAGTCCTAACCATCTTTTCTTGTGTGTTTATAAAAAACTTTTTGCATACATAAATTTCACTCCCTTGTTTAGGCAAACAATCTACAAAAGTATATGATCTTCGAGACTGTTCTTTTTCACTTGTTTTTCTCTTGGTGGGTATCTTTTTTTTTTCTTTTCTTTACATACCTTCCAATGTATTCCCTCTGCAGTTGGAGGCTTCCAATTCTGTAGAAATCAATCAGTATTTGTTGTCTTCCTTCATCAGAAATTTCTGAACACTTATGCGCAAATCTTTTACATACTTTGCCATTACACCTTTCTCTAAGTACATTTCTAGCTGCAACACTTTTTTTGTCGTTACACTTACATATTGTTCTCCTCTATTCCTTTGCTCTTTTACCATCTTTTTGTTTTTCCTATTTTTAAGTTGATCTAGAGCAAGATCTACAGTGGCACCTTCTTTTGAGCTTCCATCTACTTCAAACGATTCTGAATCCAAATTAACTGTAGGGTATGCCAATGGTTTTTTCTTAGGCCTAACTGTTTTGGGAGTTTCTGTACCTTTCCCTTTCAGCTGATGGTCATCAATACACAGACTCTTATCAAGATGATTAAAACAAAGGAAACGAAAAGATAGTGTACATGCTGCAAACGTTTCTTCTTTGCAGTCACCAATTTCACAAGTGGCACATTGATCAACCCTAGAATTTGTAGGTTTAGGCTGATAATTATCATTACAGTTAAAAAGTTGTGTACACGATGCATTGTTTATGGAATGTCCATTATCGCAAGAACCCACGGTAAAATGATCTTCACACAAGACATAGCCGCAGCTATCACAAATCGAGTAAACTGTTTTCCTACCAGTCTCAACGTCGCATGCTGGAACATAATCTGGATCCAAGTCTAGATTGGCACCCATTAAGTCCAACTCCACATCTTTATTATTAACATTATTGTTGTTAGGTCTACTCTGCAAGGAAGCTAAAGGAACGTGTTCATCACTTTCACAATCCATTTTCTTGTAGTATTTTTTTATGAACAGGAACTTACACTAGATCATACCAATGAGTATTGTTCTCTTCTAAATTATTAACTGTAATAAAAATAAAAAAGAACGTTTAAGTCCAAACATAAACTTGCACACTAACACCACAGTACAAGTACACACCGGCAAAATTTATGTTTCCACAACAATACTAATGCAGACAGCTGTTTCTGTTCTTATTGCCAACCTCTCCACATGAAAAATCGCCTTGCAATTCATAGAATGGCTAATCAACGTTAATGTTTAACAACACTAGAATTATTAGAAATTAAAAATGTAGATAGATTGAACAATATTAGTTAATGAGCTTCCGTGATTAATATACAAAATAACAGATACGCTACTATTTCTCTGCCCTCTAATAAACTGAACGAGTTAAGAGTTAAGAAACATATGGGCGAGTGCAGATACGCCACTATGTCTCTGCCTCTAACAGCTGAATAAAAGAGACATTCAAACGTAAGTATAGATACATCTGTATGTCTCTTGCGATTTAGGCCTAATGTTAGTTACGATGTTTATATTTATCACACTAACTTTTAAACCGTATGAAATACAGATACGCCAGTATGTCTATTGCAAAGAGCGCATACAAATTAGTGGTTTGGTAGTCTTATCTCAAAATGGCCGAATTTTCAGTTACGCCCCTATGTCTCTTGCACGACGACATATGAGATAACACAGAATCAAGACCGCATTAGTGTCATTTGAAATGGTTCACTCTTTCAACTCTTCAAATTATTAATAGAGAGAATTAAATTAAATATTAATTAAAATTATTTCTAAATGCTTTTAAGAAAAGAGAATATTGAAATTTTAGGAGATCAAAGAGATGGAAGGCCTTTCCCGGTGAAATCATTTCTAAACATTCTTAGGCTCCTGCATTACTTAATTCGCTTTTGCATATTAGGCTACATTAAAGCAAGAATGCTCGATTACACAATTTGACCTTTTTATATTATCACCATACAAAGCTTGTTCATTCCAAAGGCATTCCAGTCCCTAATGGGAAGTTCTATTCTTCATGGTTTTGTACAGGGACATCAAATTCATCACAGTATGACGTAGAGAAATGAGTTAAAACAAGGTTGCAGGATTTGAGGATACGTTTGGAGAATAAGTTAAAGCATGTAAAATGGAGGATTCATGTCATGACCACACGTCTAAAATTTTAATAAGCCACTTCTAGAATTAAGTCGTCTTTCTTTTATGTTTACAAGACGGTAAAATTCCGATATTTAAATTACAAAACATGCCTGTTTTTATTGCTGATTCGATTCTGATTCAAAGAAGAGCTACATTTCAATTCTTCTGATATTTCAACAGAGCCTCATTTATCCAGTAACTCACCTGGTTTGAAGGGGGCGCTAGTTGTCTTGCCTTTTTGCCCATGTTGTCACATGTGCTACATTATTGTCCTAAATTCTACAAAGTTGTGTTTTAAAATATTTCAGGCGCATCTTTCCGATTTCTTTTTTTCCTGTGCATGGTTAGAGAAAGCTTGAACAATATTTTAAAACTTAGTCAAGACAATTGGATGAAAATGGAACCAGAAAAGAAATTTCATTTTTATTTAGAGAACAATTGAATCCAAGTTTTGTCCAAGGTCTTGCTTCACTTTTCTTCTACGTATTTCCATTTCAGCACTTTTAAGAACCAATCAGCGTCAAGTCAGGGGCGGATCCTGGGGGGGGGCAGTGGGTTCTAATACTGCTACTTTGAGCTACTTTTAAGAGCTCCAAACTCGGGTGCGTTTTATTTATATATAAAATAAGAAAGTTTCCTCTTCTGAGGGGAGGGGTAATTGCCCCGATCGCCTCCCCCCTGGTTCCGCTCCTGCGTTAAGTATTACCAGAAAAGAGTTCTATAAGGAGTTGAGAGAAATTACTTAGATTCTTAAATAAAGCATTATTTTTATTTGTGACCCTTTCCAACTGTAATCAAAGATAATTAACCTGAAGAAGAAAGGTTCAAAATTAGTAGTTGTATGTTGGTAATGAAAGAATTGTATTCCCACTACAAAATAAGAAGTTCCTCTACATCTACACTCTCGGTGGCATAGTTGGCGAGGCATCTATCTAGCAACCAGGTGAGCCCCGGTGAAATCTTATCGGGGGGTAAGAAATCTCCGGTAATATTGTATCCCCCGGTACGTTTTTCACGATGCAGGTTTTCACCGTGACACCGGTGTAGACGAAAGAGATGGCTTTTTCGTTTTATGCAGCTCAGGATTCATTCAACCTCTGTAAAAATGGCTACCTGAGAAGACCTGAGGAGTGAAGACGGACGGAGCAAGGTTCAGATTACACCATCTGCTGTACTTACCAATGTCTAGAAATTTTCACGCCTTACCCCTTTCATTGCCTGAAGCCATCTCAATATGTATCGAACGGAACTCAACTCTTGTTAGGCAAGATAGTGTGTGGTGGGGAACGACATATAGGCCCTATGTAAGGATTGACCTTGCATAATGGTCTCTGCAGTTGTCAAGCTCTGATCCTAGTTTCGAACCCAGGTTCTTTATAACTTATGTTAGGTGTCACATGAGTACGCAAAACAGAAAACTTCAAACAAATCCGAAGGGGACGCCGTTTACTTTAGATGTGTATTAGCCATTTAACAGCCATCTTGTGAGAATTTCATGAATCATCGTTTAATATTTTATAGATTGCGTTACGTGTATATAATTTAATCACGCTCGACCCTAGCCATAGGAGCTAAACACACGGTTCTGATTGGTTGAAGTTATCCGTTTCTCGACACGTAGCATACATATAGGACAAATTAAACGCCAACTGCTGTCGGTCCTCGCGGCCGAAAATAATACTTATTTACCCTTGAATGTAATATATAATGCATAAAAAGTGATTTACTTACGTTATGAAACATAGCTGAGCGAGTGTCAGCGAGAGAAGGGGGTTAGAAGCCCCATATGGCTCGTTTCGTTCCACAGAATTTCATGAATCATCGTTTAATATTTTATAGATTGCGTTACGTGTATATAATTTAATCACGCTCGACCCTAGCCATAGGAGCTAAACACACGGTTCTGATTGGTTGAAGTTATCCGTTTCTCGACACGTAGCATACATATAGAACACATTAAACGCCAACTGCTGTCGGTCCTCGCGGCCGAAAATAATACTTATTTACCCTCGAATGTAATATATAATGCATAAAAAGTGATTTACTTACGTTACGAAACATATCTGAGCGAGTGTCAGCGAGCAAAGGGGGTTAGAAGCCCCACATAGCTCGTTTTGTTCCACAGAATTGCATGAATCATTGTTTAATATTTTATAGATTGCGTTACGTGTATATAATTTAATCACGCTCGACCCTAGCCATAGGAGCTAAACACACGGTTCTGATTGGTTGAAGTTATCCGTTTCTCGACACGTAGCATACATATAGAACACATTAAACGCCAACTGCTGTCGGTCCTCGCGGCCGAAAATAATACTTATTTACCCTCGAATGTAATATATAATGCATAAAAAGTGATTTACTTACGTTACGAAACATATCTGAGCGAGTGTCAGCGAGCAAAGGGGGTTAGAAGCCCCACATAGCTCGTTTTGTTCCACAGAATTGCATGAATCATCGTTTAATATTTTATAGATTGCTTTACGTATATAATTTAATCACGCTCGACCCTAGCCATAGGAGCTAAACACACGGTTCTGATTGGTTGAAGTTATCCGTTTCTCGACACGTAGCATACATATAGAACACATTAAACGCCAACTGCTGTCGGTCCTCGCGGCCGAAAATAATACTTATTTACCCTCGAATGTAATATATAATGCATAAAAAGTGATTTACTTACGTTACGAAACATATCTGAGCGAGTGTCAGCGAGCAAAGGGGGTTAGAAGCCCCACATAGCTCGTTTTGTTCCACAGAATTGCATGAATCATTGTTTAATATTTTATAGATTGCGTACGTATATAATTTAATCACGCTCGACCCTAGCCATAGGAGCTAAACACACGGTTCTGATTGGTTGAAGTTATCCGTTTCTCGACACGTAGCATACATATAGAACACATTAAACGCCAACTGCTGTCGGTCCTCGCGGCCGAAAATAATACTTATTTACCCTCGAATGTAATATATAATGCATAAAAAGTGATTTACTTACGTTACGAAACATATCTGAGCGAGTGTCAGCGAGCAAAGGGGGTTAGAAGCCCCACATAGCTCGTTTTGTTCCACAGAATTGCATGAATCATTGTTTAATATTTTATAGATTGCTTTACGTATATAATTTAATCACGCTCGACCCTAGCCATAGGAGCTAAACACACGGTTCTGATTGGTTGAAGTTATCCGTTTCTCGACACGTAGCATACATATAGAACACATTAAACGCCAACTGCTGTCGGTCCTCGCGGCCGAAAATAATACTTATTTACCCTCGAATGTAATATATAATGCATAAAAAGTGATTTACTTACGTTACGAAACATATCTGAGCGAGTGTCAGCGAGCAAAGGGGGTTAGAAGCCCCACATAGCTCGTTTTGTTCCACAGAATTGCATGAATCATTGTTTAATATTTTATAGATTGCGTACGTATATAATTTAATCACGCTCGACCCTAGCCATAGGAGCTAAACACACGGTTCTGATTGGTTGAAGTTATCCGTTTCTCGACACGTAGCATACATATAGGACAAATTAAACGCCAACTGCTGTCGGTCCTCGCGGCCGAAAATAATACTTATTTACCCTTGAATGTAATATATAATGCATAAAAAGTGATTTACTTACGTTATGAAACATAGCTGAGCGAGTGTCAGCGAGAGAAGGGGGTTAGAAGCCCCACATAGCTCGTTTCGTTCCACAGAATTGCATGAATCATCGTTTAATATTTTATAGATTGCGTTACGTATATAATTTAATCACGCTCGACCCTAGCCATAGGAGCTAAACACACGGTTCTGATTGGTTGAAGTTATCCGTTTCTCGACACGTAGCATACATATAGAACACATTAAACGCCAACTGCTGTCGGTCCTCGCGGCCGAAAATAATACTTATTTACCCTCGAATGTAATATATAATGCATAAAAAGTGATTTACTTACGTTATGAAACATAGCTGAGCGAGTGTCAGCGAGCAAAGGGGGTTAGAAGCCCCACATAGCTCGTTTTGTTCCACAGAATTGCATGAATCATTGTTTAATATTTTATAGATTGCGTACGTATATAATTTAATCACGCTCGACCCTAGCCATAGGAGCTAAACACACGGTTCTGATTGGTTGAAGTTATCCGTTTCTCGACACGTAGCATACATATAGGACAAATTAAACGCCAACTGCTGTCGGTCCTCGCGGCCGAAAATAATACTTATTTACCCTTGAATGTAATATATAATGCATAAAAAGTGATTTACTTACGTTATGAAACATAGCTGAGCGAGTGTCAGCGAGAGAAGGGGGTTAGAAGCCCCATATGGCTCGTTTCGTTCCACAGAATTGCATGAATCATCGTTTAATATTTTATAGATTGCGTTACGTGTATATAATTTAATCACGCTCGACCCTAGCCATAGGAGCTAAACACACGGTTCTGATTGGTTGAAGTTATCCGTTTCTCGACACGTAGCATACATATAGAACACATTAAATGCCAACTGCTGTCGGTCCTCGCGGCCGAAAATAATACTTATTTACCCTCGAATGTAATATATAATGCATAAAAAGTGATTTACTTACGTTACGAAACATATCTGAGCGAGTGTCAGCGAGCAAAGGGGGTTAGAAGCCCCACATAGCTCGTTTTGTTCCACAGAATTGCATGAATCATTGTTTAATATTTTATAGATTGCGTACGTATATAATTTAATCACGCTCGACCCTAGCCATAGGAGCTAAACACACGGTTCTGATTGGTTGAAGTTATCCGTTTCTCGACACGTAGCATACATATAGAACACATTAAATGCCAACTGCTGTCGGTCCTCGCGGCCGAAAATAATACTTATTTACCCTCGAATGTAATATATAATGCATAAAAAGTGATTTACTTACGTTACGAAACATATCTGAGCGAGTGTCAGCGAGCAAAGGGGGTTAGAAGCCCCACATAGCTCGTTTTGTTCCACAGAATTGCATGAATCATTGTTTAATATTTTATAGATTGCGTACGTATATAATTTAATCACGCTCGACCCTAGCCATAGGAGCTAAACACACGGTTCTGATTGGTTGAAGTTATCCGTTTCTCGACACGTAGCATACATATAGAACACATTAAATGCCAACTGCTGTCGGTCCTCGCGGCCGAAAATAATACTTATTTACCCTCGAATGTAATATATAATGCATAAAAAGTGATTTACTTACGTTACGAAACATATCTGAGCGAGTGTCAGCGAGCAAAGGGGGTTAGAAGCCCCACATAGCTCGTTTTGTTCCACAGAATTGCATGAATCATTGTTTAATATTTTATAGATTGCGTACGTATATAATTTAATCACGCTCGACCCTAGCCATAGGAGCTAAACACACGGTTCTGATTGGTTGAAGTTATCCGTTTCTCGACACGTAGCATACATATAGAACACATTAAATGCCAACTGCTGTCGGTCCTCGCGGCCGAAAATAATACTTATTTACCCTCGAATGTAATATATAATGCATAAAAAGTGATTTACTTACGTTACGAAACATATCTGAGCGAGTGTCAGCGAGCAAAGGGGGTTAGAAGCCCCACATAGCTCGTTTTGTTCCACAGAATTGCATGAATCATTGTTTAATATTTTATAGATTGCGTACGTATATAATTTAATCACGCTCGACCCTAGCCATAGGAGCTAAACACACGGTTCTGATTGGTTGAAGTTATCCGTTTCTCGACACGTAGCATACATATAGAACACATTAAATGCCAACTGCTGTCGGTCCTCGCGGCCGAAAATAATACTTATTTACCCTCGAATGTAATATATAATGCATAAAAAGTGATTTACTTACGTTACGAAACATATCTGAGCGAGTGTCAGCGAGCAAAGGGGGTTAGAAGCCCCACATAGCTCGTTTTGTTCCACAGAATTGCATGAATCATTGTTTAATATTTTATAGATTGCGTACGTATATAATTTAATCACGCTCGACCCTAGCCATAGGAGCTAAACACACGGTTCTGATTGGTTGAAGTTATCCGTTTCTCGACACGTAGCATACATATAGAACACATTAAATGCCAACTGCTGTCGGTCCTCGCGGCCGAAAATAATACTTATTTACCCTCGAATGTAATATATAATGCATAAAAAGTGATTTACTTACGTTACGAAACATATCTGAGCGAGTGTCAGCGAGCAAAGGGGGTTAGAAGCCCCACATAGCTCGTTTTGTTCCACAGAATTGCATGAATCATTGTTTAATATTTTATAGATTGCGTACGTATATAATTTAATCACGCTCGACCCTAGCCATAGGAGCTAAACACACGGTTCTGATTGGTTGAAGTTATCCGTTTCTCGACACGTAGCATACATATAGAACACATTAAATGCCAACTGCTGTCGGTCCTCGCGGCCGAAAATAATACTTATTTACCCTCGAATGTAATATATAATGCATAAAAAGTGATTTACTTACGTTACGAAACATATCTGAGCGAGTGTCAGCGAGCAAAGGGGGTTAGAAGCCCCACATAGCTCGTTTCGTTCCACAGAATTGCATGAATCATCGTTTAATATTTTATAGATTGCGTTACGTGTATATAATTTAATCACGCTCGACCCTAGCCATAGGAGCTAAACACACGGTTCTGATTGGTTGAAGTTATCCGTTTCTCGACACGTAGTATACATATAGGACAAATTAAACGCCAACTGCTGTCGGTCCTCGCGGCCGAAAATAATACTTATTTACCCTTGAATGTAATATATAATGCATAAAAAGTGATTTACTTACGTTATGAAACATAGCTGAGCGAGTGTCAGCGAGAGAAGGGGGTTAGAAGCCCCATATGGCTCGTTTCGTTCCACAGAATTGCATGAATCATCGTTTAATATTTTATAGATTGCGTTACGTGTATATAATTTAATGACGCTCGACCCTAGCCATAGGAGCTAAACACACGGTTCTGATTGGTTGAAGTTATCCGTTTCTCGACACGTAGCATACATATAGAACACATTAAACGCCAACTGCTGTCGGTCCTCGCGGCCGAAAATAATACTTATTTACCCTTGAATGTAATATATAATGCATAAAAAGTGATTTACTTACGTTACGAAACATATCTGAGCGAGTGTCAGCGAGCAAAGGGGGTTAGAAGCCCCACATAGCTCGTTTTGTTCCACAGAATTGCATGAATCATTGTTTAATATTTTATAGATTGCGTACGTATATAATTTAATCACGCTCGACCCTAGCCATAGGAGCTAAACACACGGTTCTGATTGGTTGAAGTTATCCGTTTCTCGACACGTAGCATAGATATAGAACACATTAAACGCCAACTGCTGTCGGTCCTCGCGGCCGAAAATAATACTTATTTACCCTCGAATGTAATATATAATGCATAAAAAGTGATTTACTTACGTTACGAAACATATCTGAGCGAGTGTCAGCGAGCAAAGGGGGTTAGAAGCCCCACATAGCTCGTTTCGTTCCACAGAATTGCATGAATCATCGTTTAATATTTTATAGATTGCGTTACGTGTATATAATTTAATCACGCTCGACCCTAGCCATAGGAGCTAAACACACGGTTCTGATTGGTTGAAGTTATCCGTTTCTCGACACGTAGCATACATATAGGACAAATTAAACGCCAACTGCTGTCGGTCCTCGCGGCCGAAAATAATACTTATTTACCCTTGAATGTAATATATAATGCATAAAAAGTGATTTACTTACGTTATGAAACATAGCTGAGCGAGTGTCAGCGAGAGAAGGGGGTTAGAAGCCCCATATGGCTCGTTTCGTTCCACAGAATTGCATGAATCATCGTTTAATATTTTATAGATTGCGTTACGTGTATATAATTTAATCACGCTCGACCCTAGCCATAGGAGCTAAACACACGGTTCTGATTGGTTGAAGTTATCCGTTTCTCGACACGTAGCATACATATAGAACACATTAAACGCCAACTGCTGTCGGTCCTCGCGGCCGAAAATAATACTTATTTACCCTTGAATGTAATATATAATGCATAAAAAGTGATTTACTTACGTTACGAAACATATCTGAGCGAGTGTCAGCGAGCAAAGGGGGTTAGAAGCCCCACATAGCTCGTTTTGTTCCACAGAATTGCATGAATCATTGTTTAATATTTTATAGATTGCGTACGTATATAATTTAATCACGCTCGACCCTAGCCATAGGAGCTAAACACACGGTTCTGATTGGTTGAAGTTATCCGTTTCTCGACACGTAGCATACATATAGAACACATTAAACGCCAACTGCTGTCGGTCCTCGCGGCCGAAAATAATACTTATTTACCCTCGAATGTAATATATAATGCATAAAAAGTGATTTACTTACGTTACGAAACATATCTGAGCGAGTGTCAGCGAGCAAAGGGGGTTAGAAGCCCCACATAGCTCGTTTCGTTCCACAGAATTGCATGAATCATCGTTTAATATTTTATAGATTGCGTTACGTGTATATAATTTAATCACGCTCGACCCTAGCCATAGAAGCTAAACACACGGTTCTGATTGGTTGAAGTTATCCGTTTCTCGACACGTAGCATACATATAGGACAAATTAAACGCCAACTGCTGTCGGTCCTCGCGGCCGAAAATAATACTTATTTACCCTTGAATGTAATATATAATGCATAAAAAGTGATTTACTTACGTTACGAAACATATCTGAGCGAGTGTCAGCGAGCAAAGGGGGTTAGAAGCCCCACATAGCTCGTTTTGTTCCACAGAATTTCATGAATCATCGTTTAATATTTTATAGATTGCGTTACGTGTATATAATTTAATCACGCTCGACCCTAGCCATAGGAGCTAAACACACGGTTCTGATTGGTTGAAGTTATCCGTTTCTCGACACGTAGCATACATATAGAACACATTAAATGCCAACTGCTGTCGGTCCTCGCGGCCGAAAATAATACTTATTTACCCTCGAATGTAATATATAATGCATAAAAAGTGATTTACTTACGTTACGAAACATATCTGAGCGAGTGTCAGCGAGCAAAGGGGGTTAGAAGCCCCACATAGCTCGTTTTGTTCCACAGAATTGCATGAATCATTGTTTAATATTTTATAGATTGCGTACGTATATAATTTAATCTCGCTCGACCCTAGCCATAGGAGCTAAACACACGGTTCTGATTGGTTGAAGTTATCCGTTTCTCGACACGTAGCATACATATAGAACACATTAAATGCCAACTGCTGTCGGTCCTCGCGGCCGAAAATAATACTTATTTACCCTCGAATGTAATATATAATGCATAAAAAGTGATTTACTTACGTTACGAAACATATCTGAGCGAGTGTCAGCGAGCAAAGGGGGTTAGAAGCCCCACATAGCTCGTTTTGTTCCACAGAATTGCATGAATCATTGTTTAATATTTTATAGATTGCGTACGTATATAATTTAATCACGCTCGACCCTAGCCATAGGAGCTAAACACACGGTTCTGATTGGTTGAAGTTATCCGTTTCTCGACACGTAGCATACATATAGAACACATTAAATGCCAACTGCTGTCGGTCCTCGCGGCCGAAAATAATACTTATTTACCCTCGAATGTAATATATAATGCATAAAAAGTGATTTACTTACGTTACGAAACATATCTGAGCGAGTGTCAGCGAGCAAAGGGGGTTAGAAGCCCCACATAGCTCGTTTTGTTCCACAGAATTGCATGAATCATTGTTTAATATTTTATAGATTGCGTACGTATATAATTTAATCACGCTCGACCCTAGCCATAGGAGCTAAACACACGGTTCTGATTGGTTGAAGTTATCCGTTTCTCGACACGTAGCATACATATAGAACACATTAAATGCCAACTGCTGTCGGTCCTCGCGGCCGAAAATAATACTTATTTACCCTCGAATGTAATATATAATGCATAAAAAGTGATTTACTTACGTTACGAAACATATCTGAGCGAGTGTCAGCGAGCAAAGGGGGTTAGAAGCCCCACATAGCTCGTTTTGTTCCACAGAATTGCATGAATCATTGTTTAATATTTTATAGATTGCGTACGTATATAATTTAATCACGCTCGACCCTAGCCATAGGAGCTAAACACACGGTTCTGATTGGTTGAAGTTATCCGTTTCTCGACACGTAGCATACATATAGAACACATTAAATGCCAACTGCTGTCGGTCCTCGCGGCCGAAAATAATACTTATTTACCCTCGAATGTAATATATAATGCATAAAAAGTGATTTACTTACGTTACGAAACATATCTGAGCGAGTGTCAGCGAGCAAAGGGGGTTAGAAGCCCCACATAGCTCGTTTTGTTCCACAGAATTGCATGAATCATCGTTTAATATTTTATAGATTGCGTACGTATATAATTTAATCAAGCTCGACCCTAGCCATAGGAGCTAAACACACGGTTCTGATTGGTTGAAGTTATCCGTTTCTCGACACGTAGCATACATATAGAACACATTAAACGCCAACTGCTGTCGGTCCTCGCGGCCGAAAATAATACTTATTTACCCTCGAATGTAATATATAATGCATAAAAAGTGATTTACTTACGTTACGAAACATATCTGAGCGAGTGTCAGCGAGCAAAGGGGGTTAGAAGCCCCACATAGCTCGTTTTGTTCCACAGAATTGCATGAATCATTGTTTAATATTTTATAGATTGCGTACGTATATAATTTAATCACGCTCGACCCTAGCCATAGGAGCTAAACACACGGTTCTGATTGGTTGAAGTTATCCGTTTCTCGACACGTAGCATACATATAGAACACATTAAATGCCAACTGCTGTCGGTCCTCGCGGCCGAAAATAATACTTATTTACCCTCGAATGTAATATATAATGCATAAAAAGTGATTTACTTACGTTACGAAATATATCTGAGCGAGTGTCAGCGAGCAAAGGGGGTTAGAAGCCCCACATAGCTCGTTTTGTTCCACAGAATTGCATGAATCATTGTTTAATATTTTATAGATTGCGTACGTATATAATTTAATCACGCTCGACCCTAGCCATAGGAGCTAAACACACGGTTCTGATTGGTTGAAGTTATCCGTTTCTCGACACGTAGCATACATATAGAACACATTAAACGCCAACTGCTGTCGGTCCTCGCGGCCGAAAATAATACTTATTTACCCTTGAATGTAATATATAATGCATAAAAAGTGATTTACTTACGTTATGAAACATAGCTGAGCGAGTGTCAGCGAGAGAAGGGGGTTAGAAGCCCCACATAGCTCGTTTTGTTCCACAGAATTGCATGAATCATTGTTTAATATTTTATAGATTGCGTACGTATATAATTTAATCACGCTCGACCCTAGCCATAGGAGCTAAACACACGGTTCTGATTGGTTGAAGTTATCCGTTTCTCGACACGTAGCATACATATAGGACAAATTAAACGCCAACTGCTGTCGGTCCTCGCGGCCGAAAATAATACTTATTTACCCTTGAATGTAATATATAATGCATAAAAAGTGATTTACTTACGTTATGAAACATAGCTGAGCGAGTGTCAGCGAGAGAAGGGGGTTAGAAGCCCCATATGGCTCGTTTCGTTCCACAGAATTGCATGAATCATCGTTTAATATTTTATAGATTGCGTACGTATATAATCACGCTCGACCCTAGCCATAGGAGCTAAACACACGGTTCTGATTGGTTGAAGTTATCCGTTTCTCGACACGTAGCATACATATAGGACAAATTAAACGCCAACTGCTGTCGGTCCTCGCGGCCGAAAATAATACTTATTTACCCTTGAATGTAATATATAATGCATAAAAAGTGATTTACTTACGTTATAAAACATAGCTGAGCGAGTGTCAGCGAGAGAAGGGGGTTAGAAGCCCCATATGGCTCGTTTCGTTCCACAGAATTGCATGAATCATCGTTTAATATTTTATAGATTGCGTTACGTGTATATAATTTAATCACGCTCGACCCTAGCCATAGAAGCTAAACACACGGTTCTGATTGGTTGAAGTTATCCGTTTCTCGACACGTAGCATACATATAGGACAAATTAAACGCCAACTGCTGTCGGTCCTCGCGGCCGAAAATAATACTTATTTACCCTTGAATGTAATATATAATGCATAAAAAGTGATTTACTTACGTTATGAAACATAGCTGAGCGAGTGTCAGCGAGAGAAGGGGGTTAGAAGCCCCATATGGCTCGTTTCGTTCCACAGAATTGCATGAATCATCGTTTAATATTTTATAGATTGCGTTACGTATGTAATTTAATCACGCTCGACCCTAGCCATAGGAGGTAAATACACGGTTCTGATTGGTTGAAGTTATCCGTTTCTCGACACGTAGCATACATATAGAACACATTAAACGCCAACTGCTGTCGGTCCTCGCGGCCGAAAATAATACTTATTTACCCTCGAATGTAATATATAATGCATAAAAAGTGATTTACTTACGTTACGAAACATAGCTGAGCGAGTGTCAGCGAGCAAAGGGGGTTAGAAGCCCCACATAGCTCGTTTTGTTCCACAGAATTGCATGAATCATTGTTTAATATTTTATAGATTGCGTACGTATATAATTTAATCACGCTCGACCCTAGCCATAGGAGCTAAACACACGGTTCTGATTGGTTGAAGTTATCCGTTTCTCGACACGTAGCATACATATAGAACACATTAAACGCCAACTGCTGTCGGTCCTCGCGGCCGAAAATAATACTTATTTACCCTCGAATGTAATATATAATGCATAAAAAGTGATTTACTTACGTTATGAAACATAGCTGAGCGAGTGTCAGCGAGAGAAGGGGGTTAGAAGCCCCATATGGCTCGTTTCGTTCCACAGAATTGCATGAATCATCGTTTAATATTTTATAGATTGCGTACGTATATAATTTAATCACGCTCGACCCTAGCCATAGGAGCTAAACACACGGTTCTGATTGGTTGAAGTTATCCGTTTCTCGACACGTAGCATACATATAGAACACATTAAATGCCAACTGCTGTCGGTCCTCGCGGCCGAAAATAATACTTATTTACCCTCGAATGTAATATATAATGCATAAAAAGTGATTTACTTACGTTACGAAACATATCTGAGCGAGTGTCAGCGAGCAAAGGGGGTTAGAAGCCCCACATAGCTCGTTTTGTTCCACAGAATTGCATGAATCATTGTTTAATATTTTATAGATTGCGTACGTATATAATTTAATCACGCTCGACCCTAGCCATAGGAGCTAAACACACGGTTCTGATTGGTTGAAGTTATCCGTTTCTCGACACGTAGCATACATATAGAACACATTAAACGCCAACTGCTGTCGGTCCTCGCGGCCGAAAATAATACTTATTTACCCTTGAATGTAATATATAATGCATAAAAAGTGATTTACTTACGTTACGAAACATATCTGAGCGAGTGTCAGCGAGCAAAGGGGGTTAGAAGCCCCACATAGCTCGTTTTGTTCCACAGAATTTCATGAATCATTGTTTAATATTTTATAGATTGCGTACGTATATAATTTAATCACGCTCGACCCTAGCCATAGGAGCTAAACACACGGTTCTGATTGGTTGAAGTTATCCGTTTCTCGACACGTAGCATACATATAGAACACATTAAATGCCAACTGCTGTCGGTCCTCGCGGCCGAAAATAATACTTATTTACCCTCGAATGTAATATATAATGCATAAAAAGTGATTTACTTACGTTACGAAACATATCTGAGCGAGTGTCAGCGAGCAAAGGGGGTTAGAAGCCCCACATAGCTCGTTTTGTTCCACAGAATTGCATGAATCATTGTTTAATATTTTATAGATTGCGTACGTATATAATTTAATCACGCTCGACCCTAGCCATAGGAGCTAAACACACGGTTCTGATTGGTTGAAGTTATCCGTTTCTCGACACGTAGCATACATATAGAACACATTAAACGCCAACTGCTGTCGGTCCTCGCGGCCGAAAATAATACTTATTTACCCTCGAATGTAATATATAATGCATAAAAAGTGATTTACTTACGTTACGAAACATATCTGAGCGAGTGTCAGCGAGCAAAGGGGGTTAGAAGCCCCACATAGCTCGTTTTGTTCCACAGAATTGCATGAATCATTGTTTAATATTTTATAGATTGCGTACGTATATAATTTAATCACGCTCGACCCTAGCCATAGGAGCTAAACACACGGTTCTGATTGGTTGAAGTTATCCGTTTCTCGACACGTAGCATACATATAGAACACATTAAATGCCAACTGCTGTCGGTCCTCGCGGCCGAAAATAATACTTATTTACCCTCGAATGTAATATATAATGCATAAAAAGTGATTTACTTACGTTACGAAACATATCTGAGCGAGTGTCAGCGAGCAAAGGGGGTTAGAAGCCCCACATAGCTCGTTTTGTTCCACAGAATTGCATGAATCATTGTTTAATATTTTATAGATTGCGTACGTATATAATTTAATCACGCTCGACCCTAGCCATAGGAGCTAAACACACGGTTCTGATTGGTTGAAGTTATCCGTTTCTCGACACGTAGCATACATATAGAACACATTAAATGCCAACTGCTGTCGGTCCTCGCGGCCGAAAATAATACTTATTTACCCTTGAATGTAATATATAATGCATAAAAAGTGATTTACTTACGTTAGGAAACATATCTGAGCGTGTGTCAGCGAGCAAAGGGGGTTAGAAGCCCCACATAGCTCGTTTTGTTCCACAGAATTGCATGAATCATTGTTTAATATTTTATAGATTGCGTACGTATATAATTTAATCACGCTCGACCCTAGCCATAGGAGCTAAACACACGGTTCTGATTGGTTGAAGTTATCCGTTTCTCGACACGTAGCATACATATAGGACAAATTAAACGCCAACTGCTGTCGGTCCTCGCGGCCGAAAATAATACTTATTTACCCTCGAATGTAATATATAATGCATAAAAAGTGATTTACTTACGTTATGAAACATAGCTGAGCGAGTGTCAGCGAGAGAAGGGGGTTAGAAGCCCCATATGGCTCGTTTCGTTCCACAGAATTGCATGAATCATCGTTTAATATTTTATAGATTGCGTTACGTGTATATAATTTAATCACGCTCGACCCTAGCCATAGGAGCTAAACACACGGTTCTGATTGGTTGAAGTTATCCGTTTCTCGACACGTAGCATACATATAGAACACATTAAATGCCAACTGCTGTCGGTCCTCGCGGCCGAAAATAATACTTATTTACCCTTGAATGTAATATATAATGCATAAAAAGTGATTTACTTACGTTACGAAACATATCTGAGCGAGTGTCAGCGAGCAAAGGGGGTTAGAAGCCCCACATAGCTCGTTTTGTTCCACAGAATTGCATGAATCATTGTTTAATATTTTATAGATTGCGTACGTATATAATTTAATCACGCTCGACCCTAGCCATAGGAGCTAAACACACGGTTCTGATTGGTTGAAGTTATCCGTTTCTCGACACGTAGCATACATATAGAACACATTAAATGCCAACTGCTGTCGGTCCTCGCGGCCGAAAATAATACTTATTTACCCTCGAATGTAATATATAATGCATAAAAAGTGATTTACTTACGTTACGAAACATATCTGAGCGAGTGTCAGCGAGCAAAGGGGGTTAGAAGCCCCACATAGCTCGTTTTGTTCCACAGAATTGCATGAATCATTGTTTAATATTTTATAGATTGCGTACGTATATAATTTAATCACGCTCGACCCTAGCCATAGGAGCTAAACACACGGTTCTGATTGGTTGAAGTTATCCGTTTCTCGACACGTAGCATACATATAGAACACATTAAACGCCAACTGCTGTCGGTCCTCGTAGCCCAGTAGGCTAGTGCTCGGGCAAGTAATGAAAATCTCTTTTGGCGTGGATTCAAACCCAGCCCAAAGATTTTTTTAAAAAATTTCAGTAACACTTTTATTATTAAAATAAGATGAAAATAATACTTATTTGCCATTATATGTAATATATAATGCATAAAAAATGATTTACTTACGCTACGAAACATAGCTGAGCGAGCTAAGGGGGGTAGAAGCTCTGCAGGACTCGTTTTGTTCCACCTTGACCTCTATAAGATATATTACGTGACATTACGTCACACTCGGGTGGTGCAACTTCTTTGTAAATCTACCCTCACACGTTTCCTAGTGACCAACTTAAAAACAGTTGCCTAGGGTAGAGCGTGAAAGAAAATGCATTGCGTACAATGTATCTTAAGGATCATTCAAAAATCTTATTCAGTTATTTCGTTGAATTTTGTTGTATCCTATACGGACAGCGTAACTGGTGTAATCACAATATAATATTTAGATGCATGCGAACTGTATCCAATGTCTTCCCAGTTGTCTTTCCCACTCTCTTTCCTTTGATGCTCGAGAAAGGACTCCGTTGAGCAGCCGAAACAGTTAAATGTGTTTGCATAGGAGAATATTTAAAAGAAATCTCAACCGTTCAGCGAGCAATTTACATTTTGTGAGGAGAATCCACAGCATAACTCGGAATGATAACGATCCTTTGTTCTTAATTTCCCAGAGTGTGAGAGAAACAAAAGGTAATCAGAAACACTTACGTACATAAGCGAAGAATTCCTGAAATACACAAAAAAGACATTTTGGGCCCTATATCTTTCACTATCTGTATACTGTTCTTACGTAATTGTGTTGTTTTCTGGTTTCATTTGCATTCGTCACGGCTTCATTGGCATCGTAACATTGTTTTCCCACATCAACAGATTTTAATTCAGGGACACAATAACAGTGGTTGTCACCGGAAATGACCCGGCCCACAAATCATTGGGTCCACCTCTCACTTACACGTAACATTCATTTCCGGTAAAGGAGGAACATGTACGCAGTATGTATGTTTATACAATTACCTTCTACCACGTGTTATTTGTTTATTTTCCAGTTGAAACGTTGTTGTTGGAAGGAGTGATCTACGATGTGGAAGATTCTTCTCGTGCAAACGGTGCTTTTGGTGTTTTCACAAGCGAAGGATTGCATAGAAAATGGCAATACGGTAAGTTCAATGGAGCTCCTGACACAAACATATTATTAGCACAAATGGGTCAATAGTGTGTCAAGATAGACACACAGTTAGAGTTTTTGGCTAAAAAGCAGGAAAATGAAATGGAATCATTATGCCCTGAAGGCTTAATTAAACAGATCGCTAATTAAGTAATTGTGAAACGAATTGGTGGAATGAAATGTGGGAGGAAACTGGAAACTCCAAGAAAACACACGGACACAATGTTGTTCACCAAAAACTCACGTAACCTGGGGTAGAAGTAGTGACGCAAATACGCTAGTTGCTGCCCGGGGCAAGAACTCGCCTTAGCAACCCCCTGACCAACCAAACCAAAACGCTCCCCCAAGTATTTGCCCTTCCAATCCGGTGCCCGGGGCACAAGTCCCATTTGCTTCCCCCTAGTTACGTCACTTGATAGAAGTAGGGGCTTCTCGAACCAGAACTGCCTAGAAATCAGGTCTCTAGTTCGAATCTTACGACTAGCCATTTTACCAGGGTTTTTCCTTAATATGATATCACCAGAAGAATAAACCCTATAATCTTTAATATATTTACCAAGACTTTCATCTAACTTTTCAATATGAATGCTTTTGCTGTGAAACGACGTTGGTGCTACATGTGAAAAGTGATTAATATCTAAACAATAATTCATTTAGAGTAATATATTCTGTAAAATACTCACGGAGATACGTGTATTTAAACATCTTAAGTTTTGATGATCCAGTCGTGTTTTAATTATTTGAACTAACGTTGCAAAAGTAACGTACGGTCTTCATCATCAGTTACATGAACTAGAACAGTTACATAATGATACGTAAATTTTGATGATAGATATAATGACAGTAAGTCACCTTTGAAATGTCAATTCAAATAATTGGGAGCACGGTGGCTTAGTGGTAGAGCGTTCATACGTGGTTCGATCCCAACTCGCGCCAAGTGGGCTTTGTGGTGGACAAATACGATGTACGTGGCTTTTCTAGGGGTTCTCCTGTTTCCTCCCACTTCATTTATTCGACCATTGCATTCATTTCTCATCATCGTTGTCTCTTTTTGCCTAGTAAAACTGAAATATTTCATTTCAGTTCAAATATTAAAACACGGATAGAACATCAAAAATTTAATTTGATTAATAAATTCATTTGCTTTTTATACAAACAGATAAATATTGAATTTATTCCTAAAGATGAAGGAGTACAAATATGAAAGTGTGGATGTTATGCATATGGAGGTAGTCGTCAGTGGGGCACAAGTAATTATTTCATCGGGGGAGCAATTTTTGCATGCCGGTTGCAAGAAAAAAATCTTGCTCCAAATTCGTGAGTTAGGTAACCGAAGCATCTTGCGGTGCTTCAAATGTGTTAAAACGTTTATTGGGTGTGTCCTTTCATGAGTCCAAAATTATGGTAGTCAGAAGTTGCTAGATCAGGACAACACAGAGGGTGTTTGAGAGTAATTATACAGAGAGTATAGTCTTTTATTTTTTCTCTTCATCTCACATAAATTCTTCTGCTGACAGCGGCAACTTCAATGGCGGGGAAAATGGCTTTGTACTGTTCCCCTACAAAGTCAATCCCTGCCTTCGGAACTTCTAGTGATTGGTCACTTCGAAAGTATTTTTTAAATTCCGATATGGGGTACAAATATTACAGAAAGAAACTGCGAATTTAACATTGCACAATCAACATTACTACCAACGGTGAACTGACTCGGATGAGGACACTTGGAAGTGACAACAAAATAGTTAAACTGAGCGACGGCGAAAACAGCGGAAGAGATGTATATTATGGTAGCTCAGAAATCAAAGGTGAGGAGTTACGTTTTCATTTCGGAGTACAGATGGCAGATTAAAATAAGATGAAATGACGTTATACACTGGAATTTGACAACATACTCAAACTTGTAACCAACAAACATTTTTTTTGGGGGGGGGGACAAGCATCGCCGGCAGGGATTCAAGAGTTAGTTTCTTTGTGGGAATCAACATGTGAATAAGGGAAAAGCTCTGTCAGCCCCTTCCCCCGGTAATTCGGACCCTAAATATATTAATTATAGAAATGTACTTTTCAAATTTTCTACCTAATGTTTGAGCTTTATCTTGTATTGCCTGAATGTTGCATTTGAATGTTCTATCACCCTTGTTTAACCAAACCAATGGAGCAACTATGACATTAGAGATACTGTTGGATAGTCAGTGTCTTCCTATGCCGCAGTTCAAAACGGCGGATAGAAAATTTTAAATCAGGGTGTTGTAAAGAGGGAATAGATGCAGACTAAGAGTAAGAGAAAATTAAATATTTGTGAAAGCTTCATTTTTTTTCTGTTTGGTGCTTTAAGAACGTAGCCATCCTCACAGTTGTGTAATCTGAGCATTTGTATCTTGATCTTACCAGCAATTCCACCTGGGGCTTAATTCGTCTAAAAGATGTATTGAAATTAGATAATGCTTTGAACAAATGAAATGTAATCTTGAAGATTTACGTCCCGCAGTTTTGCCTTCTATGCTCAAGGAGATGGTAATGATGAGAAACGAAGAAAATGGTGGAATGAAGAAAGTGGAAGGAAACGGGACAACACCGAGAAAACCTACTTACACGGTGTTTGTCAACCACAAAGTTTACTTGGCGCGATCTGGGATCAACCAAGGACCCCATGCAACAGAGGTGAAAGCTCTACCACTGAGCCACCATGACCTTGCTTTGAATTTGAGTCATTTTTTAAATAACTAAAACGTTGTGCTAATTTCTAGGTAGTGAACATGATGATCCGCATTTCAGGCATTACTTTAAGGAATGTTATACATAATTATGATTATATTTTAGTATGAGGCACTAATCAATTTTAATTTCGCTAAAATAAAAATAAAACAAATACTAGTTATGCAAAAACTCTTTGATCAAATAACCCTTTTTGAAATATAATTACCTTTTTTTAATCTTCTATTTTTACTAACTGATAATGAATCTGATAAACTACGGTTACCATATTCTGAAATGCCATAATGTAGACACATTTCCATCTGGCTAATACGATTTAAAAATCTTAGCTTAGGCACAAGAACGCTAGGTTTTATATTTGAATTTCAGCTTTACTTTTGAAATCTTATAAAAAATACATTGAAATGTATGAAAATTACTTAAACAAGAGTATTTAACAGCATCATGTTGACTTCACATAGATATATTTCAGAAGTTTCTTTCTTTTCTTTTCTTTTCTTTTCTTTTCTTTTCTTTTCTTTTCTTTTCTTTTCTTTTCTTTTCTTTTCTTTTTTTAACAATTCCTTCTTCGAGTACAAATAGCCAGTGTATCTTTACATGTGGAATGTATGAAATTGAAATAAAAATACATTTGAGTGTAAAAAATGCAGACCAATGCTGCAAGTTTCGGAAAATGTATACGAACGGAAGGTTCTACTTTCAAAATCAGACATGTCTACATATGTGCTGACATAAACTGATTTATTATAAATACAAATAATGCTGAAAACAAAGTTTACCTATCTTAAACATTAGGATAACTCACACTACCAAAATGAATTAAGAATCTGTAATCCATTCGAAAAAGAACCAAAAATCAATTGAAGTAAAGTAATGATTCTTAAACTTTTTCCCATGGGAGAATATTTAAACATTTTTCGAATGTATAGATTTGTGATTTTCCCTCCAACTATTATGAATTTAATCGATCTGGTGCGTACTATCGATAAGTCCAGTATTGTCTCGAAAATAAGCCTAACGTTATTATTATTATTATTATTATTATTATTATTATTATTATTATTATTATCATCATCATCATTATCATCGAAATTTCAGTGAAGATTTAAGGTGTGCTTAAATTAGCTACCTTACACAAATGGGTTTTAACGGCATTCATGAAGTTAATCTATATATATAAAAGAGAACGTACAAAATCCTTTGTCCGCTCATCACGCTAATACGGCTGAACCAATTTCTTTCATTTTTGGGGGGTTATTAGGATTTGGACCCTAGATGGTTTTTATCATATCACTTTAATTTTTAATTACCAGTGTCTTGAGATAATTGACCATTCAAGTGTCCATAACGTACAAATCCTTTGTTATTAGTTCATCATAGGTAAAAATAAACGTGTTTATATGCAACCCGCATGACCGTGTCACTCGGCGGGTTAACATAAATGACAGGCGATATACAGCGGAAAATAGCTTGAATCTTCTGTTTAAAATTTTTTAATTGATTTGCTTATTTTTACAGACACTTTTACAATATGCCAGCACCGGGATGACCGCAGCGAAGCGGGGCGGGTTAACATAAATGACAGGCGATATAATGTTAAGATTTACTGCAATCTTCTATGGTTTTTATCATATCACTTGAAAGCGAAAAAGTAAAAATTATCTAAGTAACAAAGTTTATTGCGTTCCGGGGTGACCGCAGCGAAGCGGGGTGAACGCTGCTAGTTTATTATATTGCTTGTCATCTTAAGAACGATAGTCTCCCCTGCTGGTCGGGGCCGCGGTGGCTCAGTGGTAGAGCGTTCATCTCTGGTACTTGGGGTCCCGGGTTCGATCCCAGTGCCCGCCAAGTGAACTTTGTGGTGGACAAACACCGTGTGCGTGGGTTTTCTCGGGGTTCTCCCATTTCCTCCCACTTTCTTCATTCCATTTCATTCATCATCACCGTCTCCTTTAGCCTAACCGGCATAACCGTGCGTAGGGATGCGCATGAGACGAGTCGAGACAGGATTTTCCTGACAAAATTCGAGTCGACACACACCTCTTCCAATAGAGAAATATACATTTTTCGAGTCGAGACATCACTTTTATAGCACAATTTCGAGACGAAACAGCCACAAATCTTGTCTCGTGCGCATCCCTAACCGTGGGACATAAAAAACCTTAAAGATTTCATTTCATTTTCCCCTGCTGGTCTAGAGTAGTGTACGAACCACTTGCTGCATGGTGTCCTGGGTTCGATTTCCGATGGGAGAACCTTGAAACTTGGTTTGAATTCCACTTTAAATTGTAGATCCCTCTCTCGTAGAGCCTCTGTGCTGAGAAGAGACACTAAACTTCAACAAACATCGACTAACAACCCTACCTCGCAGAATCGACTTGGTACCTAGAAAATTAAAAACATTTTCAAGGTGAAAAGTCAAGGCGCGATTAGTCATATTATAATGGCCAACCACTCTCTTTTTGTTACGTATGGAATTAAGAATAAAAAATTAATAATACATTTTCCATTTTTATTCGCTGGTCGGACGAAACACATTTCCGGCCAGCTGGCCAGCATTTGGCTATTACTGATCTAGATAATAAGTTTGTTGTTTCTATAGAAACTAACGTCCCTTTTCAGGTAACAAATTTATAGGAGTCTTTGACGTACAGTACAGCTTAACGTGGAATTCGAACCATGTCAGCTGCCATCGGGTCTTTCTCACAGGAACTGCGAACGCTAACCACTTACTCACGGGGAAGCTCATGCATATTATACTCTGCTTCTACAGAGGGTTGCGGAGTCATATTAAAAAAAAAAAAAGTTCTCCAGTGTCTTAACTGGTACCTAAAGAATATCTTTTGATGTATATATTTATCAGTGGCGTGTGGTACTGTTTCCGATTGGGGAACAGGCCATTAATAGTAATACACCCTTTGGTATTGTCAAACACAAGGTGTAGCATGCATTAAACCTGGGAAACATTATGTTCATTGTTTTTCTCGGAATTCTCCTGATTGTTGTATGGTTTTGTAAAGTTACTTCCTCGGTAACGCCTTAGTTGATTTTATAATCCAGTTTTGATTAATAGAAGAGAAGTTTTGAAATTTCGCTCTGTTTTAGACCTAGCAGAAAATACTGAGGAAAGATTCAATATTAATTGTAGCTATGTCACTTTTTAAACGTTACTTGTCTGCCATTTTGGGGAGAGGATAGATACTGCACTCATACTTCTTCTAGAAGGTTCGTCGTTCGAAGACATTGCATGCCATTTAAACGTTTTGAGTTGTTCCCAGCCAAACCCATCTGCAGACCCCACTGGTTTTATTCGACTAGTCCAATACGTCGGTTACTCAAATTAGTGGTATACATCTGTATATTTCAGGAATTATAATTTTTTCCCTGATAAAACAGCGAATCATGACTTTTCGAATCCTTGTACCTACATATGAACCATATAATTTTCTTTTAAAAATGATGGTCCACCGGAGTAATTTTACTTTATTCTGATAACTTGTTTTTCTTTCTATTTAGTGCCTGAGAAGTTCTGAATGTTGCAAAGGATGCTGTGATGATGGAAAGTGCGTTACGTGTAAGTATTTTGAGTGTCTCGCGTTCTTTAAAATAGCAATTGCTTGTTATGAAATGCCGCATTTTATTCTGTCATAAGTGAAAAGTCATATGAATTACGATTCTGAAAATCTACATTATCATGAGCCTCAACTATTATTAATTTTCTCCCTGGCAATTTGGACCATTGTGATCATCCAGCAAAAATATTTCGTACTAACCTATGCAGAAAAAAAAAAGTAATAGATCTTGGAAACAAGCACTAAAATCTTATATGCTCCCATTTCACCCTATTTATGACATTTTACGATAGTAATATCTTATTAGAAAGTTTTCGGCAGCTCCCCATCCTCTGTGAGGGGAGTGACCCCACATTCTTGGAAAAACCTCAAACTTACATATTTTTTTTTTTAAAGTTAAAATTCGATACAAACCGTGCAAACCACTCATAGCCTCTAAATTTTGGCTTTATACCCCAAACTAAAAAAAAAAAAAAAAAAAAAAAAACAGCTGGCGTAATCCCTGCTTAATTGTCGTATTAGAACTCACTGTAAAAACACTAAAGTAACACAAGTATGACAAATATAGAGGATGTCGGGAGAAAACAACAACATATCATAAAATAGGCTTATTGAGAAAATTGAGTTTTAATTCGTTAATATCCTACTGTTTAAACGGGTTACTAAACATGCAATATTGTTTATTGTGGTAATTTATTGATTGGAGGAGGCGACCGGACGGCACCTATCTCCCACTTCCGCTTTTGTTAATGCCACTGTTGAAAAAGAAACAGGAAGAAAAATGTTACGAGGAACAGTGAAATTTTCGTACATTTGGCAAATTTTCATGAGGTTCCTTTTTCCCCTCCCAAATGTATTTACGAAAAAAGAAGAGGATGAGAAAAGTACTAGATTTGTTGGTGAACGTAGTAGAACACTAAAATATTATAAAATGTACTAGATCTATACGAAAGTACTAGCGGTGATCACATTGATTTCGACTATAAAATTTTCCAAGTGATAAGACGTGCACATATTCTTGTCAGCTAACAAAGAACTGCACAACTTATACAATTAAATAATAATAATAATAATAATAATAATAATAATAATAATAATAATAATAATAATAATAATAATAATAATAATAATAATAATAAGGCAGCAGAGATAATACATGACAGTAGAGACATTCACGCAAAAGATTAATATTATATAATGATGATCTTGGATGTATGCAGGAATTCATTTCGGGGGTATGAGTGTACATCAGGCGTAAGAGGGGGGAACACGGGGAAACGCCGTCCTCCCACCTGGAAAAAATGTGTATGGCGCCCCCCCAGTTTCTAAAAAATTACAATTGGCAAAGATAAGCAGGGGGAATGGCGTGATGTCATACCGCCACCTACCTTCTCAGAGCCACTTTTACGCCTGGTGTAAATTATATGTAAAATTTGTAAAATTATAATTATTTCTGAAACTACATTTAATTTACAGAGAGGTCCAAGTTTCTAGAGGAAGGGGAGTCTGGACCCCGAAGACCTATCGCTACTTACATCCCTGATGACAACACAACAGAAGCTCTTACTACTATCTACAGTTTAGACTTGTAAAGCACCAGATTGAAAGTGCAGTTTCAGTGCATTAATTTCTGTTTTCAAGGTCTTTAATATAATTCACAAATTAGAATACCCGACAATTATGATACTAATCTGTGGCCTCAGATTCTGGCCTGTAAGAAAATACCTGAAAACCGATATTCATTTCTTAAAACTGTGACCGGGATCCTAATGCATTAATATAACCTATGTAACTTGGAAAGTGACAACTATATAACTTGGAATGATATTTTGACTTACGTTGGCTGTTGCTCCCCTTTCAATATATTAGAAATCAAAATACGTTTCATTTTGAATAGGTCATGAGATGAAAGGAAATGAAAAATAAGGTTTTTTCGTGTCGTCTTTTAATTTCGTTTTATAGATTTCTTGTCTTAATTCTTTCTTGTTTCGTTTCGACACGTACACGTCCGCATTACACGTGCATCTAATACCCCAAATTACGACCTGTTTCAGCGATAAGCCTGATCGAGAAGAGTGAAATAGAACATACTTTATCTATCCATCTTCCCAAAATTCGTCATAACAGTTAGTGTTGTCCAAGAGACGAGACGACGCGAGGAAATAAGGTTTTCTCGTTTCGTAAATTTTTGTACTATTCTAGTCTCGTCTTAATTCTTGCAAAATAATTCCCTCTCTCGTCTCGAAAAAAAATTCTCGTTTTATTTCGTATTTTTGTTCAAAATGTAACACCTGATTTTTTTCCTTAATTTGAGCTAGAAGTTATCAGAATCCTCCTGGGTCACGAAAATTCTACGATGAGTGTGATATAACAACATTTAAACCATATTTATTATTGGAGTATATTATATAATGACTTGACGTACCTTTAAACGTTGATAAATGTTCCTCACTGTGTTCGTACAATCATTTATCAATTTATCCTGTGAATGATGTAACACGAAAACAGTATTTGAGATCCAAGATTAGCGTGAACTAGTGTTGCTCACGAGAAATGTCTCGTCTCGAATTTGAAAAGGAACTTCTCCTTTCGACTCGTCTCGCTTTTGAGAGGAGACGAAAAATTTGTCGTGTCGTAAGCAAGACTAATAGTAATATAATTAAAAAAATATTCGCGAAGACATTTTTGTGGTGTGTTTGTGGAAAACCTTAGCTACACGTAGCAAACGATGATTTTCCTATTAATACGTCATACGCAGAGATTATGGGAAAATTGAAAATTTGTGTAACTTATGTCATATAATGAATTCACAAAATCAATATGTAATAGGGCCTACTGATTATACAAATTGCTTGCGTTGACGGAAGCTGATACGTAATGGGGCCTCGGATTTAATCTAAACTTAATTTTTTTGAGAATTTTTTGTGGAATTCACCAACGCATGTAAACACACAAGTACATGTTTGGATTCAAATGGTCTAAACTTACTCTTTTATGCTTCAATAGAACATAGCGCTATTCTGTTGTATAATTTTCTGTTAATGTTTTTGTGTTTGTATTTGCAGTTTCTGACAGATGCAATCCTGCGGACAACCCTTGCAATGTTCATCAATGTCCTCCGGGGAAAGAATGCTATTTAAACCAAGTGGATTGTGTGGCTTACCCATGTCCTCCTGTTCCCGCATGTCGTCCAAAATAACTTCAGTTTCAATCAGTCAGCTACAGAGACTATTTTTTTAATTGGAACTCCATCAAGTGGACAGTTATTGGGCCTTACTATTTCCGCTACAGTTGAACATCCCTAAGAAGAATCAAGTATACATGATTACAGTGTAAAAGTGTTTGCTCGAAACATTATGCTTATCTTGCTAGTGGCATAAAAAGCACTGCGAACAACAGGAAACGTTAATTTAGAAAAATATTTACTGAAGAAATAGCTAAAGAAACGAAACAGTAATCCATTACTTCTTTGTGGAATGACTGATGTAGGCAGTCAATTAATATAAACCCCGTTTTGAATATAAACACCATTTTCATCCGAATAATGGCTACAATCTCAACCTATCAGTTTGGTTTTGTATGATGAAGATAACAAACTGGTTGCTTAGAAATTATGTAAACCTAATTTTATGATTCTTGCTCTAAAAGCCATTTTAAATGAGTTAATTTGATGCTCTTAATTTCTGAACTTTATTCTCCAATTTACTTTAATATAAAAAATATTTTTCGTACATGTTAACGAAATTTTCATATTCTGTTTTCTTAAATGATTTAGATTGTGTTTATATATAAACAAAGTTAAGATTATTTAAGGGAATTGGATGACAACCTTCATTCACAAATTTCTCTTAATAACGTAGAATAACTACAGGGTGCACAATGAACAATATAATGTAGAAAAATTTTTCACAACCTGTAACTCTGAAATTGTTGAGAATATGATCTATGTTTGTATGAATTATTGTTTGCTTAGAATCACCCATATTATCATTTCCAAAAGAATCGCCACTTCTTCCCGGGAAGGATGGAATAGGATAAGTCTTGCAATATTCTGGTACACAAGATACCAGTGTTTATTACAGTCCCGTACAAGCAGATTATCATTTAACGTATAGCTCCTTCTATTGGACTGTCTATCTCCTGCCAGTTCCTCCATTTCATATCGATACCACGTCTTGTCCTGAGAGACAAAAAAGTCAGTTGCTGCTGTTTCCATTTCCTGCTGGTTAGTCAACTATCGTGATTTTTGGAACTGTGCCATGGACAGAAACAGGTAGTAATTTAAAGGGGCAAAGTCATTACTATCTTTGCCGGTTGTTGACCTGTTCCTGAATCTTTTGTTGCATTTTTCGAGCCGAGTGTGGTTTTGAGTTTCTGTTGTAGCGAGGTGCCCTTTCGGTTCATCAATGCAGGATATTTTTGACGCAGTGCAGCATACATCCACTTCAACGGGTTAAATAAAGATTCGCATTGATGATGCGACCGTTATTAACGAAGTGCAAGTAAATTACCCTTCGAAGTTCTACCACACACGGAGCATGACTTTACGCTTGAAACGGCCCTGCTTGACGACTAGTTCTGGAAATTTTGCCCTTGCTTAACTACAGATTCTTGCGCATTTAGATTAGTGCGCGAAAAACGCTCACTTTTCGTCACATGTGAGAATCCTTTAAGAAAAGGGAAATCACGATGATTTTGTAGCAGTTGCCCGCACACATCCACACTCCTCTGAGCCTGAGCTGACATTAGCTCATGTAGCACAACCAGACGTTGTTGAGCACTTGTTATCACTGCTACAGAAAACTGAGTGAAAATCCTGCCGTAGTGGCGCCCTCCGTAACAAATAGTTCGTTTTTCACTGTATCTCTTAGTCTAGTTTGTCCTTGTGTTTACGATTGATCATGGTATATACGCGCGCCTGCTGTTCGGGTTCTGGAAATATTGCAAGACTTATTACTCATCCTTGCTATATATATTATAGCAAGGATATATATATTGCTAACTCCATAGAACATAAGCGATTATTAACTTATTAAGTACCTTTTTTCTTTTTCATTAGGAACTTCAAAGTTCTCTGATGACATAGCACTGATAGCGGGAAACGAAAAGGACCTGCAGGAAACACTTTCAAACTTGAACGACCAACTGGAAAAAATGCAAAAAGGAAGATAAATAAGAAGTAAACCAAAGTGATAAAATGCACAAGAGCAGGACAAGAAAGGGCAAACATATGGCTAGATGGAAAGAAAATCGAAAATGTTAAGACGTTCCCCTATTTAGGAAGTCTTAATATCCTCGGACGGAAGAAAAGAAAAAGACGCAAGTTTCAGAATAGCAAAATGTAAACAAGCGTTTAATTGGAAAAGAGGACTGCTAACATCGAGAAATGTGTCGCTGGACGTCCGAAAACGATTTATTAAGACCCTGGTATGGAACGAATAATCTGAGTTTTACGTCCCACGATTATGCCGGTTAGGCTAAAGGAGACGGTGATGATGAGTAATGAATGAAATGGTGAAATGAAGAAAGTGGGAGGAAACGGGAGAACCCCGAGAAAACCCACGCATACGGTGTTTGTCCACCACAAAGTTCACTTGGCAGGAGCTGGGATCGAACCCGAGACCCCAAGCACTAGAGGTAAACGCTCTACCACTGAGCCACCGCGGCCCTCCTGGTATGGAACGAGGCGCTTTATGGATCAGAGAAGTGGACATTGAGAAAACCTGAAATTTTCAAGCTGGAAGCACTTGAAATGTGGTGTTGGCGCAGAATGTTACGCATGTCATGGACCAAAGGGAAAAAGGAATGAAGACATACTAAAGGAAGCTAATGAAGGACGACAGATCGTGAAGATATTAGGAAAAAGAAGAAACAGCATGCTTGGCCATCTTATTCGGCACTCCGATTGGATCACCGTGTTGATAAAAAGAAAGACAGAAGGAAAACCAGGAAGAGGAAGACCAAGGTTAGAATATCTAGATGCAGTTACGAAGAAGAGACCTTATCTAAGTATAAAATAGCTCTCCCAAGATTTTCCTGTTGCCCACCGACTTATGGATGAGATGACAAAGACTTCAAAGTTCATACGCTGCAAAGTAGAAAATACAAAACTTAATTTAGAAAAAAGGCTAAGGTGAAAACAATTCATCCTTTGTTTCGAAATGAAAATAAAGAAACAAGTTTTCAGTCATTAGATATTAAAAAGCCGTTAGTGAGAGACCTTTAGATCTGCACGATGTGGGGTGTACTAATAGCAAAGGGTAAGCTAGCGACTTACGGCCACTTTAATATCAATAACTGAAAACCTGTGTTTTGGTTTTCGGATCGGAATAAAGGGTAATTAATTATTTTCACCGTACTCAGTTCTTTTCTTATTTGTTAATTAAGTTGTATATTGAATTATTTCTGGAGAAGAAATTTTGTTTTTGATTAAAACAATTGCCATTTAATAAATGTAAATGTCTAACTTTTCAAATGATCACAGTGACTTCGGACACAAACGAAATCAGAGATTGTTGCTGTAACCTCAGTCGCAATTTTTCTTTTAATGCTTAACTGACAAAATACAATAATAAAATGATACAAAGATACAAGTACCTATGTAAGCATCATTAATTCTTACTTTGAACATAACACTACTTTCACAGGAATAAGGATTACTGCACCTCACGACTTCACGGGTGTGAAGACAAAGTAATTTTTTCGCAGGTTCTTAAGAGTAATTAAACTCGTTCAGCCAGTCAATGAAGCTCCTCAGATTCATTCATCATCAATAGAAAAAAAAATATGTGTACAGTTTTGCAAATCATCTTACGTGAGGCAAGGACGTGAGAGGCAATTGCTCAGTGATCCTTCCAACGTAGAGACGGAATTTTCTAACGATCACTGACCTACCATAACGCTCGTATGGGCTTTTAGCGAGTCCATAACCATCTACGAGTGCTTTACACATAGTTTCATTATTACATTGGATTTTCTTCGGCTTCATCGTGCTGTGAATTTTGTTCATGATAGTTGAGAGAAATATGTTACCGTATGCTTTTCAACGACCTTCCTTACACTTGTTTTTTCCTTTTGAGATTTCTCGAATTGCATGATTCATCCTATCTTCATTGTAGTGAAGATAGCTGCTTATGGAAAACACGTTAATATAATTTGTACACATGGCCGAAATCACCTCACGTACCAAAACTGATCTCCACCCCTGTCTTAATGTAGTGGCTACAGGCCTGATTAACCATAACACTTATGCTACAAGGAAACTCCTAATCGAGCCATCAACCAGTTTCTATGCATACTGAAAAAGGTAGACTAAATACCTGGATATTTGCAAATCCCGAGTATTTATGCATTCTAATGATTGTTTCTAATTTCTGTGGTATGATTATTTTCTTTTTCATTCAAGATGGATTTCGAGAAAAAAAGGAAGTAGACATGTTCGCTTTTGAAAATAAGATTGTCATATAATTACATTCTCATTGACGAATTAATAACGTGCGTGGTTTCTGTGCAGGTGGTCTCCGCTTCAACTTCCGGTGGAGATATTTGCCTCGGGTGCAAATGCAAGTAGTGGTTCAATTCCACTTCAAACAGTACGCCCTGTCTCATGTAGCCTCGATGCTGATAAGGCACAGGAAGATTCAATCAGCCAACGCGTCATAAGATAAGCATCAACCGCTAACTACTTTATATCCCCTAGTTTACTCTTTCGCTCTCCGAAATGTTGATGATGCGTTTCTCTCTCTTTGGGCGGGCGTTTAGAGAGAAAACGTTGATCGCTTCCAAAGTAATGCTATATTAGATACTACCATTCCACGTGAACCGATAGGCAATCAAAACATTTTTTTTTCTATTGCCACTGCAAAAGACTAAAACACGTTTCTGATCATGTCAAGAGAAAAACTTCTTTAAGACACAAAATCACGTTAAATGTAAATTACGATCCTGTCATTGCTACTCTTTGAAGTAACTAACAACAAGTATTACCAACAATAGTTATATGTAACTTTTCATCTTATGATTTGATGCTGTAATTTCCTGAACATCATTGTCTCTGAGGGTAAAACGCTTTACTGGCCTCTTATTCACAGTGGCTACTTCGTACACCTCTAGAAAGACTTGATGAACGTCAATGGCACGTGTAAACCTATTCTGTGTGTTTTAATTTGGAAAAAGACCTCAATCCTCACAAACTTAATTTTAATGATTCTTTCGTTTCGAAAGTCAAATCATAACGTTGGAGACGTTGTGAGTAAAATCAATCATGTTAAGATTCTACCTTTGTTTAAAATTTCAAAGAAAGGTAGACTTCTATATGGTTGGGAAATAGAATATGTATCAAATATGTATACTGAATAGTTGATTTGGAGTTTAGCGTTCCGTTCAGCACGGAGGCTACACGAAAAGTGGAGCTACATCTTAACATGGGATCTAAATCACTCCCATTGGGAATCGAACACAGATCTCTTGAATATATTGCTATGTGGAAGATATTGTAAAGCGATAATTCATGATATCTTTTATTTCTGCAGTCTTAAGTGAAAAGAAGCAGGAGTGTCAGAGCGTATGGTGGCGAACTTAAGTTTTTCAGCACTTCATTGAATATAATGCATTTGAATGAGCTTCATCTAACCTGTGAAATATACAACCCGCCAATTTTATGACTATGGTTGGTTGTATAGCATCCAGGCATGAAACTGAACTCTTTGTGGTTGACCAAAATAGGAATTCTTAGTTATGCTTCTCTAGAATTGAATTGATTTTAGTTTAGCGTCCCTTTCAGCAGCGAGGCTATATGAGACGTGGACCTACTGATTAACGTGGAGTCCGAACCACATGAGCTCCCGCCGGGAATTGAACCCGGGTCTCCCACGCCACAGGCGCGTACGCTAACCGCTTAGCCACGAGGGAGATCTACGCTTCTCTAGAGACCATAAGTCATAACGGTAATGCAATTAAAAAAAAAAGATAAAATGTAAATCAATGTAAAAAAATGGTAACATGGGTGGTCCAGGCAAGTTTATATTTTATTAGACCGAGATTTCGCTTCGTCGCTAGACTACTTGGCCTCATGGTTAATACTCTTAACTTGAACGTCTAAATCTTGAATTCAAATCTTTCCTTCAGCATTTTCAATGTTCTTCTACGATGTAGCAAAGTTACTAAAATAAAATGTTTGGATGGAATATAAAATATCAGTTATGTATGTTTTGGGATCTTTCGGCTGAGGGGGAGATATCTAAGTGGGTCACAGTTTAACTTATCACATCTATCTATTAAAATACTACAATAGCAATTAAAAGCGCTTTTTTTTTTGTAAAGGTAAGGGGTTAGGTTTAGGAAACTTCTTTAATCATTTATTTTGGTTTATATAATCATACTTGGCTTCATATCAAATAGACTAACCCCAGCCATTAAAGGGTTACGCCCTCTCTTTGGCATAGGTTTTAATACGTATTGGTGTTGCTAATACAGGTAAAATTAAAAGCGCCTGAGCTCCAACCTATAACTTTAGCTTTCAAATCTTTCATTTACGGTTATGTGTGATTTCACGTTTAACAGAGACAAACATGTTAAGTATTTGTACTTTAAATAGTCTAAATTAGTTAACTATATCTTTTTCATAAAGTTTATGATATAAAATTATTGTTCAAAGCCTTTGTATTTTAATAAGCCTTCTCTAAAATCAATGCATGTGAGTTGTGCTTTCATCTTCCGAGTTCTTTTAAACTATGTTTATATGTTTGTGGTCAATCTTTTCGACAATGAGATCTCGGAAACTACAGGCTCTAGAAAGATGACGTTTTCACTGATCGATTGGAAATTTTGCGTAGATTGTCCAGTTTTAATTGAATATTTTACAAAAACATGGCCATTATTTCTTTATAACATTTTTTTAGGGTACGCTGGAAGCATTGAATTTTTTTTAAAACCTAAAGCATCATATCCTATGTGTTATACATTCCAACACCACAATGTTGTATATTGGGGTTGTATATGTCTCAGGCGTTTGTTCCATGGCCAAATAATAGTGAAAAAGGATGGATAACCATTTCTCGAGTCTTAAGATAAATCTTTATGTTTTGAGTGTTTTGCCCAATGAACACCATATATAACTGACATTATAATTAATTGTATATGTAATGTATTTGCTTATTACATACTGCATGCAAGAAGAAAGAAAACACTGGTCATACTTGAATTAGAAACTCAACCGGAAGTAGGCTCAAATCTTGCAAACGGTGCGAGATATTGAGAAAAAATAATCGAAAATATCTCCCCTTTATGATACCTCTTGCCGATTTTTTTTTAAAAATCAAGACGTCTTTCACTTGTGTGTGTAAAGGGACATGTACATATGTTGTGAGGAATGATAAGGAGATTTTTGCTCATATGCGAATGATGCGCTGTGTAGAGAGCGCAGGTTCGGCTAGTGTTTAATTAATATTTTTAAGACTTAATTTTACAATGAATATCTGTGAGTGTTTCAACTACAATATAACTATTTCCTTAATATGCGTTAGAATCGGAAAAGCGTTCGACGATAGATGAACTTAGCACAGGAGATAGACACAGTTTTAGTTTTCAACCTGGAAGGGAAAGTAATAAGGAAAAATGCTGGAATTTCTGCAAAAAGAGAGAACAGGAGAGAAAGAAAGGGAGGGAGAAAGCTTGTTAGAGAGGACAGGAAGATGTGTAATGACGTTGTACAGCACAAAGCTTGTTGTTTACCTTTCTATCTTATTTTCTCTTCTATATGAGTCTTTCTCCTCCTGTTATTTCCTAATTATTACTACTATTCATGTAACTAATGATTCACGTAAAAATTTTGAACACCACGTACGCGTTACTACTCACGCATTGAAGGAGTTTCCACAATGGTCAACTTATTTATTTCTGGCAGGCTTCACAACTAACAAGTAAACCTTACGTTTGGGTGAATCGAGTTGCTGACTGAGACACATATGAGAAAGTAGTACTAAATGTGGTCAGTATTTCAGTGAAGTTGTAGGTGCGAAGCTCCAGGGGTTTAGGAGATACAGCTACCAGAACATCACATGGAAGTACATAATAGTCTTCATACAGTTGGAGGTAAAAGCCCTGTAAGACCTCTTCTAACGACAAAAGGTGAATAACAAATATATGGGTACATATTAGGACTAGGGGGAAGTCATATAGTAAGAGTATACCTGACGGCGGCCATCTTGAAATCCGCCATTTTGAATTAAGATTAAGTTTTTAAAATAGGAATAGGGTCATGTGATACATGATTTAAGGCGCAAATTTAATCAGATGAACAATGGTGACGTTAATTTTGATTTACGCGCAATTGGTAAAAAGTTACAGGGAAATTAAATATTGTTGCAGCATATGTATTAGTCCTTTACCCCACCCTGTAAATTTTGTGTTAATGATAATAATTAAATAAAAAGCATGTGGATAAATATTAGGTCTATGGTAAGAGTTGCCTTGATGACGGCCATGTTGAAATCCGCCATTTTGAATCAGACAAAAGTTTAAAAAAAAACGCGTAACAGTGACATCTTATTAATCGCAAAATTTACCATAAATCCAACGGTATAACAATTTTTGCTTTATCATTAACCAGCACAAAATTAAATGGGAATAGAGTAATGCAATAGATGACTTCGGGCTAGAAGTTAATAAGAAATACAATGGTGGCGTTACAATGTTTGTGCAAGTCATGCACTCTTTTCTGAACTACATATTGATTGTACTAATTGAGGACTTTTCTGGAAGAAACACCCAAGTTCAATTATGACTCAATTCCACTTTGGTCATTTTTCCTTAAATTAGCAACTTGTTTATGCGATAACAAATGCTGGTTAATGATAAAGCAAAAATTGTTATACCGTTGGATTTATGGTAAAATTTGCTATTAATAAGGTGTCACTGTTATGCGTTTTGTTTAAAACTTTTGTCTGATTCAAAATGGCGGATTTCAACATGGCCGTCATCAAGGCAACTCTTACCATAGACCTAATATTTATCCACATGCTTTTTATTTAATTATTATCATTAACACAAAATTTACAAGGTGGGGTAAAGGACTAATACATATTCTGCAACAATATTTAATTTCCCTGTAACTTTTTACCAATTGCGCGTAAACCAAAATTAACGTCACCATTGTTCATCTGATTAAATTTGCGCCTTAAATCATGTATCACATGACCCTATTCCTATTTTAAAAACTTAACCTTAATTCAAAATGGCGGATTTCAAGATAGCCGATTTCAGGTATACTCTTACTATATGACTTCCCCCTAATCCTAATATGTACCCATATATTTGTTATTCACCTTTTGTCGTTAGAAGAGGTCTTACAGGGCTTTACCTCCAACTGTATGAAGACTATTATGTACTTCCATGTGATGTTCTGGTAGCTGTATCTCCTAAACCCCTGGAGCTTCGCACCTACAACTTCACTGAAATACTGACCACATTTAGTACTACTTTCTCATATGTGTCTCAGTCAGCAACTCGATTCACCCAAACGTAAAGTTTACTTGTAAGAATTGCAGTTTTGCTAATCTAATCCAGAAAGAACTGTTATATTCATCCCTGCATGCTATACAACCACCCAGAGCTATATGATTGGCGGGTTGTATAAGTCACAGGTTTACGTGAAGCTCATTTAAATACATTTTATTTGATGAATGAAAAAAATGAAAATGAAAAAAATGAAACGAAATCTTTACGTCCTACGGTTATGCCAGCTATGCTAAAGGAGACGGTGATGATGAGAAATTAACCCCGCAGCACTGACGCTTGTTAATGAGACTTGAGCACTGGCGCCTAGTCTCACAGACCCATTTGTTAAATTTTAAATCTTTACCTAACAATTTTTGTTGATAATTTTATTTTGTTATCACAAGGTAATGAATCTTGTTCAGAAGTCTATTGAAAAATAAAATTTTCAATTTGAACTCCAATCATAACCAACGACTAGCTATTAGTAACAGGCTACAAAAACAGGAGACATGAGTCTGTGAGACTTGGCACCAGTGTCGCCGGGTTAACCCTTATCCGGGATCTGGGGCCTCCCAGGCCCAGTAGCTTTATTATTTTTCGAATTTTTCAATAACCATACATATTTCGATTACATAAAATTTTGAATTCTTCTATCCTTAGTCGAAGTTAAAATCATGAACATATCGTGTTGGTAAAGCTAATGGATTTTTTTAAAGTTGAAAACCCTTTCCTGACGTAACCGGGCACAAATACCGACTGATTCGGATGGTGGAAGGCCGTTTACCCTTGCGGGTTTGACAAAACATTGCGTTTTCTAAATAGAATTTGGCTAAGGGAATCCACTTTGACAGAATACAGAAAGATTCGAAGCCGACAAAACAATCATAGAAAACGGGAATCATCTTTACACAGTGCTTGAAGTGAAAAAAAAGCAGAGGCAGTATGTTTTATTACGATTTTGACTCGACATACCGGCTATCTAAATGTTGAAATACAGTGAGGGTATGTTGCCTAAAAGATTGCATTTCTATTACATAATGAGTGAAAACCATTGGAGAGCTTCTCTTTAGTTATGGGAGCGGGATCATGGAGAGATTTTGATCCCTCGCCAACAACTTTTTGAAAAAAAAAAAATTAAATATCCTCTGATGCTTTATTATAGAGAATTATATACGAAAATGCTCAAAAGCCGAGTTTTTATATTAACAATTTCCTGGGAGGAAGCTCCCGTACCATTCAACTGAGAGGTATTCTAAATTTCCGGAAAAATCGCCTCCACAACGGGCAACACCTAATTCCGCTCATGCTCAAAACACATTTTTAAGACAAGAAAACACACACACACACACACACACACACACATATATATATATATATATATATATATATATATATATATATATATATATATATATATATATATATATATATATATATATATACGAAAGAAACAATTCAGTATGGAACATCAAAGTATAAACTAGATGAATTTCTTTGAAGACACCTAATTTGAAAAACAAAAGGTAGGAGAAAGATAATAAAAAGGTTGGTGTTGTTGGTCTAATAACAGGATATAAATATAACTATTTATCAAAGAGAATCATGTCTGAATTGTTATAAAACATTATAAAAGTACTAGAAACCTAATACAAGCCTAATTTCTAAAAGAGTCCGGTCTCCCGTTATTATGTATAGTAAGTAAGGCACTTAAGGGTCCTCACTACTGCGAAATTAAACTACCGCTAATTTTAGAGTTTTTCTATAATATCCTCAAAACAGATAAAAATATCCGAAAAGCAGAAACGTAGTGAACTAAACAATACGATTTTGGGTGTGATACCGTTATCACAACTCATCTATCTGCTTTCGATTTGCAACTGTAGATAGATTTAGCAATTTTTGCGCGTTAATTATTTCTACATAAGAAATAAAATCTTTTTACATGCAAAGCTATTCGTCAATTTCTGTGTATAAAAATATATTTATTCAAGATATTTAGCATCTACTCTCCAGTGACGGTAAGGTATGTCTTGATCACTAAAAAATGAGATTCGGTATGCCTTCATCACTGAAAAACCAAGGCGGTATGGCATACCACCGCATACCGTCTCATTTCGACCACTGTTTTCACACTGAAGAAAGCAGAACTAGAGCACTGTGGGTGGACCAGCATTTTGAGCTATGGTGATCCAGTTGGCAACATTGGCTTCCTTACTCCCACAAGTCCACGATAACATTATGCATGCACAGAATACGTGCAGTGTTTAAAGTTGCTTATCGTATGCAATCCACGCCTTGCATCTGAAAGAGTGTAACCATTTTTCCTCTGGGAAAGAAGCGGACATACAAAACCTCTTTTATTTTTCTACAACAAAATTCCTTCTCACGTCCTGAACTTAAGGGGGTTGGATCTCCTTTCTTTCATAGTGGGGGGATCGAAAAAAAGATTCTCAGGGCGGGAGGAAGCAAAATACAAATAACATAAAAAAGAAAAGTAGAATAAAAGAATAAGAAAACAAGAGCAAAATAAGATAGAAACTAGAGATAAGATGAAGAAAGAAACGTTGCCTATAGCGAAACAAGGTAGCCTAGCTAAGGAAATCTCGCTACCTTCGTATCCCGTATACAATGCAACCAAATACAAATCACAAACATTTCGAGAGCTTGAAATGTATTACCTGTGTTAGGTTTCAGTAATAATAATAATAATAATAATAATAATAATAATAATAATAATAATAATAATAATAATAATAATAATAATAATAATAATAATAATAATAATAATAGTTTAATTTAATTTAATTAAAAATATATTTAAAGTGCTGAGAACAGCGTGAACTAAGTATAGCACTGTACAAGGTAATTGAATATTTTGTGCATAATAGAATTTAAAGGCTTAAAATTCAATGTTAGTACTATATATAAAAGTACAAGTGCAATATTTCATACTTTAAAACTGAGTCATATAACGTAAAATAGAATAAAGTAAAAGCACTAAAATAGCCCTAATCTTAATGATTAGATTGTCTAATAACAGGATATAAATATAACTATTTATCAAAGAGAATCATGTCTGAATTGTTATAAAACATTATAAAAGTACTAGAAACCTAATACAAGCCTAATTTCTAAAAGAGTCCGGTCTCCCGTTATTATGTATAGTAAGTAAGGCACTTAAGGGTCCTCACTACTGCGAAATTAAACTACCGCTAATTTTAGAGTTTTTCTATAATATCCTCAAAACAGATAAAAATATCCGAAAAGCAGAAACGTAGTGAACTAAACAATACGATTTTGGGTGTGATACCGTTATCACAACTCATCTATCTGCTTTCGATTTGCAACTGTAGATAGATTTAGCAATTTTTGCGGGTTCTGTAAATAGCGGGATACCAAAAGCAGATAGGTGAATTGTAGTAAAGGTATCACATGCAGAATTATATTGCCTAGTTCACTATGTTTCTGCTTTTCGAATATTTTTATTAGTTTTGAAGGTATTACAGAAAAACTTTAAAATTAGCAGTAGTTTAATTTCGCTATAGTGAAGACCCTTAATACAGAGCTCTTACTTTATAAGTTGGTACTCTGTGTGATATATTATTTATAAGATACTCAGTGTACAATTTATTTTCTAGAATGGACTCTAAAAATATTAATGCTTGTTGTTCTCTTCTTTGTGATAAAGAGTACAGAATTACTGTACTGTACTGTACTGTAACCTAACCTAACCTAACCTAGCCGAAGGCTAGTTATTAAATACATATTTAAAAAAAAAAAACGTATTCTGATTATACATAAAATAGCAGAAGTTTCCGTTCTCCTCTCGGGAAGATAAGGTGTAATGCATATAAAACCTGAAATTTAAATTGTCAGACTCGGCACTTTATGTATAACTAAAGGAAATTTCAATATAATAAATATGTCCTTCTTTCTGCTCTTAAAACATGTGTTCCCCTATTTTTAATTAAGAATCTATGTACTGAATTCTAGACCTCCAACGTAAGCGAATCTTGACATTCGACAGACTCTGAAGAAAGGAAGGGAAGTTTGAATATTATAGAAATGTCGCCGTAAGAAACGGGATTTTTGAAGGCGCTGAAATACGATATTTCCTTATTTTAAAGAAGAGTTTATAGGTTGAGTTTCATTTCTCTAATTTCATGAATGTGTGAGATACTAAGAGTGAGATACAAACAAAAAAAAACTTTAAAAACCTCTTTATTTCCCTTGGAATACATGCTCCAAAAAATCCTTTCTTATTTCTTGTCTCCGTGATAAAAGGAATAGGCCTAGGCCGGGAGTGCACAAACAAGGGCCTATGTGCGATCATGACATAAATAACAAACCTCGAGTGAACAGGATATGACGCGATGATACTCCATTGTGTCAAACAGTTTTTGGCAATAGTGATCGTTTCTTTTTCAAAATCACAATCCTCCACCCTCGAAACTAATATTGCATTATCACTAGGCACAAGATTAGTTTATTTATTTAGTGCTGGAGAAGAAAACAGAATTTGGAGATAGGTCAACATATTACGTGTCATGTCTTTATACTTTCACATTGTCAGCATATACTTAAAAAACTAAACTACTGTTCTCTATTAACATAAGATAATCCTTTTCAAAGTAAACAGCAAGGATAATTGTGCATAAATGAAATTCAAGAAACCTATTTTAAAAGGTCTGAAACTGGTGCACCAACAAACTTAAATCTTCCCTTTGACGAAAGTTACACATTTAGGGGCACTTATACGTAGTGGTAGAAGGTGATGCTCACTCTTTTCTTTCTTATAGGTGAGAACTAAAAATTGGTAAATGTCAATTAAAGATAGATCGTGGGTATAAAATTTACTACATAATAATATTACGTATATGTTATATTTCTTGCTATTTACCTTTTCATACAAAAATATCTTCCCATATTTTTCAAAAACCAAAATTAATCGTGTTATAATAAACGTCTATTATATTTCTTGATATTTGCCTTTCTATGTAACAGAAACAATCTCTTATATAACAAATCCAAACATGACAAACGCAGCATCGAATAGTGTGTGCTCCCGATACCATAAGCACTTTCTTTCGTTTCTTTGTGAGCTAGTGGAGTACATCTAAGGAATATTCTGTCCAAATTTCACGTTTATTTTTACCTAAAGAAGTATCGTCTAGGCGATGATGAGCGATCACTTCCACTCTTTTATGTAGATTATGCTATTAGTGTTACCCAACATAATGTCGAGGGAGAATTTTCGAGATGACACCGAACTCTTCCAATAAACACGTTTTTTTTTCTTAAAGACAACACTTTTAGGCCTACTTTTCAAGATAAAATCTCTTCTAATAAACATGTTTTTAAAGACAACACTTTCACGCCTCTTTTTCAAGACGAAACAGCCTCAAATCTCGTCTCTTGTCTAACACTATTTTTAATCTTTGTTATACTATACTCATAAAACATTTTGTTTTAAACAATGGAAAATTTAATATAGTTCCCTTCAATACAGCTTATTTGAATTATACTTACATAACCTAAGAAATTAATGTGATTTATTGAAGAATTCGTAAATACGGTGTAAAAGGACAGTTTATTTTAAATAAATATCGTCTTAATTAATTATTCTATTTTTCTTAAGTCTTTTAAGCAATGAAAGAAATCCAGTTTGTAATTTGAATTGCTCAGATACAGTGTTTTGCCTTCGTAATGCAAAATATGATACTGAGAATGTGATAACTACTAGAAGCGCATGCACATACTTCAAGAATATTCAGATCTTTGACCTAAATGATTCATGAAAAACATTCAATCTTATTAATAAAATAAAAAAAAAACATAGTAAAATTTTTTCTCTAATTTGTGGCAACCCTGCGTATATTTTATCATATATGAAAATCTCCAGCCCCCGTTCTGACAATTAGCCAAGCGTTTCGCGCCTGTCATGGATTTCCAGTTCATGATCAATAGCAAGATAAGATACTTGAGGAAATGTCCAACACTTTAACGGTTGGGCAAAACATACTTGAGCAACTGACCCGATCCCGTCTTCACGTATGATTTTTCTGTTTTGATATCGTCCATCAATTGTTGTCACCTTCACCCCTCCCTCTCTTCCCTGTCACCATACCCTCTAGGATGTTCCTCATTATATAGTTTCTTCTTAGCCAATGTCCCAATCAGTTTCTCATCCTCTTTTTAATAATATCTAAGATTGTTCTTTTTTCCCCACCATTTCTAACACAGTTTCATTTATTTTCCATTCGACCCAGCTAATTCTCTCCATTCCCTTTCACCCCATATTTCGAAAACTTCCAGTCGTTTTTCATAATTTTTGCCTAATATCCATGTTTCTGCTCCATTCAACAATACTCCACACGAAGCATTTTATGATTCTTTTTCTCAACTCTTTATTCAAGGTCCCACAAAATAGTATTTTTTTCTCTCTAAAAGTATACAAGAAATATATTGTAAGGATCCTCGTCTTCGAGTGCGAGAACATATGCATATACAATACGTGCTATCGTTTACAATCATCAGTACAACAGACGATACACATAAAGGAACCAGAAAGACACGAAACCAGCACGACGGGAAGCGAGGAGGAACGAGCTACCCAGAAATTGCCTATAAAAGTGGATCCGAAGAGGAAAGAAATATCAGTTGAACACTCATCGCTTAACTTACACCTGCTCCTGAGGTTGCTCTGGACGAAGGAGTATCATCTTGCCCAAATCCCTGGAGGCTGCCATGAGGTACGGGGATTTCTGGCCACAACCTGAACCTCTGGAGGCTGACATGAGGTAAGGAGTTTACCAAAGTTCCGTATCCTGAAGTCGCTACAGACCCCTTGAAGCGGCTATGAGTTAAAAGGTTCCCGTGTAGAACATTTCTTTTCTTCTCCTCACTTGTTTTAAGGAATATTCTGATATATTCTCTATGTAGATACAAAGACTGTTTTGTAATAGTTTATAAAATAAATTAGGCGAAGAGCAAAATCCCGGACTACTATTGTCTCTACCTAATAGACATTCAGTATTCATATACAATTGACTGAAGAAATATAAATGAATGAGGAAGGAGATTCATCTTTATAGTACGTGCAAAAATTTCAACTAACTTATTTGATCAAACTACCATCAATGAAAACGTTTGATACGAAAAATTTAATGGAAAACTATTATGTTGTACGTGTATAAGTTAATGGGTTTAAAGGAACATTAGTGGAAAAGCGATATACGATAACTGTATGCTATGTAATAACGCAATTAAATCCATTACGCTTATCACTGCATCATACTTGTTTTTTGTCTGTACATTGGAACAATTTCTTCTGATTAATGGACGAAATATATCACGCCATCTGCATAATGGACATTTGTAGGGTACGCATTGAAATTGGTGGACGTAAATTCAATATTTGTCGAATGGTGTTTCAGAGTTAATGTCTTCAGTGTTTGGTGAAAGTAAAGATCTAAAGAAAGGAATACGAATGCATTTCCAACTGCTGAGTAAAAGTGAGTTGTCATTTACTGCAGAGATTTATTTCTAGCGTCTTGTAAATTGGCTATTGGTTTAATCTCTGATTTTTAAAAAAAGCTTATTTCGTGTACTTCGTTTCTTCAACGCTTCGTCTATAATTAGAATTATTGCTAATAACAACAATTTTGCCTTCAAAATAATAGAAAGTAGTAAAGGTTTGGTCATGGTTTAAAACAAACTGAATGATGAAAACCTCGTATACATATCCTAAATACTGATTACGACTTATTGGATTGACACTTTTCGCCATAAGAAACTGAAGCTCAGATGAAAGAATTGCCACCTTTTGATGAGCCTAGAACAGAACATAGTTACCGAGTTTGTGCATATCACCGATTCCTCTGTCCCAAATTTGTATATTGTACAATTTATTAAGAATATTTTATTAATAAATGAAAATTGCAATAAAAATTTGAACCCAGAAACTTCCGAAACAGAAAATTTGCAGCATCGGTTTTTGAGAAAAATGAAATGAAATCTTTAAATTTTACAACCCACGGTTATGCCAGCTAGGCTAAAGGAGATGGTAATGATGAGAAATGGAGGAAATAGTGGAATGAAGAATGCGGGAGGAAACGAGAGAACCCCGAGGTGTTTGTCCACCACAAAGCTTACTTGCAGCAAGCTGGAATCGAACCAAGGACCCCATGCACCAAAGGTGAACGCTCTACCGCTGAGCCATTGCGCCCCGGTTAGCTTGTTGAACAGAAGTTATGAACTATTGAACTGGTGAAAGAATTGAAGGTTATTTCATTGCAGCCAACATGAAACATTTTAGTGATAAAAGCATGTCGATATCTCGATACTCATAAGTACATTTCGATAGTCATAGATGAATCAAAATGTACAAATCTCTCCAAGAATTTCTGTCGCATTTTTGTGTTTTTTTCTCTCGCGATAATTTGGCATCCATCATATAATGTATCTTTAGCCGTAATGCAGAAAGCTGAAAATCTTAAAATTTATGGTTTTTCGCCTAATTTGAGACAGGTGGCAACCATAGATGTAACCTACTGTAACTGTAAGTAAAATCCGCGAATTTACTATGGCTGTGTAAACTAACGTTTCAATCGAAGTTAAATCATGCTCAAAACGAAAAAAAATTAACTTTGAGATACAGTTCATAACAAATTTTGATCGAAGGTGTGTAAATTCGTTTACTTTACGATTTTTTTTGTTACCTCATTTGAGCATAATATGACGCGATTGAAGAGTAAAAAGTATTTACTTAGCTTCACTTTTGCAAAATTATCCTTGAATTAGAATAATATACTTAGCTCAAGTTTTCCCTAAATAAAGTACAAAAGTATCAATATGCTTTCCAATGTAATTAGAATAATAAAATTGTGAAAATATTGAACCAAAATCTTTGTAAGTAATTATGGTTAAAGTTCTTGAAATTTATTTAACCTTAATGTGACAAGTTTGGATAGAATTAAGGAATAAACTAAAGTGATCTTATACATTAAGATGAACAAACTTATATTGCGTAACATGTGTCGAATGGTGGTAGGGTAAAGGCACCAGTGGTCATCACTTCAAGGTTGAAAAATTACTCTTTTTTGTCTTTGCTGCGAGCATCGTGAATCTTTGACCATGTAGTTACAATTTAAAGTCCAATAGCCATTGAAGGAAAAACAATATATTTTGAAATCCCTTGTAAAATTCCTTGAGTCTTCACCTCAAAATCGAAATGTTCCAGTGGTCGTCAGGGTTTTGCACCAGTGTTCGTCACTCACATAACTTGGCATAATTTACTCAAAAACTAACTGTTTAAGGCTAATAATGGAGTATAAAGTACTAAGCTTAAGAACTGTACATCATCATTTTTATCACTCAAGAAAAGTAATAAAAATGTTTTTAAGTAGGCTCTACCTGCTTTCTGTAAGAAAGCTTAAACAATATATCTATATTGTATTTACATGCTGTTATTGCTCATTAACATTTTGTTTGAGAACTCACGATCAGGCCTAGGGATGTGCACGAGATAAGATTTAAATGAGTTTTTGTTAAAATTAAAATAACTTTTTTCTGATATAAAAGTTGACAAAATTAAAATGTTCTTGAGAAGTATACACAGTCGAGTATTTTTCAATTTGTTCAACTGAAAGACCAAGCCTTTTGCACTATATATATATATTTGTAGATGAAATACAAATATTTCCCTTACAACTGTCAATGCCGAAAATTGGTTATGGTTTTGATTTCCAGTGAGCAAAAGCGTTTGAATTCTTACAAGTTAAGTTAAGTTTCGTCAAAAGAGAAAGTCTGCCAGAGATTTGTGAGTGCATTTGCCGGGTAATATTTTTCATAATAAATACAATGTTGCACTTTATACTAAAATTAAATATTAGCATTATTCGTACTTTTACTAAATAAATGTTGTACTTTTATTGATACAAGTAGATTGAAGCTGAGCAAAGTAATTTCATATTTATTCTTTTCTTTCATTTCAGATATCAAAGCAGAAGTATAAAATTTCAACACATTATTTGTCTTTACTCTCTCTCTCTCTCTGTAAGGAGTAAGCGTACAGTGTATTTATATCCATTAATCATTGGAACGAGTTTGTCGATAGGAGCAACTCAATCTTTAAATTTTGTAGACACGTGTCACCATGATCATCAGCTGTCAGAAGCTATAAGTCAGCTGTGTGTTTCCCAGTTTCCAGAAGCTCATGTTGTCAATATAATTTTTCAACAACACTTTGCATCGCTAGCTTCTCTCCTCCACCAGTACCTTGGCAGTGTTGGGTAAGTTACTTGAGAAAATGTAACGCGTTACAAGTTACTTTACTAACGCGTTACTTTTAAGTCCGAAACTTAAAATTTGAAAAAAAAAATATGACTTCAATTTTCCATACTACTATTACTACCGCTATTATTATTATTATTATTATTATTATTATTATTATTATTATTATTATTATTATTATTATTATTATTATTATTATTATTATAACAACACTGTATATAAACATGAAAGATAGGCGGTTTGTATTTGAATACTAAAAAACTAGTTGATTGCCTACCTCGGTAGTCGTGAAGTCTAGGAGTCAAGGACATTGATCACTAGCTTCTGAATTTGGGTTAAGGGTCTAGGTTGAGTATTCGGGCTCGAGCCAGACACTATTAAAAGTTAAAGGGCACTGGCCAAATATGTTCAAAACTGAACTGCTCGGCCCGGGTTTAGAATTGTCAACGACTCGAGCAGCTCGGCTCACAGCTCATTCACTATAGACCCGAAGTGAGCCGAGCCAACAACTCACCCAACCGACGGCTAGAGCCCTCGGCTCAGTTGAGCCGAACCGAGCAGATGGCTCATCCCTACCAAGTCAGCTCGAGCCGATGGTTCACCCCAAGCGAGCGGGCTCGAGCCATCTTCTCAGTTGAGCCGAGCCGAGCTGAGCTTGCTATAAAAAATCTCTTGTGGTCTCGTTATCGAGACGAGACGAGATGCGAACAGTGTCCCCTCTCGTGAGCAACACTAAAATTATTCCATATTACTGTTTAGCTTACATTTCTTATGGCTTTCGTTTTCCAGTGTAATCAGGCCATGATTTCAAGACAAGTTAAAACGAACGAGTCATTTATCAAACTCGACTGGACTGGAAACTCGACGCGAAAATATGAATCGACTCGTAACTTGACTCGAGGATATTACCTTTGACTTGACTCGAAACTCGACTTGAATGCGAGTCGAGTCGAGTTTTAGATTGACTCGTGCACAACCCTATGCGTTAGAAAAAATGGTTGCTTATTATTATTCTGCTAAACTAATTATATAATAATAACAATGTTGTTATGTACAATTAAAAATACAGAATATAGAGAAACATTACACTACAACTAATAAAATGAGAACACATGAACTGGGAGTGAATCAAAACTTGCCAGTAACTCTAAAATCGATACATGCTTTTTAATTTACGGCTTGTCACTACACTGCCAGAATAGTAAATCTGTTCTTTCCCGCGTGTCACTGTACTGACACAGGCGAAAGGTTTACTTTGACCCGCGAGCACACATATTTTTTTTTTAAATGATATGCCTTATTGTATGAAGAGATAGTCCATAGTGAAAGGAACCAAAAACGTTGGTTCTCAACCGGTGTGCTCGCGGGTCAAAGTAGACCTTTCGCCTGTGTCAGTACAGTGACACGCGGGAAAGAACGGATTTACTATTCTGGCTGACAAGCCGTAAAATAAAGGTTAAAGCTAGTTTCAAACTCTATAATCAACGGGACTCTAGGATAAGCAAACTGATCTGAAAGTGAAACTGAAGGAAAGCAGACATACCATCAGCAAACTATTTTCTAGTAATAAAGTATGCCTGCTCATCAGAACACAGTTTATTCATATTAACCCCTTACTGTAAATAATTAATTATGGCACCCTAGTTGTTGATAAATATTTTCCGCCGGGGCACTTCAGACACTTTACTTTTAAATTCAGTCCACCATCATCCTCAGTTCTTAAGAAAAAAGTATTTTTCAAATGTTCGAACGGTAAAATATTTTCGTTCTCCATCTTTATAAAAAATAACACCAATAAAAGTACAATAGAGTACCGGTATCATTGCACTCCTAGTTCACTCACTGAATATATTGATTTGGAGCTGTCAAAATCTACGACAATATGTTCCAGGTGCTTGCAATCAGTACACGTGATTTCCTTAAGGCTGTCCTCATCTTCCAAAAACAGCAAGTGGCACTACGAACTTATCTGTTTCTTTGTGTGTCTGTGATTGTCGGTCACTGACATACGTAGTTCATGCTCGATTGTTTCATTCTGAGAAATTCACTTACAAGAAAGAAACATGTTTCCGAAAAAAATTATACATATATTGTAGTTACTCATCCGAAATGTAACGCGAAAAAAGTAACGCTAACTAGGTACGTTACTTAAAAAATTGTAACGCGTTACCGTTACAGTTACTTTGGAAAAAATGTAACGCGTTACTAGGAAACGTTACTTAAAAAGTAACGCGTTACAAGAAACGCGTTACTTGCGTTACGTTACTTCCCAAGACTGTACCTTGGGAAACAAACAGTTTCTGCCACTATTATTAACGCCAGCGTAGTACCAAACGATATTAACTACCGATCTAAAGAAACTCTCAGAGACGAAGACCTTACAATACTCTTTGTGTGTAACTGGAAATATGTTGAGAGTTTGGCTTCTGAGACTGATACGTTTTACTGGAAGAAATGAGCAAGATTTCTTGCAACATACACGTCTGACGTAAGTGAACAAGACTTATCTGATATTTTACCCAGTAAAATAAGCAGACGACTGTTGAGATTAGCACTATTGTACATTAGAGGCAAACTTCAAAATGACTCCCCAATTTGTAGTTTTAATTATGAATTCAAAAATGTTACAGCAGTATCACAGAATCCTTTTCTGCAGTTGTACATTACGCAAAAAAGTGAGTTTAGATTCGCTTGATGATGCAAAAAGTGTTTTCACCTTTGCCTACTCCCTTTCCAAGACATCTAACCTCCATGGACATACAGTATATTGCGTGTAAATACTATATACCACTCTATATTACCGACGTTTCTGTTTGAAAACAGGAATGGGCGTGACTGGAGCGGAGGCTATCAGTTTAAAATTTTTGGAGTTCTCAATACTGACATGAATTACACTCCCGATTTTGTAAAAGTGAACGGATGGAGTCAGTTTGGACAACGCCTTCCGAATGGAAGTTTCACTAGTGTAATAGGAGATATTCAGAGAAATGAAGCAGATATTGCGTACGCCAGTATGTTTCTGATTCACTACAGATTTGAAGTTATAGAGTTTTCAGAATACACAAGCATTGGCAAAACAGTAGTTACGATTCCCAAGGATGACGCAATTTCTCCCTGGAAGGCTCTGCTGAACATGTATCAAATTGATATGTGGCTGGCAATATTATCATCACTTGTAGCAGCTCTAATAGCTTGTAAACTAACGCAAATATTTACAACAATCAAGAAAGACGAAGAAATTGTTCCCTTAGCTTTAAGAATGTTTGGCGTTTTTCTTCAAGTATCCGTAATGCAACCAAAGCTCTACCAAATAAGATTAATTTTCTTCGCTTGGGTTTATTTCAGTTTAATCATTGCTTCTATTTACACGGGCGCCATTGTTAGTGTTCTCACAATTCCGAAATATTATCCCAACACAAATACTTGGAAGGAGCTGGCATGGTCTTCCTTATCTCCAATTGGTCATTTGACTATTAAGAGCATGCTAGATGAAAAGTCTAACCCAACACTACAGGCTTTGCATGAAAGATATCAAATCGACTCAAATCATCGAAGAGTCTTGACGAAGATAGCAAAAGGAATGCAATTTGCTTTGTTTGGAACAGAATCATTCGTGGAATATTATAAGAGAGAAGTCAGTCCGTGCTCGGTGTGCAATAACCAATTTCACAGCCTACTGGAATCGTTGTCAATGTCACTTCGAGCAATAGGCTTTCCGAAAGGTTCGCCTCTTGTCTATCGCTCTGACGTCCTCATCCGACGGGCGAGAGAAGCTGGTCTGAATCAGATGAGATGAGCAAAGCGAGTGGGATAACTCCTTGTGGAGATGAGTGCTCAACGGAACGAGTGATAATGTTGCAAGATTTGCAGTCAGTGTTTTATATTTTAGCCGTTGGTATCTTTCTAGGTACTATTATTTTATTAGGTGAAACAGCATATTATCTAACTAGAGGAAAGAAACACTGTAATCCATCTGCCATTTCCGACGCACAAAAACATTGCTGGGTAGTATCATAGAGCTGTAGAAATATGATCAAGGAATTGGATCCTATGTAACCAGATTTTGTAAGAGCTCTAATAAAAAATGGGTCGCAAATGTTTTCTGGGCTTCTGCGCACTCGGATTGCCCGGTGTATGCAAAGGTAAATGGAAAAGCCACGACATATAGCACACGTTTTTATGTCCAGCTCAGCGTTGCCAATCTGAAAATAGTAATGATGTTTTCAGGTATTCTAGTAGGAGTTCAGAGCTACCATTGTGGACGAAACTAAAGAGTTAACTTGTTGCATCTAGTAAAGCATATTCACATGACAACATTGCTAAATGACAAGAGTAACAGCTAGAATTGTTTTTAAAACATTGATCAATGTGTTGGAAAATTAGCGAAGGTTTTAATATTCAAGAACATTATAACAAAAGAGTAACGAACAAAATACAGGAAATTAATCATAAGACCATGTTGTTTTATTACACTAATTCATGTACTACTATGCAGTTGTTCGTTATAAAGAGCACATTTCCTTCTTTCCTTTTTACCCTCAGATATCTTCGTTATTTTGCGTTTGTGTCTCAGATTTGTGCTGTGCAGTGATCATCATATTGTAAATTTGATATAGCGCACGCGCCACGTGAAAAAAAGCGTAAAACTACACATGGTTAGCAAATGCTCCCAGGTGTTACTGTAGACAATATTTTGCGTAGGTATAGGAATCTTAAGGAAGCGTTGCCGCTCTTTTTCCTTCCATTTTAGGTCAGACATCACCGAACAACACCGAAAAATATGTTTAATTACGTGTATTTTTAGATGAAAAATCCAAAATACCAGTTTTCATGTCTAATTTTTATTTTCAATAGTATTCCCGGTGCATAATATGGACATATTCCTTTCACTCGTCTTCTCTCTCTACTCCATTCATGTAGTTATATGTATACAGTTTTATGAATGTATTATAATGTATATGTGATTTATACACTGGATATCCAATCGGAAAATGTCTTTAAGAGAGAACTAGGCGCAGATGAAAGGAAAATATTAACATGGATCTCGCAGAAATAGGAATACAAAGTAGAAACTGGATTCAGTTGGTTAAGGATAGAAGTCAATGGAGATCTTTTCTGAACGCACCATTGGACCTCCAGGATCCATAGGCCATAGAGTTAGTTACTTAATACATTCATAAACACTACATACTACATTATAATAGTTTCAAGAACGCATTTATACAAAGGTTTACTGGATCTACTAAAATGGAATTGTCTCCCTGTGATACCAAATCTGCGGTCATTTAAAATAGTGTAATTAACATTAGAAAAGCATAAACAATTTGTAAACCTAGTTAATACAAAATATTCTTTCTTTCAAAACTTCCTCTAAATGCCAGGCAATTCCTATTTGTTTTTCCTAATTTAATAACCACAATATCAACTAGTAGTACACGTAATACACTAGTTCAGAAACAAGCCACTGCAAATGCTAGCGGTAGTTGCAGCAAAGATGGCTGCCCTTCTTGGTACTGAGCGTGCTAGCTGTGTGCTTTGGTTTGAAGAATCCAAGTCTTCGACAACTGTGCAACGCAATTTTCGTACAAAGTATATGGTAAAGATCCTCCCAGTAGGGCTACTATTTATTAGTGGTATAAGTGTTTTATTGAAACTGGATGTTCAATAAGACACAAAAAATCTTCAGGTCGTCCCTGTTTGACTGAAGACGTTGTAGAGCAAGTGAAACAAATTTTTGTGAACAGTCGTACAAAATCGACCCTGAGTGATTCTCGACAGCTGGGCGTCCCACACATGACAGTTTGGCATGTGTTGAGAAAACGGTTGCCTCTCGAACCATCTACCTCGCAACTGAACCAGAGCTAGGATCTATCCGCAATTGAACAAGTAACACCTGACATACTGCAGCGGGTTTGGCAAGAAATCGACTTCAAATGGTATGTGTGTGGCTCATCACCAATAAAAGCCACATTAAACTTCTTGCTACAAAATCACACCGAAACCATGTCTGTAAGGTAAATAAATAAATAAGTCTCAAAGTTGTAAAGTCCTTTTTGATACACACTGTTCCCGCTGCCGACCATCCTGACTGAGGTTTTCCAGGGTTTCCCTCAGTCCTACCAGGCAAATGCCGGGATGGTACCTAGTAAACAGGCCTTGGCCGATACCTTCCCAAATCCTTTCCATTGTTATTGTTGTTGGATATCCAGTGTAAAATGGCCTCGGAGCTGTATCTGGTGACTGTTAAATAAATATATAAAATAACACAAATGTGTACTATAATAAAATGTGTTTACAAAGTATGAGTTTCAGAGTTGTAAAGTCCTTTTTGATACACACTGTATATAAAATAACAAATGTGTAATATAATAAAATGTGTTTACAAAGTAAAAGCATATTTACAGTAATCTTCATAACCAAGTAAATTTTCAACTTACAAAGTAAAAGCATATTTACAGTAATCTTCATAACCAAGTAAATCTTCAACTTACAAAGTAAAACCATATTTACAGTAATCTTCATAACCAAGTAAATCTTCAACTTACAAAGTAAAAGCATATTTACAGTAATCTTCATAACCAAGTAAATCTTCAACTTAAAAAGTAAAAGCATATTTACAGTAATCTTCATAACCAAGTAAATCTTCAACTTACAAAGTAAAAGCATATTTACAGTTATCTTCATAACCAAGTAAATCTTCAACTCACAAAGTAAAAGCATATTTACAGTAATCTTCATAACCAAGTAAATCTTCAACTTAAAAAGTAAAAGCATATTTACAGTAATCTTTATAACAAAGTAAATCTTCAACTTACAAAGTAAAAGCATATTTATAGTAATTTTCACAACCAAGTAAATCTTCAACTTACAAAGTAAAAGCATACTTACAGTAATCTTCATAACCATGTAAATCTTCAACATTAATTAATGGTTGTAATTACGATACAGGCTCATATGTTCCGATATATACGTTCTGATATATCAATTTCGATAGAAGTAAGAGATATCTATATATGTATCAGATAACAATCCAAATAATTAACACCCGAAACATCAGATTTAACACATCTAACGTTAATGGTTTCAAGGATATGGCTATCTTATTATAATAATTGTAATGCCATCCTTTTTTACTGCTCACCACATTTTCTTTCCTTGTAGGTCAAATATTAAAAACGCTGAAACACGGTCTTATTATTTTAAATGTGAAGTCGAAATACCAAATTCCATGTCTCTAACCTTAAGAGATTCCGTGATATAATTATCTTGTTATGATAATTAGTTTCTACTCTTCCTTCCGCCAATTTTCTTCCCTTCTAGTTAGATATCAAGAAACTCTTAAACATGTGTTTTATTACTTAAAATGAGAAGTCCATATATTAGATTTTATGTCTCTAATCATCAGAAATTCCAAGATATGAACACTTTAATATAATAGTTACTACCCCTATATTCCCCCTTTACCTTTGAATTTCCAAAAGAATCTTCCTTAGTGGTATCTTACGTCATAAATCGTGTGTACTGTCTTAATTTCAAGTTCCTAGCTAAGCGGTTTGGACTGGACGTTGAACAGTCAGTCAGTTAGAACTTCCTTTGTATATAAGGATAAAAAACTGAGTCAAAGCCAGGTCCGGGTTTACAGTTCATTTGCACAGGGCAGCAAGTTTTGTGAACGGTAAAAACTGACATAAAATATCAAAATTGCAATATATGAAAACTATATGATTTAAAATATGTCTTGATGGACCAGATTTCATGATGATGTTAGTTGAATTTCTGTATCTGTCCTATTGGCATATTATATTCATAAATCATTTTTGCACTGCATTACAGAGTAGTTTGAGGTCACTTGGACGAGTGTTAAAGTGAATAGTTGATTGTTGTCAAGTGCATAATTTAAGCAAAATTTCAATTCTCGGATAGTAACAAACACCTGTTCTATTTAAGTTATTTATCACACGTTTGATATGAAAACTAATTTTCCTTTATCATAAGCAAGTTTCTTATCATTGACGGTGGAAGCAAGTTCTCTTTTAGTATTAAAAAAAGCAAGAAAGAAGAAGTACTTGCTTCATTGATTGCAATTTGACATTGAATTCTATAATAAGCATTACCATCTTTTGTTGCAGGTGTGTTTGCTTTGCCTCATTACTAATGTAATCTCTGTAAAGTGTTGTTCAAAGACGTGGCACTACCCTAATGAGTGGTAAATGCAGCAAAATATAACCAAAGTAAGATGGGGAATATGGCTGGAGTAAAATGTTTGAGCACACATCACAATGATGTCTGCCGTCTTGAATTTTACGCAATTGTCTCAAATGGAAACCTGTAATACGTCATTTTAATAGCATCGTTTCGTAGAAATTGAATCGCACTGTTACTTTTGCTTTACCACTAACAGTTACGAAGTTATGACTGTTTCTTTTCTTTTTTGTGACTGACTACCAGAAAATGGTCTTGATGCATGCAGGGTGCATTGAGATCATCCTGGTCTCTGGAGAACGAAGCATCAGAGTTATTGCAGACGATTTTAACTGCCGCCATCCGGAAAGGTTGCTGCTGAAATGCTGATGCTGATGAAATTCCAATAAACTGGAACTGTGGCAGATCAACCAACGACTAGTAGACTATGCATCACAACAAACAAGGCAACAACTGTGGTAATGTTAACATTATTCAGTGAAAGTCCCAAAAGAAGCACACATAGCGTAGCTCCTGAAAGTGGTTTTATTCGCACATTAATCATGAGCATTATGTTACTGAATAAGTAGCACCCTTGTAAGCTGCAACTTCAAGCACATCTTACAGAAGATAATCCAGATCTTCGTCTGGAATTTGCTCAGTGGGTCATAAAGCAGGTACGAACCCCGCATTTGCCTCTGACGTATTGTTTACTGATGAGACCAAGTTTCACGTGTTGAGCGAGGCTAACAAACAGAACACTGCGATACTGATCGGACAGTAATTCGCGTTGTTTCACGTATCCGCAGGTGCTCTCGGCAATATAATAGTGTTGTGTGGCGGTTGAGACGCTCGTGTTGTGGGGCTATTCTTCATCTATGAGACCCTAACGATGATGGATTAAACTGCGCATGTTAGAAGACGATATTTTGTGACCACTGCTGCCGTAGAATGGATCATTCCCTAAGTTTCTCCAGTACGATAGCGGCCTACCCCACTACGGTACTTGTCTCCGTAAGTACCTTGGTCAGCAGTTTCCTAATGCTTGGATTAGTCGGAGAGGTCCTGTGGAATGACTAAAGTCAGAACCATGATGAAGCCAATCCGACTGAGTCCTGAACCTTTGAAACCTTATTGCTACTGCTATGGTCCAAAGCCTGATCCCCACAGACAAGAAGCATCTTTTTTTGAGTAGTTCTGACGGAATCGTCTTCGTTCTTGTAAAATAATTCTATCACTACCATTTGTGGATGCAGCTGTCTACTTCATTGTCTATTGAGACTTAGCTGTTAGTATTGGAACCAAATTTGTATATTTAATTTCTACATAAAGGACCATAGAATGTTCGCATGAAAATTAATTGCCCAATGCAAAAAATTATAGTGAGTTGTGCAAAATTTATGGAGCTTCCTTTGTGCTTTGAGTGCTAAAACAATAAAAGATTACGAAACATAACTTCAGATATCCGCATTGAATTAAGAGAGTTTATTCGTATGCAGAAGTGTATGGATGATTTTTCTTGTCTTCAAAGTGTTATTAACTCTACAGTATACATACACTTTCTTGGTAAATAACATACACACTGCGGCCTAGAAGATAACAGAGTTCTTAAGCGATTTCTGAAAGCATTTAATACAACTATGAGACTGCAATATGTCTTAATTAGGAAGAAAATAATTAGGCACTTCTTCCTTGAACAGACATGCGCAGAGGATCGCAAAACAGGGTTTTCACTGGTGCTCGATTACAAATAAACCCAACTGTACCATAGAAGACATTATGAAAACATACCTTGCACTCATAACATTATAGCCTAGATTTAAAAGAATTAGTTACATGCATAAATTATTATCAATAATGGTTTCGAAAACTGAATTTGAATTAATTTTCATCCGCCAATCCGATAAAGGTAAGTTACAGAATAACTATAAAATGCAACTGGGGTCTTACAGATTCCAGTTTGAACTTGCAGGCTTAGTTACGACATGTGAGTATCAAAATCTACATATTGCTGCATGAACAATTAATTACACAAGAACGTATCGATTACAACGAATATATTTCATACAAACGTAAGAAAGAAAATTTTATTCCTGAAAGCAAAGTGTTAGATTAGTGACCTGAATGCCAATTTAATTTTACGAAACTGAGTTAGGAAATGATGTATTGTTTGACCTTATCCTAAGAGACACTTTTTCTGTACTGTACATTTTCCTAATGTTTTTTGCTATATCGGCTCAAATAGAAATTAACGCAATAAGCAGAATTCAATATATTTGAATTCGTTAATAAAATGTCCATTGACCTATTGAATGTTGTGGATGCATAATTACTTGCACCTTTTTCTATGACCTCGCAATGTATAGAAAAAGAGCTTCAACACCCTCCTCATATGGCAGCTATTACACCATTTATATTAATGAAATCCTTCCTTCAACTTCTAGTTATAGCTCAATAAATCACACACGCCAGAAAAATATGCTCGAGGCGTAATTTTACAGTTTTTATACTCGTACAAGTCATATTTACATAGGTTAGTGCTATGTTTATGCTCTTTACAAGGGGATCTCGAAGGCCGTACTGTTTTTTTTCCTTTTTGTAAGATTTAAATAATAGGAAAACCACGAGAGAGGCAGTCAGTAAAGCATAACGATCAAGTTCTTATAAAGTCATATGAAATAAGTAATTTGAAATATTACTTGTCCTCAATTAGAGGTACAAGGGATCGCCAAAAATACGTTTTCCTCGGAAATATTGACCTTCTTTCCTCAAATTTCAATATTTATATCAAAAACATTTTCTATTTTGCTCATTATAAGACACATAGTGACGAGGGCGCTCAGTGGTAGAAAAATGAAATCTTTGAAAATGAAAATGAAATCTTTAAGTTTTACGTCCCATGCTTATGCCAGTTAGGCTAAAGCAGACGGTGATGATGAGTAATGAATGAAACGGTGGAATGAAGAAAGTGGGAGGAAACGGGAGAACCCCGAGAAAACGCACGCACAAGGTGTTTGTCCACCACAAAGTTCACTTGGCGGTGGGTGGGATCGAACCCGGGACCCCAAGTACTGCTCAGCGGGTAGAGTCCTTACTTATAATTCATGGGATCCCTGCTTCGTTTCTCGGCCAAGTAAGTTTGTGGTGGACAACATCGTGTTCGCGGGTTTTCTCAGGGTACTCCCATTTCCTTCTACTTTATCATTCCATCAATTCTTTAATCATCAGTTACTTGCCTAAGTCATCCGTCTTCCTTAGCCTGAAGGGCACAAGCGTGGGACGTTAAACTGAAAAAGTTTAATTGAAAGAAAGAGCATTTCATTGTAATGAAATGAAATCTTTAGATGCTACGGTACACCCCACGGTGCCCTTAGACTAAAGGAAAGGAATGCTTCATGGAAGCCAATAAGTGTCTAAGAATTGCTTTAATGAGCATTTGAAAAGAAAAGAGAGTACTCCGAGAAAATCCCCGAGAACAAATAGTATTTTTCATGATCATAACAATACTTATTGTGACCATAATTCATTGTTGTCCATCATAAACTTACGTGGTCTGAGATCAAACCAGGTACCTCTTGCACCAGAGGTATCCAATCTACCACTGAGTCCCTGTGCTCTTTGGGGCTGGTAAATATGATAGTAGGAAAATTGTTTCGCACAGAACAAACTGTTCTTGCTTATGAAAATTATATACATTAAAAAAATGAATTACTTTTAAATTAAACCACCCTAAATAAATCAGTAGTCTGAACGATAAAATAGCTAGCTTCTGGTTTGTGAGAGAGCAATTTTATACTTGACCACTTTGCTCCTTTGTGTGCTCATGTTTTGACCTCCCAAGAATTTGTGAGTTTTATGTCCTTCCTTTTCTTCAGTCAGAAGATAGATTGTGAGTAGGTGTTCTCACTGACCTACACCATTTGAGCACGCCTAGCTTCGTATGCTTGGTTTCATGTTGAATTAAAAATGAATCACAAAATGTTTGGTATTAAACCACCATCGTGAGATACTGTAAAGAACTATTTTAAAAGTAACCAATAGAAAGTTTTAACAGAAGAGCTTAACGTAATTATAAATATAATATCAGATGAGGATGAAAGATTAGATTCTTTGCTTTCCAATCATGCTAGGTCGAACTGCACTCCTGGCCATCCTAACTGAGAGTTTTCCAGTTTTTTTTTTTTTTTTTTTTGTCTAGTTCACCAGATAAATGCTAAGAATCTTCACTCCTAAATACATTACCATATTTCAAAATGTATGCCATCTGGTGAAATGTGGTCCTACGGCTGTATCTGGAATTATATTAACATTTAAATAAATACATAATCTCTGAGGAGGACAATGACTCTTCTCTAATGCAAGAGGTACAGGGTCCGTGAGTTTTCTCGTTCCACCAAAGTCTTTTATGATTATTGAGTTTCAGTTTCATTAATCACCTATCTTCTTTAGGCCAAAGGACGTTGCGTTTAACGTTAAAAAAATGTATTTGATTTAGTTTTTTAGTACAAGCTTTTACAATACCAAAAATAAAGAAAATTTGGGTAATATCTTAATAATAATAATAAAAAAAACAATATCCTCTTTGGATATAAACCTCGGTCGGCTGTTGAGGAAAGTCACGTCGCCAAAATGTAAAATTTTATTCCTACTAACCTTGTAATTTTTACTCATATACTTAAAATTTTTAATTTTTACTCAACTGCTTCGCTCGGTAGGAGGTAGACTCAGGGCCGGATTAAGGGAGGGGCTTAGGGGGGTATAGCTCCGGGCCCCCAGATAAACAGGGGCCTCCACTCTGATCAACTGGCTATCTCCTCCAAATCTCCATCGGGCCTCCAAATTTCAAGTGGCTATCTAGGAAGAACCATGAAGATACAATCATCATTATAAAATAAAATATGACCAAAAATATGAAACATATTCCCTTAACCCCTTTCATACAGCACTTTCACAGAAATGTATTAGGTGACGTCAGTAGGAACAACATATTTTTTCTAGTCTCGGGCCTCCAGCTGAGTTTTCCAGCCCTGGGTAGACTGTTTAGGTGTATACGGTTTGCAGATGATATGACACTTGTTGCAGAATTTTAAAAGAAAATCAATAGGATGTTAGGAAATTTGAGGAAGAGCTGTGAAGAATATGGGATGACAATAAATGTTAGAAAGACAAAAATCATGGTGATTGGAACGAAGGGGTCGGTGTCAAATATAGAAGTTGAAGAGGAGAAAATAGAACACGTGTCTAGTTTCCGATATCTGCGTAGTATCATTAGTGATGATATGAAGTGTGAACGTGGAATATAAACAAGGATAGGAACATCGAAAGAAGCCTTTAGGAGGAAGAAAAGTCTATTTTGTGAGACCTTGAATAAAGAGTTGAGAAAAAGACTCATAAATTGCTTCGTGTAGAGTATTGTATTGTATGGGTCAGAAACATGGACATTACGCAAAAGTGATTTAAAAAAAAGGACTGGAAGCTTTCGAAATGTGGGTGTGGAGAAGAATGGAGAGAATTAGCTGGGTCGACCGAGAAACGAATGAGAAGGTATTGTTAATGGTAGGTGAGAAAAGAACACTTTTAAATATTAAAAAGAGGAAGAAAAACTATTTGAGACATTGACTAAGAAGGAATTGTATCATGAGGGATGTGCTAGAGGTTATGGTGGCAGTAAAGAGGGGGAGGGGTTGAAGGAGACTACAATTAGTGGACGATATCGAAACAGAAAAATCGTACGTGAAAACGAAGAGGTTAGCGTGAAGCATAAAAGCTTCTCAGTTGCGGCAAGTGTCCTACCTATACTGGCAGAATACCTATGATGATGATGATGATGATGATACTTCCCTCAAGAGACGCTACTAAAACCTCCCTAATGAGAATGCAAATGATCACTAGACATAGGCGGAGTTAGGAATTGTCTCCTGGGGGGGCAGACCTTTTTTCTGCTGGGGGGCACGGTAAATACAAATGAGAAATGAAGGAATTTATAGATGACATTTTTATTTTTTTGTCAAAAAGTTGGGGGGGGGGAAATGCCCCCTATGTCCCCCCATAGCTCCGCCTATTTCACTAGATAGGAAGGATGGCATCCAGTTCTTTGGGAAGGGTTTCATGAATCACTGAATGAACTATATAACAGTAGAATAGATGCAACTTTAACTTTATAGTTGGCTACACTATTTTTAACATTATTCACGCCTATGTCGTGCAGGAATCCTTGCAGGTAGCAATGGGAAACCCCCACCTGTCTGTTACATATCGCGATTTTTTTTCTTCTCCCTCTTGCACTTTTTTCTACTTCTTTTTCTTTGTGCTAACCTCCATGTGTAGAAGGAGGTTTGTTGGTGAGCGTGGCCGCAGGGCTTCAACTGAGGAGGGTGGTATTTGCAATCGGTACCTGTGTCACCCACACACTTAAACACTCAACACACTCATTTTATAAAGAGTGCTAGGATTGGAGAATAATGAAGCCATTTCTATAGCAACTGTCATCGCAGTTTGTGGGATCAGCATCCAAGCTTCCTGAAAGCTAAATCAGAAGGTAAGTGCTTCAAAAATTTTATAGAATTATAACATAGGCCTATGTAATAATCACTCACATTATGTTTATTCTGAACTGTGGAATCCCTTTGTGAATTATCATATATGTAATATGCCATTCAGAAGAGAGACGGGAGCAGAATTGAAAAAAAGAAAGTCTAAAACACTTCTAAAATGTTCAATAATAATAATAATAATAATAATAATAATAATAATAATAATAATAATAATAATAATAATAATAATAATAATAATAACAACAACGAAAAAGCTAGTAAGGTATGTTCAAATGAGTCCCCCGAGAATGGCCTGAAACAAGATGTGTTGTCGTCATTATTATTCAACTTTATTCTGGAGTACGCTACAAAGAAAAAGACAGCAGCCAAGACCTAGAGCTGAATGGTATTTTCCAGGTTATGGCATATACCGATTATGTAAATTTAATAGGGGATGATAGGAAAGCAATAGAAAGAAATGCAGAGGTCCTACTAAACGCATGCAGGGACATGCGTTTAGAAATACGTAAATGCAGAGAAAATTAACTAGATGGAAGTTCGTTGGGAACGTAATACTGCAAATTATGGATGCTTTGAAATATCAAGTAATACCTTCGACAAAGTGGATACCTTTAAGTAGCTAGGATCAGTATTAACAGACGAAAATCATATTCACGAAGAAATTAAATGTCAACTAAAAGCAGGAAATTCGTGTTATTATTCAATTCAACCTCTCTTGTTGTCGAGGAATTTGAAGCTTAAAATATATAAAACGATAATCATGCCTGTTGTTCTGTATGGTTGCGAGAGATGGTCGCTTACTCTGAGGAAAGAACATAGACTGAAAGTATTTGAGAACAAGATCCTGAGACAAATATTCAGACCCAAGAGGAACGGGAATGGGGAATGGCGGAAACTTCATAACGAGGAACTACATAATTTATATGGTTTACCCAACATTGTTAGGGTCATCAAGTCTAGGAGGCTTAGGTGGACAGGTCATGTAGTCAGAACGGAATAAATTAGGAACGAGTTGAAAGTTTTAACTGAAAATCCAATCGGAAGACGACCATTAGCAAGATCTAGGCGCAGATGGGAGGACAATATTAAAATGGATCTCGCAGAAATAGGAATACAAAGTAGAAACTGGATCCAGTTGGCTAAGGTCAGAAATCAGTGGAGAACTTTTGCGAAGTCGGCATTGAAATCCATTTTAAAGATGTAACACAAGTTAAAGCAACCATAGTAGATCATTAGTAAAGATCATTTGATATTGATTTCTAAATAGCTTCTATGAACTTCCTGTTCTGATCGGTCTGCATTGTTTCCCACAAAATATTTTGTCATTCAGCTGCACCACAATGACAGCAATCACTACTATAATTTATTTATGTTTACATCGTTTCCGTCATCAATGAGTCTAAAGAGGACGACATCTACGTTTTAACGTGGGATTTGAACCACTATAATGCATTAAATGCTTTGCTACTAGAAATTGAACCTGAGACCACGTATTACGAAGTCATTCGTTCTAGCCACTTTGCTAGTGATGAGTTCTCAAGAGGCTAAAAGGCTAGCGACGCATCTTTGACGTAGGAGACTCGGGTCCGATTCCCGGAAGGAGCTCATGTGGTTTTGATCCCAATTTAAGCTGTAAGTCCACGCTGTAGTTCGCTACCGAAAGGGACGCTAAACTCAAAATGAAACCAAAAGAGCGGTAAGGTGTTGCTGGTAGTTGTTTGGAGCACCCCTCCTTCTTCTGTAACCTACATACGCCAGTAATGTTCATGACCCTGTGCAATCTCGTCTCTAGTGTCACCACGAGACGAGACGAAGTGAGAAATAAGATTTTCACATCCCGTCTCGTCAATCTCGTCTCATCTTGAATCTCGCAAAATAAATCTTTTTGATCTCGTCTCGTTTCTTGAAAACCTCTTCTGGTCTGGAAAGCTTTCTCATATCGTCTTGCAAATTAAAGTATAAAATGTATGCCTTGGTTTGGTTTTTAATTTCACGTAAAAGTTACCATAATCCTTCCACGTTACGAGACGACCATGAATAGTGTGATATAACAACATTTAAACCGTATTTATTGTTGGAGTATATTGTATAATAATTTGCGTATCGTAACTTTTGCCGTTGTCTCATCTCGGAAATGAAACAAGAATTGAAGCCGTGACTTCGATAACCGCGCAAGTCCAGCTGAAGAGATATTGAGAAACACAATAAAAACTTAGTTGAGTGGAGTTGATTTTACTTTAGCGTTGCTTTCAGCAGCGAGGCTATATGAGACGTGGACCTACTGATTAACGTGGAATCCGAACCACATGAGTTCCCGCCGGGAATCGAACCCGGGTCTCCCACGCCTAAGGCGCGTACGCTAACCGCTTAGCCACGAGGGAGCTCTACAATAAAAACTGAATATTCGTTGGAAATGTAAACCTGGAAATCAGACCTTTTTCATACTTACATTTTCTGAATAACAACTGTCAGTAAGTATGAAAAAGGTCTGATTTCCAGGTTTACATTTCCAACAAATATTCAGTTGTCATTGTGTTTCTCAATATTTCTTCAGCTGGACTTGTGCGGTTATGGAAGTCACAGCTTCAATTGTCAAGACTCGCCTAGAATTTCAAAGTACACACCTCGTCTCATTTTGGAGACGAGACAACCCATTTCTCATCTCCACTACACATAACACTAACGTAACACTACTCATCTGTCAGAGAGAGGGAAAAGTATCTATGTGCGGTAAAGTGTGACGCGTGTACTTTATTTGCACGTGGACACGAGTTTGATTAGGTGCGATCGAAAGAAATACAAAAAAAAAAAAAAAAAAAAAAAAAGAATGAGCGTTATCGAAAATAAAGTATATTTGCATGAAAAAATCAAAGATAAAGTAACAGAACCAAATAGACCTGACTGTCCAACCATTTGAAAAGTTCCTGAGATGTCTTACAAGAGTAAAACGCTGAGCTACAAATTTGCAAGAGCAAAATACTGCGGAATATTCTACTCTAGCACAAGACGGATGATACCTAATCCCAGTACGTAAAACTTCCTACGTTAAATTTCAGTATGTAACAATTTTTCGCACATCACGTGTTTGAAGAGTAGAACCTACCACTTGAGAGATTTTTACAGAAAAGTTTGTCTACAGTTCGTCGAATTTTCTGATTCCAGAGGCAATCAGCCGTTCCTCTGGTCTAGTTGGTGCGTTTAGTGCAAGTGGCCCCGGCTTGGGGAAAGCACTTTACTCATTTTTATTAAAATCTTTAAATGTGCCCATAAAGTCCGTTGCAACCCCGAAAAATCTGAAACGGTGAGATTGATATGAAAACAGAAAAACATGTGTTTCATCATTTCAAAAGTAGAACATATAAAACTAGAATAAATTGTCCCAGTGTCCCAAACGGGGTCCAACTCAAAATTTTTAAATGGAAAGTGGGTTCAACTTGCATATCTTATAAAAATGGGTGTTAAATGAAAGAAGATAAATCAAGGCTCGACTCTCTTCGATAAGCCTGTGCAAAATAGCGGTGGGTCAAAATATCAACACAATCTTTATTGCAAAGTCTATGGCCAGTCGTATGAATCTCAAACGGTGGGATAGGTGTAAAAACAAAAACAAAGATATATCATTATTTCAAAAGTATAATGATTCAAAGCGAATATAATATTCTAGGGTCCCTTGCATGTTCCCAGACGGGGTCCAAGTCAAAATTTTTAAATGGAAAGGGGCGCAAGTTGAGTATCATATGAAAGCTGATGTTAAGTGAAAGAAGATGAAACAAGTCTCGACTATTGATAAAAGCCTGTTCAAAATGGCGGTCACAAGCGTCATTGGAAAGTCTATGGCCACTCCTATTAATCTGAAAAGGTGAGACAGATATAAAAACAAACAAAAAACTAGAATGTATCAAAGTAAACAAGAAATGTCCCAGGGTCATCCGCAGAATTTCAGGCGAGATGCAACTCAAAAGTTCCAAATGCCAAGTTACTGAACTTGAATAGTTATTTTTATTTATTTGCCATCAACACAACAGGCATAAGCCCAATTATAGTGTTTGTATATTACTACACGAACTCTCGCCGGGAATCGAACCGAGCCTCCCACACCAAAGAGCGTGTACGATAATCGCTTAGCCACGGAGGAGCTCTAGTTTTCAAGATGAGAATCGAGACGAGACAATAAATTTCTCGTCTCTTGGTTAGCACTGCATGTAATAGTACGCAACTGTCTTTCATAATATAAAAACTTAACTAAGAAACAACTTTCCCGTGTTTCATTTGCAGTTTAGCATCCTGTCCAGTAGTGAGACTATATTGAGACATGGGCCTACATCGTAAAGTAAGACTCTAACCATATGAGCTCCCACCGGAAATCGAATCCGGGTGTCCCACGCTAAAGGTATGTACGTTAAGCGATTAGCCACGAGGACACTCGAACCCCCAGTGGATTGCGCCTCATGATCCGAAGCCGAACGCTCAAGACCACTTGACTATTGCCACCAGCACCTACCGCACCACTTCATCTTCCACCCAAACTAATACCTAGTTAAATCGTTTCATGGAAGAATAAACACAAGATACTAATGCTTATGTGAGTGTCTTAATGACTTACTCGAGATTTCCTTGTTTAACTCATGAACAAGCTATATAGACGTTCCTCAATGAGGAAATTATCACGAGACGTTCTTCAAGTTGAGACTACGTCATCGGTTTCAGGGATGATCCCGATTTACATTACATTTCTTCTTTACCATAACTTCTAATTTCCAAAGAAGAAAAGACGACAAGAATTATTTTAAGATTCTTTGAATCGTATCAACACGTGTAGAAATAGACAGTTCTATGTTTATGTTCCGTAACTACTAGTTTATTTTCTTATACTCATATGAGGAATTTGTGGTAAATTGAGCCGGTGGAACTAGCCGAGTGATCTAGGACATTCGGCTTCTGGTCATGGGGCGCAGTTCACTACGGGTTCGAATTCCTCTGAAGAGCAAGGTTGGGATTTAACTGTCCTCAGCATTTCTGCCCTCGTGCCCCTGTAGCATGTGGAATACGTCGAAAGGACATGAGGTTCCAGTGGCGAACGATATCCCGGTTGGGGCGATTTGTTTAAAAAAATTGTGAAAGCAGGAAACCACCCTTGCAACTGCCTGGGTTCAAATCCCGTCGTGGCAGTTATTAATTTTTCTGTATGCGAAGGTAATGTTTATGTAGTTGGTATTGTAATTCTGTTACTACTTTATTATTATTATTATTATTATTATTATTATTATTATTATTATTATTATTATTATTATTATTATTATTATTATTATTATTATTATTACAGAAGGAAAGAAAAAAGTAACATAGTCGAAGCTACTGTATTTATAGGAACAGAAAAGATACACAGTATGTCAGATGTTTCTTAGGTTTACACATGAATGAAATAATATTATTACGTTTATGCATTTACAGATAGAATTATCATTTTATGATAGCAAGAAATGGAATATAAATATTTGTTAGCTGATAACAGCAATGAATTTTGTGTCGCCCTTCTTCTAGGTAGAAAGGTGAGGTGACATCTTAAATAGGATCATTCTTGTGACTAGAGTTGTAAGTTCGATCACTATTTACAGTTTGTACACAGCTAGAAACAATTCCTAGGAACTCATTTTTGGCTGATACTACAGCAGTAAGGACGTGTTTAGCCCTTTTGTATTCGTCAATTCTTGTCCAAACATGTTACGTTTCCAGGCAGTATTAATCAGAGTTGATACGGATGACTTAATTTTGTGTTGCTGGCATTTCACCTGTAAAGGAAGTCGTCTCAACTCTGAGACCCAGAGAAATTGAATATTTTTCATGTTAATATACATTAGAAGTATCAATGTTGCAAATTATACAAATATCCTTAATGGCCTCTGCGGGAATCGAACCCGGGACCCGAACGTTATGAAGCTAACGGTTAATGCATTACTCTAAGACATCACTGTTGTGGGAGAAGGAAAAAAAACTGGATGTGTAGTGAACTCAGTAATTACTAGTACCGGTAGTGGCCACAAAAACCGGTTTTTCGGTTTTCAGAAAAAACGAAACTGTTTTGTCAAATTTTTCAAAACACCGGTTTCGGTTTTCTTTAAAACCGGTTCGGTTTTTCAGTGGATCCGGTTTCGCTTGTCTTCAAAACCGGTTCCGGTTTTACCAAAATTTGTTCTATTTCTGACCAGAATAGTGTTTCGTTGTTCTCCGGGAACCGATTCCGTTTCCACAGAAATAGCTTTATGTGTTTTCCAAAAGTTTTCACCGCAACCAGTTTCCGTGAAAACAGAACCGGTTTTGAGGAAAACCGAACTGGTTTCTGGAGAACACCGAAAACAGTTTCTATGAAAAACCGAATTGGTTTTGGAGAAAAACGAAGTGTAGGTTATCGGATTTCGGTTTTTCTAGAAACCGGTTTTGCCCATCCCTAGTATTTACACACTTCTATGAATCCAATGTAATAATGGTGAAACTTTCTGATTTCACTCATGATAAAATAGTAAAGTATTATGCAGAAAGAATAGTCCAGAGAATTCAACTTTAAATTGATAACTAAAAAGACATACAAACACGCAAGGCCAAGCAGGAGAAATTGGCCTTTAGAGTGCTTCGAACCCTTAACAGATTTATTCACTTACTCTCTTATGATCATCAAAACCTTTAGGGTACTTCCCCTAGATATAGAAAGTTGAAATGTAATATCCAGGTTTGGTGTAACTTGCAAATAAACAAATAAAAAGCAACAGAATGATATTTTCCTCCCCCAAACCTCTTACAATGGAGTATGTTGATTATTCAACAAAAAGACTTGAAATTCAATCAAAAAGTTCATATAATATAAAACTTCATATAATATGTAGCCAAGTCTCAACTTTCCAATACTACTACTACTACTACTACTACTACCACTACTACTACTACTAATAATAATAATAATCATAATAATAGTAATAATAAAGGAATAAGAGAATTAGAATAGCAGTTACGTAAATAATACCTTCTAATTAAGAAAAAATAATTGCCACGACGGGATTCGAACCCGTGTCTCCGCTATACGAGTTTCATAATTTGCCAATCTACCACAAATTCCTCACACAAATATAAAAAATAAACTAGTAGTTACAGAAGATGAAAATAGAACTTTCTTTTTCTACACGTGTTGATGCACTTCAAAGAAAGCGAAAATAATGTCTGCCAGCTTGCATCTGAAGAATCCCAACCTTCACATATCCTCTGATCTTATAGGCCGACACAGATAGGACATCAAGACTCATGACCTGCATATAGCGGAAAGTAAAGGCCAACTGCTATGGGCCCTCGTAACCGAGTGTCCTAGCGCAATATGCTACTAATGAAAATCGTTTTTCTCATGGGTTCAAACCCTGCTCAAGGAAAGTTTTTAGTTTTTTAAATTTTCATAAACCTTTTTTATTAAAATAAGAGTGAAAATAATACTCAAAAACGTAATTTTCCGATTATTTTTTAAAAGAAATTTCATAACACTTTTTTCATTAAAATAAGCTTGCAGTTTTACTATGTAGTATCCATAGTAAAAGTAGCAATATTAGTAGTAAAAGTAGTAGTAGTAGTAATAGTGGTAATATTACTAATGTAGTAGTAGTATAGCAAGGGGTTAGAAGCCTCACAGGGGTTGGTTAGATGTTGTTCTCTTGCCCAAATTTTTCTGTACATTTTACATGACCAACTTCAAACAGCTAGCTAAGGTAGCGCGCAAAAAATAATACAGGATAGCACGCGAATACTGAAAGTCTTGGGATGGGCGTAAATGCTGCCGGCTTTTCTTCTTTGTAAATTAGAAGTTACGATCAGAAAGAATAGTAGTAATGTAAATCGGGAGCAGTTAAAAACGATGAGATAGCCTCAACTTGAAGAACGTTTCGTGATATTTTCCTCATTGACGAAGGTCTATATAGCTTGCTTTTGAGTTAAAGAAGGAAATCTCGAGTAACTCATTGTGACACTCATAAGGAACGTCTTCTTTTACAAGCATTAGTATTTTGTATAGTCTTACATGGAACGATTTAACTAGCTAATAGTTTAGAGAAAGATGAAGTGACGCGGTAGGTAAGTGGTTAGCGTATTGAACTTCTATTCGACGGACTCAGGTTCAAATTCCGGCAGGTTGAAGCTTTTTCAAATGTTTTAATTTCAATTTTAATATATACTCATTGTGACAAGCAAGATCTTCTCTCCTGCAGAAAGAAAAAGATGTTGGAATGAGGAGAACTGGAGAAGGGCTATTAATGAAGGCAATCATTTACAAATTTAGTTCCAGCAAATTGTTCTTTATTTTATATTTTCAACTACCTTCAAGTATTTCCTGATTCATGCGTGCTCAGTATTTTTATTTCTCTAAACATACAGTATATAAAGAAATAATGCATTACATACACAGCAATATTGAGATTAATATATGGTGTTCTTTTGGAAAACACGATCCGAACCACAGAGATTCATCTTAGAATGGAGAGCTGTTTCGTTAGTCACCTACTTTTAGTCCAGTCAAATTAGGCTTTAACCCAGACATTTAAAATAGCAAACTGGAACTTGCTGGGATATGTAATACTAATTATTTTGTACTTCTGGCAAAAAAATCCCTAAGAATCCTGTGATGGGTTTAGAAGCTATGACGTCATCAATATGGCTGCCGTCAAAATTCATAGGGAAATCTTGAATGGGTATAACTTTTCCCGTAATAAAGCGAAGACGTTCATTTTGTGACAAACTGAAGAGAGCAGATTGGAAAAATTGTAGAATAAACCATTGTGGTTAAATCGAAAGTTTCCTTTGAAATATTTTCACGTAAATTGCAAAAATTCACATTTTCGAATACTTGTTTTGAAGTTTGCACGTAAAGATCTCTCTGACTGTAGACTACTAATACACGTATTTTACATAATATTGTAGGCCATCTTATTAGTTTTAAAATGACATTGGTTTTATTTCTCTATCGCAAAAAGTAAGGAAGATACATGAATTTATGTTGTGAAGTATGCGATCCGCAACGTGTGCTGGATGAGCATAAAGGCTAAATCTATTTATAGTTTCATAGTAAATGGTCAGATATATTGTAGATTTCTTTTACCAGCTACTTGGTTAGAGTCGATAGGGAAGTTACGTGTCTGCTATGACAGCTATTTTAAATTCTACCATTTGGGGTTTCAATAAAGTTTTGAAACAAAGTTATGCACTACTTAAATACCGGTATTTAAACTACCGTTATGAATAACATACGAAATACTATTGAAGATGAAAACCATTATATCAACACTTATATAGCAATATGTAGAGCTAAAGTGAATGAAAACAGTGTTCGATACCGGTAATAAACAGCACTCTAAAAATAACGATAATATAAATTAGCGTAGACAAGGTAATACTCTAAATATACAGAAGATTTCAGTACATACAACACCTGTTGTTTCACATTTAGTTCGGACGCTTACGTTGTGCTGGTGAAAAACTTAACTCGTTGCTAACCTCAATGCCATTTTCATTATCACGTGTTGAATTTATTATGTTTGTCTCGTCATACTCACATTCTTCAATTGCCATTTGGCTGTTACTACAACCATACCCACTTGTCACACTTCGTAACGTAAGGCCGAAATCCCTCCGTCCCTTTGCCGCGTTACATAATATGTGAACGACTTCTTATTTATAATTACACACGTAGGTTATTTCTCTCAATAGCTTGCATCTCCCTTGCTCGCTCTTAAAGACTCGCAGAGGGATTCAGTCCCAGGTTGGGAGCCACTGTTTTATTTCAATGTCATGTCTTTAATCTATAATTTGACAATACGTGTAATTTATTTCAGATTTTATCATAACGAAGTTATTCATTTGATACAATTTCGTGATCATTTTAAAATGTAATTTGACAGTATTTGTTGACACTCACGGCATCTTACTTCATTTTGTAGTATTTACCGTATTTATTGTTTTTGTTATACATAACAGTGACTCTCAAAAATGATGAAAGTTCTAGGTGGTATACGGTGTATGACTACGGTGCAACTTTTGTAATTTACTTGAAGCACGTAGAATTATTATATTCTACCGTATTATTTTTCCTGTGATATTTCACAAACTACTGAAAATATGTTTACGTACCATCTACGTAGGTACTCTGTGTTAATTTCCTCTCTTTATACAAGAAAATAAAGTGTGTTAACTTTCTTACATATGAATACATTTTCTTGGATATATCGCCAAGCTAATCAATATCATTTTTACTTTTTCCTTTCAGTGCAAACAGGAAAATGAAGTTGGTAACAATTCTCGGATCTCTGTGTGTGGTGTTGGCTTTAATATTTGGTGTCCTTAGCTTTGAAATCAAATCCAGCGATGAATGTGTAGAACAGAGTTTGGTAAGTATTTGCAGAATATAGTTTGCATTCCGTCGACCGTTAGAATTGAACTATTTTCTACACGAAATGTATCTTGCTTCTAAGATAACAAGGTATAGAGCCTAATTTAAATATGTGTTACAATTCTAGTATTGGGAGCCAGAGCGATCCATATCAACTCCTATGAGGGAACACTTTCTCTTTAGTTACTCAACATTCATGATCAGCGTATCCAGGACTTTATATTGTTATAGGATCTTATGTGATGTCATATGATACTTTAGGATATTCATAGGAAATTATTAGATATTATAGTATTAGATTTCAATTTTTGGTAAAATTACAATATTTTATGTTATTTAGATTAATTTTATTCACATCATCATTTTGCTCATTAATTCATGTCACACAAATAACGAGAACAACATCATGTTATGAAAATCATTTAGTTTGCTGACACTTTATTATTTCATTACGAAAAGCAAATGCTGCAACCTAGTTAGCATAAAGTTAACAAGAGAATTTATACAATGAGGTTATTATGTCTGTCAAACAATCAGCGTTTTTACTTTCAAAATTGAGAATAGAATGTCTATGAAATTGTAAGAATTGTGTATCTTTTTGTTTTTAAAAATTTCTCAGATTAACAAAATTTAAATCATCCGAGAGATTGTGTCTGGAGATTCTAAGGATTTTTGGTCAGCAGAATGTTCTGTCCCAATTGAGTTTCTTCAAGAATTCCACGTGCTAACTGGAGTCTGTTGTTGTCATGAATATCTCCGATATCTACAACCTCATTTCTTGATTATATAAAACCGTTTCCTTGGAAAGAGAGATCAGTTATTAAGAGATCAGTTATTAAGGATTTAATAAGAAGATCATATGTCGATCAGTTAGTCAGGAGTCAACGAGAAGTTTAAGAGAGTTATCAAGTTACGATTCAATAGATCACGCGTCGAAGTAGTAATCTAACATGTTGCTTTACGATGCGTACTTATATCCTAAGTAACGAGTCGGGATAAGTTATTTTATTCTAAGTTCCGGAAAGTTCGTAAACGAGTTTTTATTCGAGTGACAAGTTTTCATCTTTCCATGGACGCTTTATAGAATTTGGAACTGAACTGCAGATGAGATTTCCTGTCAACATAGAACCAGTAGTAATCCAGGTATGATATTCTTAAGGCCAGATTTCCTTACTTTTATTCCTAATGACCTTTCAGATTTTTGAATTAGCTGAATCTAAGAACACCATTTTCATTAACCAATAAATTGTTACTAAATGAACAATACGCCTTTCTCTGAGTTCAATAACATCTCCATTGATCAAAACTAAATTATTCTTGAACTTCATGCTACACATATTGCTTAACTTTCAGGGGCATGTTGAGAGAGAAATTCCAGATATTTCACTTAGATTAGTTTGGTCTTCTCATTCTTGCTACTATCCCCACATTCATTTCGTACAAGAGTAGACCAAGCTAACAATATATATGCGTTTGTTGAGCCAGAATGTTTAGTTTTAATAATAATATAATACTTAATCTTTCTCTGAAGTGACGGCTTCTTTAGACATTTCTTTCTTGTTTCTCGAATGCTGTTTTTGGACATTTCTTCGACAAAATTAACGCCAGCACTATCTTTTCTTTTTCGTTCTAGCCACTTTTCTACATCGTTTGTCAAGTCTTTCTCTGAATTAATATCTTGTTTACATTTTTCTCCGTTGCTTTTTGTTTGTTTGTTTCTTTGTTTACACATTTTCGTCACGGAAATTAACATAGTTATTTTTTCCCACTTTAACCATTATTGTTAAAGGTTTACCAACATTTTGCGATTGCAAAGTAAGTTCTTATTTCGACACTCTAAACACATCTAACTCAAGCAAATCTTCTGAACTACTTTAACTGATCAAACATCAGATATTGCTGTGACATACTCACACCCTACGAGTCTTTACTATTTTCCCCCCTCTTGTTTACACAGGGGTGCCCATCCCCCCCAAAGCTGATGGCGCACTCCCCCCCAAAACTAATAATCTCTTCCTCCTCAAAACGCAAGTCCTCTAAAAACAATTTCCCAGTGTAGCAGTAGTTTTTATAGTACTAGTAATTGTTATTTTTGTTGTTGTTTTTATTTCCTGTAGTAGTATTATAGAATGCTTGTAGTAGTAGTAGGGGCAGTAGTAATTATAAAAATGGCATTACTTTTATTAGTAGTCTTGGTAGTGTACAATACTAAATATGTTCTATAAGGATATTGAAGGGTATAAAAACTTCTACACACTGTGTATGGCACAGGTATTCTTTTTTTAACAATTAGTAGTATTATCTTTTTCTTTACAAAATATTGATATAATTCCCTTGTAGATGAAAAGTAAGACGCAAGTTACAAGTTATTGAGTTTGATACCAAAAGAAAATGTTATCCTCGAAATTAGCCTACAAAAATAAGTGATATCCAATAAAAAACATTCCTGTAAAAGAGCCAAGTACGAGTGGCCTTAAAAAGAATTGAAATCACAAAAATAGGCGCAAAGTTCTGGTGGACAACAGTTACAAACACTCACTGGCTCACTTCAAATTTAGATTTGAAACTTGGCTGTTGTCTGTATGGTTACCACTAGCTCACAATTATGTCAAACTACTTTATAATTTTCAACAGACAACATAGGCAAGTTTCAAATCTAAATTTGAAAGTGATTCCTTGAGAGTTTGTAACTGTTGTTCACCAGAACTTGGCGCTCATTTTTGTGATTTCACTTCTTTTTAAGGCCGCTCATACTTGTTTTTTTCTTTTTTTTACAGGAATGATTTTGTTGGATTAAATTATTACTGGTCGTGGTGGTGACATTAACCTACCCTTGATGTCCTTTATAGAGTAATAATTTTTTTCTTTGCTCACTCGGCAAAGCAAATTTGTCTATAATATCGCTGTTGGGAATGCATTCTAAAATGTCTTTTTCGGAAGAAAGGACAAGCATGTCGGAGAGCCATACATCTCCCATGCTGCTTCTTAGTCTATTTTTTACAATCTTTACTTTACTCATAATCCTCTCTGCTGAGCAACTCGTTGCTGGTAATGACAGAAGTATCTGGTATAATATTGTTAGGTATGGAAAACCAGACATATTCAACAAACACCTGTAAGGCCTAATGAATCCTTTCTTCACCCACTGATCCAGACTGATCCAGATATATCCACAAAGCGATAAACCAACCAGCCCATCCTTTCATATAGCAACTTGCGCGATACTTCATTCATAGAGTTTCTAAGCAGGGGGTAGGGGGATTCATTCTCGAGATTTTAAAAAAAATCGCATCGTGTTCCAATGTTATTCTGACAACAGCAAAATTACTTATTCGACATTAGAGTAAAATTCTTCCCCATTTTTTTTATTCACCCCATTTTTTTTTCTAGATGGCACAACTTGCGCCATTCATCCCTCCTGTGGGCGGCCCTTCTCTCTTAAAACGAACCAACCTTTCCTTACATACGGCTACTTGCGCGGTACTTCATTCATCGAGTATCGAAGCAGGGGGTACGGGGGTTCACTCCGGAAAATTTTTGAAAATTAGCTTCTCAAAATCGTGTTTTAATGCTATTCCGACAGTAAAATTGCTAGTTCGAAAGTAGAGTAAAATCCCCCCAAAATTTTTCTCAATGGCGCACCTTGCGCCATACATCCCCCCTGTGGGCGGCCCTGTGTTTACAACTTTTCCTTAAACATTTTTCATCTGAATGAAACCAAAACAACGAAGAAAAATCTTTTATTTTTAGAACTCTTTTCTTTCTTTTTCTTGTAGTTTAAGGAATCTAAATTAGTTTCTGAGCATTTATTGAAATCCATTGATCGTCGCTTCTTTGATGCCAATTGCGCCTAGAAGTGAATGGTATTAAAACGATGTTTCTTGTAGTCAATCCTATTTGAAACGGCGGTGAATAATTCAAAATAGGCGATGACAGTCACGTGTTTTGTTATTTTTATGAAGGTCAATGATTTCTTGGGTTCAAACATGTCCATTCTTTCTTAACCCTTCAACTAAGATAAAATATTTCTCTTTACAGAATTTCCTTTTATGATCAGAAAGGAATTTATTCTTTTCAGTATTGCCTGGCACAGTCTGCAAAGGCTTTGCATCAAAAAAGACACGTGAAAACTGTGGTTATTGCTATGTCAAACAGTAGAGCAATAACTTGAAGGTCACCATATGCATATAGGCCTTCACTCTCTTTCCTTCCTTCCCTTTGAACAACAAGGATTCCTGGAAAACTCGATTTTCATACCTCCCCAAGTGCAAACATTTTTAACGCATAAAGACGGCGTTGGAGAACACAGCTAGTCTAGGAATTCTTTAGTGACATATTTTGTTTTCAAATATAGTACATGAAAAAACAATTGCTATTTCATCCGAGAAAAAAATTACGAACATCAAAGTACCAAAGTACATTGTCGGAACCCTTTTGGGAAAGGGGGGGCACTGGGTTCGCCCCTTCCCTACGCCACTGTCATATATATATATTTTGGGAAGTATGAAATGAAATGAAAAATGAAATGAAAATGTCTTTATTGAAGCGGGCGAGGTTTAGCCATGGCTGCTCTACCACCTAACCCTTGTCAAAAGAATACAATATTAAACATTACACATCAAAAGGAACAGAAAAAAAACAAAAAAAAATACAAGTAAAAGAATAAATCAGAAAATAAACAAGTGACATATGCAATAAAAAGTATCGATATTGTTGGATTTAGCTAAGCTGTTACATAAAACTGTACATGTCGTAAGTGCCAGAGGCCAGTCGCTGAGATTTCATCAAATGTGATTTTAATGAATTTCGAAATGAATTAAATGACTTTATTTTCGTGAGAGCTTTTGGTATCGCATTCCATACTCTCGGACCTGCTCTAGAAAATGATCCTTGCACTATCTTCAGTTTAAGTCTTTGTACATTGAATTTCTCACTGTTACGCGTAACGTGAGAGAGAATTTGAGACCGCTTTGTAAATTTACAATATAAATATTGTGGGGATTGAGTTTTAAGGATTTTATATATCAGACAACTATAGCGTAGGTATCTTCTTCTCGACATTGTTAAAATGTCGTTTCTATTTAGCACTGGCAGGATATGTTCCGATTTCTTTAAGTTAAAGGCAAACCTAATGCACGAGTTCTGTATTTTCTGTATAGTTTTAGAATTGTAAACAGAGAGAGATGGTCCATATACAGCGTCACAGTAGTCTAATAACGGTAAAACAAGAACTTGTATGAGATATAATTTCATAGACTGAGATAGAAAGTCTTTGGCTTTGTAAAGTCGACGTAATAAAGTAATAGCTTTATCACACTGAGTGACGAAGATAAGGGATTTTGAGCTGTCCTAAGATATACTTGTTGCTTCCTGCCTAGTAAGTAGCTTTCAATCCAGTTTATGACGGTATCAGAAAATTTATAATACCTTAGTTTAGCCAACAACAGGTTATGATTAACTAGATCGAAGGCCTTGGTTAGGTCTAAGAGGACTATGATTGCAACTTGAGAGTTATCAACTGCGTTTAATATCCCATCTGTTACCTCGAGCATCGCACTGACAGTACTATGATGCTTACGAAAACCGGATTGAATAATAGGGATAATATTATTATGATTTATATAGTCGTATAATTGCTGGTTTACTAATTTTTCTACGATCTTTGACATTATTGGTAAGATACTAATTGGACGTAGCTCGTTTAAGGAAGTTACGCGGGGTTTCTTTGGTAGCGGTACCACTTTTGCTGTTTTCCAGGCAGTAGGAAAGCAGCCGTTAACTAGTGAATAATTAATTATTTTCGTTAGAGGTGATAGTATGAATGGCAACGCTAATTTGATCATTTTAGTGCTTATTGCATCAAGGCCAGCTGAGTTAGATTTTATGCTGTGTACCGCCTTTCTCACATCGTATTCATTTATTGGGTTGAATAGAAATGTTGTCTGTAGCTGTGGATGTTTTTTAGACAGAAATTTCTTAGTTTGATTGTCAACTCTCTCAGAATTAATAGGAGGCAAACCAGGAAGACTGACGAAATGATCATTAATAACATCTGGATCATTGATTTCACTGGAAAGTGCTACATCATTGTTCCTGTTACAAAGACCCAGCTCTTGTATTACTTTCCATTTGTCTTTAACTGCAGTGCAGTTTTTAATACGATAAGAGAAGTAAGCAATTTTTTCTTGTCGAACCACTGACGTTGTAAAGTTCCTAAGCCTTTTAAACTCTTCCCAACCTTGTTGGGTTTTGGTACGCTTGAACTTGAGATGTGCTCGATCACGCAATTTCATTAATAGCTTGGTATTACTTGAGAGATATGGGAGTTTAGTTTTAGAAAGCTTGATCTTTTTAATAGGAGCATGTACATCGAATATATGTGTTAATGCGTCCTGTACAAAGGAAACCTTACCGTCTATTGTTTCAAATGACTCAATGTTTTCCCAGTATATGTATTGAGCATCGCTAAAGAAAAGATTTTCATCAAAACTACCATAATCTCGACAGCTAAGAATTTCAGGTTTCGGGCTAGGCGGTTTATTAATATCAAGAACCATGTATATAACACAGTGATCAGAATTTCCAATAGGAGGACTAACACTATGCAACGCCAGTCTGTCTCTGTTATCAGTAACAATAACATCTAACAAAGATTCACTTGTTTCAGTTATCCTAGTAGGCTCATTAATTATTTGAATAAGATTTAACCTATTTAATATTGAGTTTAAATATACCGTTTCAGGTATGTTTATGCAAGTTTGGTCACAGTTCAGGTCGCCAATTAAATACAGAGAATCGACCTGTGGATAGAGCTCGATGACAATATTTTCAATAATTGATAGTGAAGTATACGATATATTGGGTGATCTGTATAATGCAGCAAAACCTATTGAATAAGAGTTTATTTTTACAGTAAAGTTAAGAAATTCTATGTTTGGTCTCTCTAATCCGTCACCAGAGCTGGATGCAAAAGTCATAAGTTCTAGGTTTTTAAGATAATATACTACTATCCCCCCACCCCTGCCCGTGTCTTGTCGTAAAACGGAATACCCTTGTACATCAATTTGTTCAGTATTAACATATTTATCTAACCATGATTCAGTTACAATAAATATAGCTCATTCATTCGTAGCGATAAGAGATCTTACTTCATCAATTTTCGGAAGAAGTGAGCGAACATTAGCGTGCATAACGGTAAATTTTCTTTTGACATCTGCAGGTATTGTGCATACCACAGCACGGTTTCTGTTAATAACTGAGAGGTCAAGAATATGAGAATGTCCAGTAGAGTTACCCATAGTCGTACTCATAGTTACATTTATGACATACGGTACGTATTATGTATATTATAATTTCTAACCCAGTGATTATCCTCCTGGCACTTACCTCAGATATGAGACAGAAGTTTGTAGGATATTTTGAACTTCTTACAATTTCCCGAGAATTCATACTTAGTAAGCTTAAGACACAATAAAACAATTTAAACGATATTACATAGTAAGAACGTAAAAAGCAGTAATGAGACATTTTGTGAGTATCTACAGTACAGTTGCAGTCAGGCTGCAAATGAACAAGGGCTTCCATCGGTGGCTTAGATTGAGAAAAGGGGCACAGATCATGGAAACCACAAGCAACAACACTATAACATTTTAGATACAATGCAACACACTCACTAAATAAAGAATATAAGCACACAACGTATAAGATATTCACTATATATGAAACACGCTCCAGTATAATGTTTTGTAATCCTTTTCATGCTACTTATTATACACTTCCAAATTATACTACGTATAAATATCAGAAGTCTCTGCTCAGAAGTGGTTTTCTTGAATCGATTTAGAGTTTCAAAAATAGGTTCCATTTTATCCGTTAACTTTCTTTTCAAACTCGAAGTAACAGAAATTTACCATTTCAGTGTTGATCGCCATACAACAAGGACGGTAACAAATGGCGACAAACGCTTTCTTCTAATCAACTAGCGTGCACACACACACACACACACACAAACTATCTTCACCCGCATCTATCTAATGAAACCGGAAGTCGTAAGTGGTTTGCTACTACTTCCGGTTTCAATATTGATTTTCGTGCAGCAAAAATAGTAAGTGGAAGTAATAAAATAGTAGTGAAACGTATATTTTTGGAATCGATAGAGGCGTTCCACCGAAAAGGAACGGGAAATGGCGGCGGAAACTCCATAACAAGGAACTACATAATTCAAACCGTTTACCAAACATTGTTAGAGTAATACAGTGTGTCTATAAAAGAACTCCGGGGTTTTGAGCCATAATATTTTATTTAAGTAAAAAACGTACATACATTTGTTATACATGATTGGAAAGCTTACATTTTCAAGTATTGCTTTTAACAATTTAATAAAGTTCAATATGAGTCCCGTGAGTGGCACGGCACACAACAGACTTAGTTTCTATGAGCCAAATAACACATTGAGCCTTTTGTTGTGGCATCACCATAGCGCGAAGCGCAAGAATCCACACGGCACGGCACTGATTCACTGACTACCGCAGCCGTTACGTCGTCTCAAGGTCAACGCTCCGCAGCGCTGCCACCTGTTGATAAAAACATTTCCAATTAGTATGACTAAAACTTTTTGAGCTAGTCGTTTCAGAGAAATTAACTAAATTTTGTTCTCTTTTATCGTTAATAAGATATGAATTTTTAAAACCCCGGAGTTCTTTCAACCTTGTATATTCTAGGAGACTCAGGCGGGCAGGTGATGCGGCCAGGATGGAAGAAAGTAGGAACGCTCTTAGTTTTAACTGGAAATCCAATCGGGTAACGACTATTAGGAAGGCTTAGGTGCAGATGGAAGGACAATATTAAGTTGGATCTCGCAGATACAGAAATACAAAGTAGAAACTGGATCCAGTTGGCCATAGAGTTGCTTACTTACACAAGAATAGGTTCCATATGATTTTAGCGTCTCAATCAGCAGTGAGACTGTATGAGACGTCAACGAGAAATCCTAACTTAACGATCAAACCGGAACTGGTAGAAGTTAACAATTTCCGTTTTCAACATTGATCGTTCTAGAACAAAACGGTAATATATAGCGATTAACGTTTTTTTTTTTTTTTTTGGAACCGACGTTCCAAGAATAGTCTTTATTTCATCCGCTTCCCTTTATTGAAACCAGAAGTGATAGAAATTTATTAGTACTTCCGGTTTTACAATGGATTTCCAAGGAGTAAAAAACGGTCGAGGTGGAGAGGAACCGTCTTCTGCAATCCTTCGAACGTCCGAAGAGTGTTTTCCATTTAACATTTTATTCCTCTAGAGCAACGGGAAGTTCTAGAAATCTGCTACATTTCGGGTTTCAGTGTTTAATCTTCAGATGACAAGAACAGTAAAGAGATAGCAAGAAACGGATTTTCGATATGGCTTCTAGCTTTGCAAATGCTTTCGTCTTTGGTGTGAGCGGTACCGGATTCGATTCCCAGTGGAGAAAATCGGTTGAAAAAGTAGAACAGGTTTCTCAGGCCGGCCATCCTGAGTGAGTTTTTCCTGTGTTTTCCTTATTCACACTAGACTAGGGTGACCAACCGTCCCGTAAAAACGGGATTGTCCCGTTTTTCCACTACCATTCCCGGTGTCCCGAAAAATTCTCTCGGGACGCCAAAATGTCCCGTATTTACGTACATTGGATACAAAAAATCTTTCGAATCGCTAAAATCTCCTAATTTATATTATTATTTTCTAAGCTATGTGATTATATTCGAATATGTTTTAATTTCTGAGCAACGTCATTACGACGTTTGCGATATTGGATATGGTGGCTGCACTGTTTTCCCTCCTAGGCCTCCCCACTCCGCAAACGACAGTGCAAGGGCCTGGAAGTCTTATGAGGAACAGATGTAATCTGTTTTACTCCCTGTTTGGGCGGTGGAAGATTGAGGCACTGTCATCAGTACAGTGCAGTATTTCCGTGATTTGACTTAGATGTAACACACTACGAAAGGGGAACAAAGGTATAGAGCTATAAAAGTAAAAGTAAAAAGAAAACTAGTTGTAAGTGAAATAATGTATAAAAGTAAGAAAATGCAAATAAAAGGAGTTGGAATCCGATGCTGAGAGATAATTATAAATCCTGTCGGTGAGAGATTTGAGTGATCATATATTTTTACTGATAGCTACTTGTTATCTAATTAATTTTAAAACCTTTTCAATAGTGAAAAGTGTAAATTTACCCTTTTTTCTGAGAGATACAGAGAGTGAGAGAGAAAGAGAGAGAGAGAGAGAAAGAGAGAGAGAGAGAGAAAGAGAGAGAGGAGAGGCTAAAAAAAGTGGAGCAACCTTTTCAGAAATAAAAAGTGTCCCGTTCTTTCTATTTGAAGATTTGGTCACCCTACACTAGACAAATGCCGGAATGGTACCTAACATAATGTTCCCAGGCCGTTTCTTTCCTTCCCCATTTCTTTCTTCTTCTCCAATTCCCTGGAAATGTGATTGCCGAGGAAGATCATCCCTCATGTGCGACGAGCTAACATGACCATAGATGCCGAAAATCCAGAAATCTATTTCGTAACCCTCTAAGTCGTAAGAGTAAGTTTTATTTCTGACTCTAATCCCTTTTGTAACAACTACAACTGAAAGCTGTAGATCTAACTACAACCAGTACTGGAAGTCTGCCTACTTTCCATGTAAGACGAAACTAATTTTTCTTTTTATCTATTTTCGCTCAGAAAGCAATTCAGTCTAATACTGATCAAAATTTTAATCAATTACAGTGTTTTCCAATCTGTGGTCCACGAACACTCCCAGAGGACAAGAGGATGAAGAGGGGTCCGTGAGATATTTTATTTTCATTACACTTTATCATGTTTCTCACACCTGAGATACTTGCAATGAATGTTCTTACCTAGCATTCAATCAATTGAGAGGCAAAACACACCTCAACATCAATAAATTAAGGCATTAATATGCAAGCAGTACCTGGTCTAACATACTCACCGCGAATAACAGACTAAATTAACTACACACCCTATACCCTTCAAAATGGAAAATGTTCTTAATGAGACAGTAAAATTATCAGTTTTATTAGGAACTCTCCTTTTATTTTCCTTTTATTCTCTGTTTTTTTTGTAATGAAGTGGGAAGGGATCCGAACTAGGGGCGGATCCAGGGAGACGATCGGGGCGATGGCCCCTAGAATAGGATATTTTTTATTTTAAAAAAGAAACCTATCCTATGATTTTTCACCTTTGTATTATCCACCTTTGTAACCGAGCGAAGTAGCTCAAGTGGTAGAGCGTTGGCTTCGCATTCGGGAGGTCGTGGGTTCGAATCCCGCTGCCGACCATCCTGACTGAGGTTTTCCAGGGTTTCCCTCAGTCCTAACAGGCAAATGCCGGGATTGTACCTACTAAACAGGCCCTGGCCGATAGCTTCCCAAATCCTTTCCGTTGTTATATTTGTTGTTGGATGTCCAGTGTAGAATGGCCTCTGTGGTGTATCTGGTGATTGTTAAATAAATAAATAAATAAAAATGTAAAATAAAACCTATTGACTTCGAACGACGGCCCCCCCAAACATTCAGCCTGGATCCGCCCCTGGATCAGAACAATTATTATTGCACTCTGAAAGTCATTGGCTGTCCCTGGGTAAGGTTCCAACGCAGTTGTTTGAGCTTCTGACGAAGTAGTTTTTCATTGATTGGCACGGTCAGTGCACAAGAGAAAGACGTCCACTTTTCAACATTTTGAACATATTTCGTCTGTAACATTATCTGAAGCTCCTTTCACAGCTTAAATGATTCGTGTACATATATTGTAAGTAACTGTTATAATGTGCATAAAGAACAGTGTTAAATTTTCCATATACAGTGAAACCTGTCTTCAGCGGAATCGAGCGGGACTCACAAAAATTTCCGTTAAAGACAGGTTTCCGCTTAATGGGGATAGACCTTTCCATTAAAAAAAAATATATATGCTTATAATGGACATAATGAAAAAATATATTGATATACGCAACTTGTTCAATTACAGTACTTTTTCCTTCTACGGATTAATACCCCAAAGAAACTTAAAATAAAAACAAAATATGCTGTGCACACTTTCCTTTATTTTTCCCAATAGTCAAGCAGGATTTTTTGCATACATTGCTACTACTTGGCTGCGGTATACTTCAGGACACAGAAAAGCTTTCTCTGGAATTTTGAAAGTCCTCTGAACTCTTTCCTCCTTGTTTTCACGACACGTGATGGAGATATATAACTTCTGCTTTACCTCAATTCCTTTTTTTCCAGAACTTTGTTTTGTCAGTTTTCTTCTCATTTGTGTTAACTGTCGCTAGTTGCTACACAAGCGGAACAGAAGTACGCCTACAAAGAAGACTGACAGCTGACATGGTACATAGGGCTAGCGAAAAATTGTGGGAGCTGAATATGAGTAGTGATTGACGAAGGTCAACACTGCCCATAAAGATTTAACAAAAGAACGAAGTATTTATCGCAGACAGTATATGTTTACTCTCTCACAGTATGTTCAAAAATTTTCTAAACGATGTAGTCTGAAACTCAGAATTTTCCGTTAAAGGTTTATTTTGCTTTCCGTTGTCCGCATAACACAGTTTCCGCTTAATGAAGGGACTTTTACATGTCTTTTATTCCAAAATCCATGGGACCATGAAATATTTCCCTTTAAGAAAGTTTTCCGTTTAATAAAGGGTCCGTTGAAGGCAGGTTTTACTGTACTTAAGAGTACCGTTCTTCATAACTTTGATAACCGAACTTCATTTCGTTGTGCTCTGAACGTCCAATTCTAAATTTAGATTAACACACAATTTAAACATGTTTAATGTTTTAAATGCTCTTTACTCGAATTTTCAGGGAACATCTATCATTGTTTTTTCTGTCCAAGATAGATAGAAATGAAAATCAAATGAAATTTTTGAGTTTGACGTCCCATGGTTATGCCGGTTAGGCTAAAGGAGACGGTGATGATCAGAGATGAATGAAATGGTGGAATGAAGAAAGTGGGAGGAAACGGGAGAACCCCGAGAAAACCCACGCACATGGTGTTTGTCCACCACAAAGTTCACTTGGCGGGAGCAGGGTTTGAACCCGGGACCCCAAACACCAGAGGTGAACGCTCTACCACTGAGCCACCGCGGCCCCGAAGATAGGTAGAAACAGCAATCAAGAAGTTAAATTTCTAGTGGAACTATTTACAGAAAGAAAAATACAATTCTCTTCAGTCATTGAGTAATTTCATAGATTTCAGTGAACAAACCGTTTTTAGTGATGTTGTTGGAAGTATCATTAAATATTTGAGGTCATTTTGGCATTTTACGACCACATGTAATTTCCGATTTGTAGACCCAGAAGGAGTAGAATCGAGGCCAGCTGGAAGGAATTTGGCTATAGGCATGAAAACTTTTTACTATTCAGCGCATTCTCTCGAAAGCTTAACACACTTGGCACATCGTTGCTCCAACTTCCCTAACCTTTCAGGAAAAAAATCTTCTGGTCTGCAAAGGACTGTTCTGCAGCTACTATGACCACATTAATCACTGCTAAATTTCTTTCTTTTCAGAATTTGTTTTTAGTCTAGTGAAGAAATGATAATAATCAGAGGGCGCAAGGTCTGGCGAGTAAAGTGGATGATCAGTGCACTGAAACCCTAGATCCTTTAGAAAATCCACTCTTCTTTCAGCCTTGTGAACGAGAGTAATGTCCTCCAGAAACAACATACCTTTTCTCAAGTTTTCACGTACTCTTTTTTTTAAATAGAATCCTTTAACTTCACCAGAAGACTGCAGTAGTGTTTGTGCATTTGGAAGGTAGTCTGATAACAAAACACTATCCTTGCCCAGAATATTGAAGCAAGCACTTTACACCTCTGTGCTTTGAATTTCTTTAGTCTTGAAGATCGTGAGTGACGCTATTCACATGATTAGTGTTCGGTATCAGGATCAAACTAATGAACCAACTTTCATCCTGGATAAAAAGCCGATTTAAAAATCATCCTTGGACTTTGCAAAATACCACAAAATCAACTGAGATGTCACGTGTTTGCGTTTGTCATCCGCGTTCAAAGGTTTAAGCACCCATTTCGCAGAAAGCTTGTGCATGTCCAACTGATCATGGGTTATTGACCAGACACTTTCTTTGGATATGTGCAAAGTCTCAGCTGTTGCTTAGAGTGTAAGTCATCAGTTACTCAAAATTAGATCATGAACCTGAACCACTTTTTCCAGAGCAGACACTGACACTGGTTTCCCCACACTTTTCAGCATGAATGGCAATACACACCCAATGTATTTACAATGCAATCATGAATTCCCTTCGAGGACTTTTGTTGCAGGAAGAACTTGATGATACCTCGCAACTCCTCCTTTGTAAATTCCACATTTGGCTGCGCCATGGTTAAATGAACTAAAAAAAAAAAAGAACGCTAGTGCAACGATCATTCCAGGTGGCACAAACACTTATAAAAGTTCAATGTTTCAAATGCAATGAATGATTTCAGGATGGGATGTGCGGAAGGGGGTCGGGCTGAGAATTGATATGCACAGTAATATAATTTAAATGTGCAGGTTTGGTCACTGCGCTCTCTATATGCAAGGTATGATCAAAAAATACGGTGAATCGTTTTTATTAGAAACAAAGCAATATGCTTACATGGAATTTGATTTAATCTCCTTCAATGTACAGTCCTTGGCTAGCAATGTACTTATCCCAACGTTGAATCCATGACTGGAAGCATTTCTGGAAGGCTTCTTTTGGAAGAACGTTCAGCGGCTTTGTCATGGCCCTCTCAATGTCAGGACTGTTGTCAAAACCTTTTCCTTTAAGCACGGTTTTAATTTTGGGAAGAGTCAGAAGTCGCGTCACGTTATATCTGGAGAGTACGGTAAATGTGGACAGACAGGAATATTTTTCCGCCCAAGAATTCCTGTTCTTCACTCAAAAATCGGGGAAAGAGTTTCGCTCTCACTTTTCTCATTTCCAAATCGATGGTTAAAATGCTTTATACGGACCCGTACGAGATTTTTAGTTCTTTGGTAAGCTCTCGATTAGTTATTCTCCCGTTTGAACAAACAATTTTTGCCACTTTTTGCAGATTTTCTTTTATTCTCAGGTTAATGGACGTCCCGAACGTAGCTCGTCTTCTACTGACTCACATACGCTTTTAAAAGACTCATACCACTTGTAAACAATCTTCAGAGCAACATTTCATGAGTTTCTCTGGCACTTCTATACAACTCGAATCAGAACGGCTCTGGACGCTGACTGACAAGTCATAACGTGTTCCAACTTGATGCTGCCTGTCTCAACGGATCAGGCTATCGGACAAATTGCATCAAATGGTTGTAGTAGTTGCTGCTAAAAGAAATCATTCACCATATTTTAACCATTAATCCTGTATTAATAAAGAGTAGAGCTTATTTCGTACTACAGATACTTATATTGGTTTTAGGGAAATACAAGAAAATCTTATTTGCATAAATCACTGATTTTATTATAATAATTGTTTACTTTTTTTTCTTTGCAGTGTTTTCACAGCTTAGACTGTTGTCGAGGATGTTGTATTAAATTCCAGTGTGTCGAAGGTAAGGAGCTCTGTAATTTATTTCATCTGTGATATAGCTGAAAATGAAAATATTGTTTTTTCTAGTACTTTTTAATTGAATATCAATACACATTGTAGACCCCTATGTATGCCGCGATACTCTACTTTATTATATTCAATTTCCATTGTTATTGTGTGTCACAAATTTATAATATTTCAACGTTTGTGTGATATGTGTGCAAGTATAATCGTAAACACCAATACTAAGATCTAATGTTTAAAAAAATAGTTTTTCAAATATACATTAATGAACATCTAAATGGTGTTTTCATTGCTTCCATAAATCTAAATCCCGCAACCTAAAACACATCACACATCAAAACACATCAAGTTATGCCAGATAATTGTGATAAAGCTCAAAACTTAATTTCATATTAAAAACCTATAGCCAAAAATTCAATATAAAAACAAATTTTAAAGTTACAATGCACAAAGTTAAAAAGAAAGCTCAAGTTAATTCCAGACTATACTTAACTCCAGTATGACCATTGTCGATTTCTATCCAATAGAATCGCGGAAACAAGGTAGTACAAAGAAAGAGATAATAGGAAAAATGGTGGATACAAAATTGTAAAAATAAATAAATAATAGAAGAATTGGTGGAAATAAGATAGTAAGAAGGTAGATATAATAGGGTAGTTTGTGGAAACAGATACTAGGAAAAGATATACAATAGAATTGGTGAAAACAAAATGCTAAGAAGGAAAAGGTAATAGGTGATTGATGGAAACAAGATAGTAGGAAGAAAGATGTAATAGAATTGATGAAAACAAAATGTTAGGAAGGAAGAGATAATAGGAGAATTGGTGGAAACATAATGTAGGGAGAGAGAGATACGGTCTCTGTGCTAAATGGAATATTACTCTAATTCAGCCTACCAAAAGGGCGACCTGAACATATTCTGAAAGTAAGGAGAAAGTGTCGTGTTGAATTTGGAAGGCGATAGTGATTGAAATTTCAATGAATGACCAATTAGTTTATGGCATTTGGAAGTCATTAACTTTCATTCACAAAGTTATTTGTTTTAAAATCCCTTACGTTGTTTATGTCTTTCAGACCTTTATTGCAATTATCTTTGTTAAAATTTTCTATGAGTAGTTTGAAATAAGAAGCCTTTGAAAGTGAACATAAAATATTTGAAGGACCTTTAGGACATGACTGAACAAGCTGCAGTAAATTACCTACATATATTTTTTGGCTATCTCTCTCTATATATAAAAATGAGTGTGTGTTTGTTCCAGCTTAACTCTGGAACGCCTGGAATAATTTTTAAAAAAAGTTGGTACACATATTACTTACAGTCTGGAAAAGAGTGCTCTCGGGGTAAAATTTTTCTAGCGCACCTAGGGAGGAGTAGGAAGGGGGGACCGAGGGTAATTGGATGCAATAACGCCACCATTCTTAGTTTTTCGAGGATTTTACATTTAATATTTGACGGAATAAAATATATGTGGCATTCTTTAGTAGCTTAGTGTTCACTGATTACAACATAGTGTAAAGAACCTGGAAAAATATATGAGGTACGAGTAATACACAAAAAACGTCACGCAAAGTGAAATGGCGGTTGTATAGGCTATGGATACAATAAGGCCAGGTTACCATTATTCATATTATCATGAAACCAGTGAAATGAGATACGGTGGAACAAGTACAATTATTTGGAACAAGAAGAGCAGTGTCCAGTAAGAGGTAATATGTTATCACAAGTTTCTTGATACCACCCCTTACAGGCTCCACATTGCAACCAATCAATAGTTTTACCGTATTTTCGTAATAGTACTCATTGTAAGTAACGCAGTAGTAGGAGCTATCTTTGCGATAACATGTTTTTTAACTTCTACCTTCGCCATTCTCTTTATAAGTACTCCCTTTCTTTGGTCCACCTGCTTGCAAAGCTGACCCTTTATCCTTCACGTTAGGACGTTCGTTAAACAAAATTCTAGTCAGTACCACTGCTTGGACGTGTTTTGATCTATTCCTTCCAGGAAGAGATCTGTTAATTTTTGGAGTTGGAGTAATTTCAGTGAACAAGCTGTCATTGGACGATGTAGAGAAGACTCACACAAAGCATTAGCTACAGTATCATGGACATATGCAGATGATGTTGACGGCTGGGGACAGTTGATATCTTCAGTGGGTGGCTGGTTATTGTTGTCCAATTCAGTTCCAGTAGTAGCTTGTGTCGGAAACACGGAAGAGATGGTACTTGGTGTAAAGAATATATGCCAGTACCTTGAATGAATATATGCCAGTACCTTGAATGAATATATGCCAGTACCTTGAAAACTAGATATTGCATTCTGAGGTGTGGAAACTTTAAACCAGACAATAATGCCATTGCATCCATCTCGTTGGCGTTATTGCAGCCACACAACACAATGAACATAAAATCGTTTCACTCCTCTCTACTAACACATTGACTCATGTAAATACAGTCGATACACTCGTTATTGAGCATTGTGTTTTATATATAAAAATACCCTATAAATTCCTACACATTACGCGTCTGTAGTGATGTTAATATAAAGAACTTCAAAAACTTTATTTACGTTTTCTGTTCTCAAATTTTTTGGTCTGAATTGATAACACAAAAGCTGCACAACACACACGCTACACCACAGGAAATCAACTCACGCGCAAAAACAACAGATGTGCTTCCCATGCATTGGCACACTGAAGAATGCTGCCACTTGCTTAGTGTCTGTGCTGTAAACAGTTGAAAAACAAACGGCGTTATTGTATCCCTGCAGTTATTGTAGCCAGTTACCCCATAAAAATGATCGAAAACGGCCGATATTAATGTCGAATCCGTAGTTTTCGAGATTGATAAGACGAACAGTGAGCCTTCCGTTGCCGTTTAAATCCAAATTTAACTCCATTACATTTGGGAGGAATGGTGACATGTAAAAATAATTCAAAATGGCCGATACTAATGTCGAATACATAGTTTTTGGGATCCCTAAGTTGATTGATGACAGTTATGGTGTCTTTTAAGTCCAAGCTCAGCTCCCAGTTGGCGTTAGATGCCCGTAGTACCCCTACTGGAAAGGAAGGGATAGACATATAACCGATATTAGTGTCGAATTCATAGTTTTGGGGGTTGCTTACATAAATAGTGACACTCCCGATACTATTTAATCCCCATTAGTACACCGATGGGTGAAATGGTGACGTAACAATATCTTATACTACTGATATTAATATCAAATTATTAGTTTTCAGCGTCCGTTTAAGTCAAAGTTCAGCCCTAGATGAGGGATAGACAAAACAGTAATTAAAAAGACAGATATTAAAGTTGAGTCCATAGTTTTAAGGATCTCTAAGTTCATTGATGACAGTTCCGATTACCTTGAAGTCCAAGTTCATCCTCCATTATGGGTGACACCCCCAAATACACCTAAGGAATGTTGATGAGGATAACATATGAAATGATCGAAAACGATTGGTATTAGTGGAAGGTCCATAGTTTTCTGGGACGTTGAGATGAATAGCGACACTTCTCATACCATTTTAATCCAAGTTTAGCCCAATATTCTCTGGGGGGGGGGAGGAGATGACGACATGAAAAAATAATAAAAAACGACCAACATTAGTGCCGAATATGACCATAGCTTTAGGAGTCCCCAAATTCATTGGTGACAGTTCTTGTACTATTCAAGTCTATGTTTAACCCCTATTAGCACGTGTAGGGAGATAGCAAAAGGTATATACGTAAAAATAATCAGAAACGACCGATAATAGTTTCTAATCTATAGTTCCCGATGTCTCTGAGATTAATAATTACACTACATATAGGTAATTATAGTTCAAGGTAGAGACCTGCACGGGCCGAATTTTTCGGCCCGAGCCCAATCCAGCCCGAACGTACCTAGTCCCGGCCCAGCCCGGGCCCGAAAAGTTTTGGAGATTTTCGGCCCGAGCCCGGCTCGGCCTGATAAGTTTTTAAAAATTCTATGCCCAAGCCCGGCCCGGGCCCGATAATTTTTTTTAAAAAATTAGCTCGAGCCCCAATCTTTCTCAAAATTTAGTACTTAATTTGACCTAACCTCAGAAACATTTTCTAAACTCTGGTTCACAACCTGACGCTTGCGTCCCGAATGGTACCATTGCCTCCTAGAACTTTGCCTGTCATCGAGAGAACAAAAACTCCATTCCCTGTAACAAAAATCTAAGGCCTGCAATCCTCTATAGTGAAAGTGGAGCCGCTAAGCAACACAAACTGTAAATAGCTATTGCTTTCTTTGTAACATCTTTCACGAACACACTTCTTCAACGTTTGGTTTTATTACAATTATCGTTTAACGAAAGTCAATAATTATTAAAGAATTGCAATTGATCGGCCCCACCCCAGCCCGACCTGAAGAGAAATCAGTGTCGGCCAGCCCAAACCCGGCCCGGCCCAAAGAAATAACAGTGTCGGCCCGCCTAAACCCGGCCCGGCCCAAAGAAATAACAAATAGTTTCGGGCCTCGGGCCGGGCCCGGCCCGTGCAGGTCTCTAGTTCAAGGTCATTCTCCATCGGAAAGGAGGGTGAGAAGGGATGAAAATATTATGTCTCAAATGGCTGAGATTGGTATAGAATCCATAGTTTTTGTTCGTCAAGCTATTAGGTTACAATTTGCCATGACATTTAATTCCAAGTTTAAGCACGAACGGGCATGGTAGTTGGATTGGGAATTTACGAGGGCAACGCGGAAGGCATTTCTCGCACATCTACATATATTTGGCTATTTGATTATGACTGCATATTCTAGCAAAACTTCGGAATGTTTGGAGCAAATTTAACCAAACTTGGTAGACATATGACTTTCAATCTGGATAAAAATACTATGGGAGTAAGAAACGGTTGATATTAGTATGCAGTCCATAATTTTCGGGGCCACTGAAATGAGTAGTGATGTCCCCAATGCCGTTTAAGTCTAAGTTCATTCCTATCGGCAAATAATGTAAGGTGACAAATAAATATAAAAAATGACTGAAATTTGTGTCGAATTCAAAGTTTTCTGCGTCTAGAAACATCTGAACTGTTTCGAAAGACTTTTGGAAGGTAGTTACAACTCACTTCAAGCTAGCTTTTTAATCATATCACTTAATGAAAGCTGTGTTCGGTGGGGATGGGTCTTTGAATATTTATGCCAATTTTTTTAATTATCTCATTTTTATTGAAATAAACATTCTAAGGGAAAAAGGATTCAAATCAGTGTAGAGTGCTTAAACGCTGGTGCATGGGGTTCGTGGTTCGATTCTCAGTCAACTAAATCTGTGGTAGACAAGATCGTGGGTTTTCTGGAGGTATTCCCTTTTCCCCCCGCTTTCCTGTTCCACTAATTCTTCCATCATCACTCACTTGCTTTAATCATCGTCTCCTTTAGCCTTAAGAGCCTAATCGGGGGACATAAAACTAAAAGATTTCATTCCATTCTCCCCGTGCGAAGAACGTGTATTTCATCTAGTAATTTTATAAAGTAAGATCCAAGTTGTGATTAGCTTTTAGTTGCTTATAGAGAAATACCGCTCGCCACGTTAAGCTATAGAAAACTATATTCCAACTCATTTGTACATTCAATGCCACTAATAAGAGTTGAAGTATTCTTTGTGTTCCGGGCAGCGCACTAATTAGGTAACATTATTTGCGACTCATGCAGGTAAATTACTACAAATAACTCAAATAATTTGTCCAAAAAAATGGAATTAATTTCTTATTATTTTGTAATCTTTTATAAATGTCCTAATTATAAAATAGAGTAGTTAAATTGATAATACTTAATCTTTTAATAAAAGAGAGAATTGATTGTTTCTTTCCTATATGCTGCAGATGTCACTGATCCATGTGGAGACAAAGATGTTGTAAGAAGTTGTGAAGACATGCAATGTCCTGACGGGGAGGAATGCTTCCAGCAGACGAGGTTTTGCCTTCGAAGTCCCTGTCCACAACCTCTTCCATCATGTAGACCTCGAAAGCCAGAAACGACGAGGGAGATTCCGTTTCCTGTGAATTATTCATGAATTCTTATTCCACACTGGAAGTTTCATGCCTGAACTTACAGAACGTACATCGTTACAGCTACTTCTAGTTCGGAAATTACCTTTGGTAAATGCATCGTCCATTTGTGGTAATACGAGACTACTGAACGAGCCTACGTAGATAGAGAGAGTCATGATAATAAGACTTAAATTAGCCTATATGGAATTGAAGAATTTTCAAAAAGTAATTCAATTTTTCATAACATTAAAGAACAACAAACACATAACAAAGGATACAACAGAAGAGGACTCTTCAACTGAGCACAGTCAAGTTGACAGTATAATATCCCTATCAACATGATATGGTATTTTACCAGATATTACCACAGTATCAGTGCTTTCCTGGCAATTCGTGACATATTCACATAGTGTAATTACTTTATGCATAATATCAGAACTTATTAAAGAAAAACACTAAAAATGTGTTTGCCATTATGTGTTGTTTAACTAAGAAACTTCTGCTTTATATTTGTAGTATTGCAATGAAATGTTAAATAACAATTAAAAATTACAGTGCTTACCATTCCTAATTTAATTTAATACTTTAATGTGTAAGGAATTATCAAATGACACATGTTCGAAGCCCATGCATTCACTATCAGTAGGTGTATTTTAGCAAATAGTTTACAGTTAAAACATGGCTACATGGTAATTGTGTCTTGGTATTTACGATCACAAGTTCCCGTAGGTATTTAGGTACTTGTCCCACTGTGCCACAAGCCGACGAATTCCGTCCAGGTAGAAATCAGACGGTTGTTGGGCGAACCAATCACTGACTGTATCCCGAAACCGCAGCATCACTTTGAAACCAATGACCCTTTACTGCTTTTTTCAGTGGACCGAATACTAAAAATTGCAGGCTGATAGATTCGGCGGATAACACAGCTACTCCAATTTGAACTGTAGGAAGAAGTCCTGCACCTATCAGGCAACATGGGATGGGTGTTAGAGTGTAGCACGCTAACACCTGCCATGGGCATTCCACGTAATTTACTTTGATGCTCTTCGGAAGAGGGGTCAACGTAGCACAGTAGCAGCTGGTATTAATGGAATCTCCTGGTGGTTTAACATCAAGCAGTAATGATCCTCTGTAGTCTAAAAATACGGACATCATGACTTTGACAGCTGACATTGGAACTTGATCTTCTTGGAGCGTAGTGGTACAATGATTCAACCGCTGCCACAATTAGCAAAAATTCAATCACCTCTGTATGGTGATCCATCAAATGTTGGAGTAACGCACCCATACACTCTTGCTGTTGTGTCTCCGTAAACAATCGTGGCACTCCCTGTCCCATAATTTGTGGTATTCCTGTCCTTAACTATTGTTTCTGCTGTTCCATAGCTCGTATTCAGTTCCGTGATTATCGCTCGAATACTCGCACGGAATGTCTAATGTTTCGAACTTACTCATCTAACGCACTACTGTTGTGATCTCTGTCATTAACATGCACGCGTGCGGGACGGGAAGATATCTTTTTGTTGTTCGAACTGTGCGAAACATTTGTGCACAATCCACGAAGGTTGTCTTCGATACATATGCATTGTCATAGACGTCATTCATTTGATGTGACACTTCAGCTGATTGGTGTCCGTTTGCATTCACAAACTGGATGATTGCTCGCTGATTCGACTTGACGGGTTTGGGATGGTGAATGCCATGGTTCAAGCAGACAGGAAACTTTAACAAAAAATACTATATTAATGTTACACTTATATATACCTCTACAAGAATACAATCTTGTGTGCTGTAAGAACTTAAACTGGAGTCAAACGCTGCTGCAGTGGGGCGGAAGATATGCCAGGCCTTTGGTGAGGGTGTCATGACTGCGGACAGTGCAGCAATTGTTTAACAAGTTACCCATTTGGGACCAAATTATTATTTTTCTGATTTCTTTCACTTTAAGATTTCGGTTTTGTTTTTTATTGCCTAAGTATCACGAAAATATAACATTTTGATTTTTCCTGCGCATCAGATGTGACTTCCGCCCTGTCCTATAAATAGGACGCTGGTCCTTTCTGATATACTAGAAAGGTCATATTCCTAACTAATTGCATTCTATTGCTTGAGTAAAGCAATTCAAATTTTTACCGCTAAGTGCCTCGAGGCAATGAGTGATCACGGCCGGCCTATCGAAGCACGAAGTCTTCCAGATTAATATATATATATATATATATATATATATATGTGTGTGTGTGTGTGTGTGTGTGTGTTTTGTATTGATGTTATTTACGAAAATTATACAAAATAAGATATATGACACATAACTAAAGATAACGTACAAATACCAGTATTTAGAACACTAAACAGTTACGTTTGAAGTTCAGATAATTGCTATTTTGTAATTTCGATCTACATGTGCTAGTTTGTTACACGTGTTTGGCTTTGATTCAAAGTTTATTTTTCTTTGCCTTCTTGGTATTTGACGAAACGCTTTGAAACACAATGTGACATTACACTTTTCAAAGTACGATAATGGTATTCAAGTGCATCTATTGTCATGGCATCTTTACGTCTTTCTTTCAATAATGAAGTAACCGCTTCCATCATCAATGAATACATTTGAAGAGGTGACCACCAAGTTTGATATATATGATAGATATACAGATATGTTGCGTGTAAATGTCCGAAGATCCATATTGAACTGAGTTGGTTTCGTAAACATAATTATGAGTTTACGATCATCATGTTAATAATTTGTAAAAATATCACCCAATACCACTTCTTGCATCTTATATCAATTCTAATTTTTTGAACCAGTAAGTCGAAGCAGTCGACACCTCCCATATGGCTATTGTAGGATAACATGAGGCTGTTCAATTCTAATATGTTCATTATGTAGTCGGCTCCACCTCATCGTTCACGAAACAGGATGTATGCTGTCATTCTATTTGGCAATGAGAACTTAAAATCCCAGTCGAATCTGTAGTCATATGAACTCCGTGCATATGTATTTACTCAACCCTTGAATCAGTCAATGGATACTGAGACACACGATTGCTTTGCAGAGTAGCCTACCGGTTGCTCTGAATCCAAATTCACGAAGATGTATTAGGAGATCTCTACTTGCGGAAAAAATTCTCAAAATATAGCAGATAACTATTCGGACCATCTACAATATCTAGCATATTCAAAACCACACTGGAATCTTAAGAAAAATTTTCTCTATCATTATGTATATTGTCATTATGTATTATGTATATGTTTAGCACTCTCCTTTATTTTCATATCCTTTCCATAGCAGAGATCAAATTTTTATAACGAATTTTATAATTGTACAACAGAAAATAATGATTGTTCTTTATATGTACATCATAACGAACTGTTTCCTTCACTATAGCTATATTGCACTGCGTCACTGTTGAAAATATACAAAAGAATATCTCTGTAGGTGATTTGTTTACAACATTTCACTTTCAGTTCGCTAAAGTTTCTGTCAGTTTGTACACCAACTTGGGGAAACTTTGTGTATGATGCGTATTTCTTTTTTTTTTCAAATTTAAACATTATTATTCAGCACTTTTCTTTTTCTACTACTTATTTCTCTATTGTAGTTACACTAAAGCTTAGATGTAAATTGCATTCAATTGAGAAAAGTAAAAAAAAATGTAGTTGTTAAGCATTGAACAATGAATGCTAAGCGTAAGAACGCGAAAAATCAAGGGCGTCAGTCTATCTATACATTCGCTTTTATTACTTAGTATCATATTGTTTTGGACCAGCGTCCTATTTATATGACACTAATGTTTCAACATCTATAGCACCGAAAGTAATAACAAAACTAAAATAACTTTTTATAGTCTGATTGCCGCGTACCTATTGCTGCCTAATACATATAAATTAAATGCATTGTTTGTATTAAAAACAAAAAATAACGTTGCCCGAAACATACCTAAATAAAGTAACTTACACAGATAAATTTAAGCGTCTCCTGTTTTATAGAGGGAAAGGAAAAAAATGTATCAAAAAATTACAGTGCATTATGACAGGTCTCCAATTGCTCTCTGTAATTAGCAGAACACGAAAACCTTATTCTTCTTTGTTATAAAAAATAAAATATCAAGTGTCCTAAAAATAGGACGCTGGTCTCAAATGGGTTAAGAACGGTGACGAAACACTCGAAGACACACCACGTGCCGGAAGACCAACACGTACAAAATGAAGATCTTCAGGCAGCAATTGAGGCGAACAGTGGCCAGATATGTGAGAAATTGGGACTACAATTCAGTATGAGTGGAGAAACCATTCGGCAGCACCTCCATCAACTTGGAAAGCACTACAAGTTGAATCGATGGGTCTCACATGATTTGACTCCGGGCCAGAAAGCAACGCGAGCAGACACCTGTGTTTCTTTGCTGTCTCATCTGAGGAGGGAGCCATTTGTGGACAGTGTGTTGAGATGTGATAAGAAGTGGATCCTGTACGAAGCTCCACGTCTCCGTCATCATTGGTTAGCATTCCATGAAGCGGTTCCAAAACAGCCGAAACCAGCACTGCACCAAACGAAGATCCACCTGTGTGTTTGGTGGACTGCTTGCGGCATCGTGCACCGGGAACTGCTACCAGCTGGTCAGAGCATCAATGCAACTGTGTACTGTCAGTAGTTGTGCCATATTCAAGAAAAACTCAAAACTCTGGAGCCAGCACTTCTGATTCACAAGAAATTCCTAATGTTACAGGACAACACTAAGCCCCACTTGACTAGGATGACCCGGGACACCATTCTATGCCTTGCATGGAAAGACTATTACACCTTCCATACTCCCCGGATGTAGTACCGTCCGATTATATATCACCTGTTCCATTTCTTGAGGAATCGTCTTGAGGACACCAGTTGTAGTCAGGAACTCTCAGTACATCAGGAACTCTCTAGTAGAGGTGCAAAATGTACTTGATATCTTCTTCGCTTCCGGCACAGCAAGTTCTACCGCGATGGAATCCATGGCCAATCCTTCCATCTTTTCTTTGTCACAAACAAGTTCCTTATCATTGAAGGTGGAAACAAGTTTGGTTTTTCTAAACAGATGTAGAAGGGAAATCAAGAAATCAAGAGCTAGTTACACTAGAATTGCAAACTCATATATTGAGATTAAAGCTCGATATTGAATTCCAGTGGCGTATTTAGAAGGGGTGCCTATAGGGCTGAAGCCCCCGGAAATCAATTTGTTATATGTAGCCTACAACTTCATTAAAATTTGTCGGCACACAAAAAGAAAAATGTAAGTGCTTATTCACGAGTTGTGCATAGCCCCCCTGAAACAAAATCCTAAATATGTCACTGTTGAATTCCATAAAAAGGATTACAATTTTTCCTCTGTAGGTGAGTTTGCTTCATCTTTCACTAATGTAATAGATTATTATTAAAGGAGAGGAAAACAGACACAACGAAAGTGTACTATTTGTTGTATTGTGTCCTTTCCCTCCCCTTCATTGTTCATGTTGGGGTAACATACTTAAAATTGTGGCTTTTGATTTGTCCTTTCTGGAGAAAGGTGAGGGTTTGCAAATGATGCCATGGCACGGGGCGGCAAATTGCTTAGGGCCAGCCGTGATTTTTAGGTTTTCAAAATTGTAAGAATAATATTCTTTACGTAAAATCTGCCTACTATGCTTAACGTAGTTTGTAATAGTTTCATTTTGCAAGAGCTTTTTTTAGAAAATGACAATATTTTCTTATTTGTTATGAAAATAGGTTATTTATTGGAACTACGAGTATTTGAGCATGACATTTCTGTGCTTGGGTTAGAAAACGCTAGTGTTGTTGAGATTTATTTATTGAGACGATTTTTCATTCTTATCGAGCGATTTCTTGCCACTTAGAAGTGACCTACTAGAGACCTGCACGGGCCGGGCTTGGGCGGGCCGACTCTATTATTTCTTTGGGTCGGACCGGGCTGGGGTCGATTAATTGCAATTCTTTAATATTTATTGATTTTCGTTAAACGATAATTAGAATAAAGGCAAACGTTGGAGAAATGTACCCGTGAAAAATGTTACAAAATGAAACTTCTAAATTTATCGGTCCCGGGCCGGGCTTCGGCCAAGAATTTAAAAAAAATTATCGGCCCGGGTCGGGCTCGGGCCGAAAATCTCCAAAACTTTTCGGGCTCGGGCTGGGCCGGGCCTAGGTACATTCGGGCTGGATTGGCTCGGGCCGAAAAATTCGACCCGTGCAGGTCTCTATGACCTACTTACATAATGCAGCGATAGTAATCAAACAGCGATAGTAATCATTTATTGTTTCACAAAAAATGTTATTTACACATAAATTTGATTCTTTTTTCATAAGAAGTCCTTCGCTCTTCATCCATTAAAATTCTTTAATTAGATGTTACACGTGTACTACCCATTATATATAACAAGGACGACCATCAATGTTGAAACACGTGTATATATCAATACATGTATACAGTTAGTTATAAAAATAATGGAAACAAGTGTTCAATGTGGAAAAGAAAATACAGAGGCGGTACGTTTCACTACGATTTTGACTTGACATACCGGCTACCAAAATGTTGAAAGCCAGTGAGGGTATGTTGCCTAAAAGATTGCATTTTTATTTACATAATGACTGAAAACCATTGTAGAACTTCTTTGTAGTAACGCGGAAAGAGGAAGGGGCATGGAGAGACTTTGATCCCCTCCAATTTTCTGAAGAAAAAATCCCCTTATGTTGTATTATAGGAATTATACACGAAAATGCTCAAAAACCGAATGAGAATATTAATAATTTCCCGCGGGAAAACTCCCGGTCCCCCACTCGACTGTGGGGTATTCCAATCACCTGGAAGGTCCGTTCCCACATCAGACAGCTCCCAAACTCACCCATGCTCAAAACATGTCATTAATATACATTAAGACAATAAGACGTACAGATACACAAGGGCACCCATCAGGGGGGGCAAGGTGGAGCGCTTGCCCCCCTACAGGAAATTGTACTTCAGAATATCGAAAACCCAATAGAATTTTTACATTAGTTACAGCAAAATTTGAAACTATATTTTAGCTTATACTTGCCCCCCCTTGGAAACCACAACATGAGTGCTCTTGCACATACACACATACGTAAAAAAGAAACAATTCAATATCGCACATCAAAATATAAACTAGGTGAACTTCTTCGCAGACTAGGTGAACTTATTTTAAAAACGAAAGGTAAGTAAAAGATAAGAAAATGTCGGTGTTGTCAACTTATAAATTATTTCTACATAAGAAATAAAACCTTTTATGCGCAAAGCTATTCGTCAAATATTGTGCATAAAAATTAAAGCTTTTAGCATCTATTTTCCAGTGATGGTAAATTTTGGTCATCGAAAAACCAGAGACGGTATGCCTTCATCACTGAAAAACCAGAGGCGGTATGACATACCCCGCATACCGTCTCACTTCGACCGCTGATGGAAACACATTAAATGCAACTTACCTACGAAGCTCACCCAGAAAGTAAGTTTCCCACGCGTCCCATAGCTAGGAAACCGTACGTTGCGTGAAGCGACTGCGTGTACGTGAGAGAGTAAGGTCCTAACATGGCACATGCTCCAGCGGAACTTCCCTAGTTTTCTCAGTAGCGTCGTGGCAGTGGTTGATAATGGACGTTGCCATTCCAGCTCCCGCAAGTGATAAGTGAAGTGCAAGCAGTAATAAAGTTTTTGAATGGCATAGCACCAATCTAAATCCATCGTTAGCTGTGCCAGTTCCATGGGCCTAACGGCATGAGCAAGCAGTTCCTGCAGATTTTCCGCTCCTCATTGCACACCACTGTCACGGAGTGCCTGTTGATCAAGAAGTTTTGTGTTGAAGCAACTGACCCAAGAGCACAAAGCAAGGCGCACAGGGTCAGCATTGACATTTTTGCAACGATACAGCTGACGATGGACTTCAATCGGTGCTACGCCCTGTGCATTCAAAAACTTGATCACTGCTCGCACTTCACACGCGGCGGGGGCTGGAATAGGAACGCCAATCTTCAAGCACTGGCACGACGCTTCCGAGAGAATTAGGGAAGTTCTGCTTTCGCATGTGCCATGCTAGGACTTTACTCTCTCACGTACACGCAGTCGCTTCGCGCAACATACGGTTTCATAGGTATGGTATGCGTGGAAAACTTACTTTCTGGATGGCCTCGTAATTTCTCGGCGTTAGACAACATTAAACTTGTATTAGCTTCTTCTCGTTAGCAATTCAGTCGTATGGTTGTTAGACTATTTCCAGAAAATAGCGAACTATTCTTAATGCAAAACACGGCTCAGTTAACTAACAATGATGAAGAAGATTTCCACTTCTTTAAAATTGACCAAGGTATTGACTAGTGATGAAATCGGTGGACTAAGGGTACAAGGGGATGTTGATATTCAAACTGATGTTCCTTAAGCCGCACCTGAATTGATCTGCCTGAATGGATTGGGACCTCATTTGAGTTTGGGGTTCTCAACGAGGCTATATGAGACATGAGCTTACAGCTTAACGAGAAATCCGGATCTCCCGCCGGGCGTTGAAAGATTCCGGTGTTATTGAACATCTGTACCATGCTGGTCACTTAAAATACCCATATAAACTCTACTAGTAATTTGTCATTTACAGTGGACAATTTTGTGTCCGTGGATTTCCTCCGGGTTCTCTCGTTTCCTCCCACAAATTTATCCCATCATTTTTTTCATTATCATCATTTCGAAAGGTGCCTCTTATGGGTCTCCGTCATGCATAAACTAAGCCTCCTGTTGGAAGAATGGTGAAGAACTACCCATCGAACATGTATTACTTTCCTCCTACCATCGGCGGTCCAATCTTGGTGTTCTCCACAACATTATTTTAGCTCTATCGCTTTGGAGGCGGCGAACAGGATTCGGAATTGTAGTCGAAAGCAGACGAAATTTACAGTTGTCGGATTTTGATTATAGAAACAGGTCGTTTTTAGATGTTGACCAACTTTCTGCACTCCGTTGTTCCAATTTAGCATTACTGTCCTTCGTAACAATCTTCTTGAATTGTTTGGCGCAATCTTTCTAACATAGGCTTTCTTTCCATTATTTATTTCTCTGCTGTGGCAGGAGGTAAAAGTGAGGGGGAATGTCGGAGGACGTCGTCCCCTGATCTTCAAAAAATATGTACGGCGTTCCCCAGTTTGTAAAAAGTTATAATGGCAAAAATACGCAGGGGGACGGCGTGACGTCATGCCGCTACCTACCGTTCGTCCCCCTTCCTTTTCAGATCCACTTTTACCCCTGTGCTGTGGTGATGTCTTGACTTGATTTTGAGTTTAACGTCCTTTTCAGCAGCGAGGCTCTATGAGACGTGGACCTAGTGATTAACGTGAAATCCGAACCACATGAGCTCCCGCCGGGAATCGAACCCGGGTCTCCCATGCCAACCGCTCTCCCAGGCGCGTATACCAACCGCTTAGCCACCGCGTATGTCTTGTTATGAAATTTGTATCTTTCTCACTTGTAAGCGTTTTATTCTTATTTATATATAATTCCATGTATAATAAAGTAATAAATTACTTCGCCTACGCCAGTCTAAATAATTTTTAATATCTTATCATTATTATAGTCATTATAGGTATTATCACCTTTATTGACAGGTCACTTGCTGCAACTGAGATACTTTCATTCTCCAACGGTCTTGAGCTAACTTCGTCTTCATGTACGATTTTTTCTGTTTTGATACCGGCCATCAACTGTAGCCTCTTTTGTCCCCTCCCTCTCTTTCCTGCCACCATACCCTCTACCATGTCCCTCATGATACAGTTCCTTCCTAGCCAATGTCCCAACTAATTTATCTTCCTCTTCTTAATAACATCTAAAATTGTTCTTTTGTCCCTGCCATTTCTAACACCCTCTCAATTCGTTTTCTGCTCGACCCAGCTAATTCACTCCATTCTTTTCCACGTCCACATTTTGAAAGCTTTGAGTCGTTCTTCAGCTTTTACTTTATTTCAAGTATACGGACATCTATTTTGGAGTATTCGAAATTAAGTCCACTCTTTAAATACAAACCTTATGTGTTTGATACATTTTTGTTGAACAATTCCCTTGTTAAGTAAATGTGATCGGGTGCTTATTCCTCTTAGCATGTCAGGAATAAACACCCGATAACTGCTAATTTCCTCCCCCCCTCGATTGTCCCCTCCAATCATACAGATATATTCAGGAGTAAGAGCCGATTTCTCTTTACAACATTATTGTCACATTGATAGAGGATTTGTGAAGGCAGAAAAAAGAACACGTATAGTAATTCTCTTGATTCAACTAAGAAATTTGCACGAACTCTAAGTAAAGTGGAGAATAGTTTTAATGTTTCTGTTATAGAAATTCTTTGATCCCTTATGAGTCGCTATATCGTGTATGAAAGTAAGAAATAATCATTTATTTTGTTACGCTTTCCTTGGTTGGATGGGATGTGAATGTTGAATGGGAGTTCAATACACGTGAATCACATGGGAACTTTATTATGTTCGTAGAAAATATGACCGTTGAGAGCATGGGTGATCTTCAGAGGATTTTTTACTTCATTTACGAAAAGCAAAGAAGAAGAAACACGAAGACTCTGATGTACTACCCTTTCGTATAACTGGTCAAAGATGGAAATATGCCTGATAAACTGAGGGAAGGTAATAATATTTTCAAGTACTCATAATACAGGGTGTCTCAAAAGTCAGTTACCACCCCTATTAAAATCCAAATGGATATACTTTCAGCAAATTTGATGTGGTAGGTGAACTTGAGGGTTAGGGGGACACTTTCTGGCGTAGGTTATGCAGACGACCGCCATCTTGGTGCCGCCATCTTGAATTTACCTTTTTTTATTACAAACGCTATGTGAGTCATGTGATACATGATCATAGGCTAGAATTTCACCAAAAAACTGAATCTGAAGTCAAAATGCATTTATCTTTATCTGGTAAACAGTTATCTGCAATTGAAGTTGTGAATTTGACTGCGTTTCTTTTGTGTTGCAGGTTGTGAATCATGCCGTTAATGAGGGACGAACGCATCCAGATCATCAAAATATGGGGTGGGAGGAGTGCCCGCGCAGTGGCTGCCGATTTCAATGGCGTCATCCACAACGAGCACCTGTATCGCATGTTGCAGTGGCACGGTTATTGACCAAATTCGAGGAAACGGGAACAGTTGTGGATAGACCCCGTAGTGGACGGCCAAGGACAGCCACGGACGAAGAAACAGCTTCTGCCGTGCTGGCCTCCTTCTCGAAGTCGCTGCAGCGAAGCACACGTTGTTTAGTAATGCAGTGTGCTGTGAGTCACTGTTCAGTGCACAGGGTGCTCCAAAGGTATAACTGACATCTATATAAGATGCAATTGCAGCAACATTTATCGGAGGACAATCCCGATCGTCGCGTCCAGTTTTGCGGGTGGGCTATTGAGCAATTGAGAGTAAATCCGCAGTTCGCTATGCAGATACTTTTTTCGAATAAAGCCCATTTCTACGTAAATGGTGAGGTCAATAGGCAAAACATGCGCTAATGGTCCAGTGACAACCCCGCTTGGACAGATCCCTTGAAAATGACCGGTGCATGGAAAACTATGATATGGGCAGGCATATGGGGAACAAAGATCATCGGTCCGTTTTTCATTCCAGGAACGTTAAATGCAAACCGATACCTCGCGTTGTTGCGGGAAAACATAATGCCGGCTCTGATGTCCGAGGATGGTACCTTCCCCAGGTTCTTCAAGCAAGATGGTGCACCTCCCCATTATGGCATCCAGGTGCGTCAGTTCCTGGATGAACAATTTCCTGGGACGTGGATTGGTCGACGTGGACCAGTGAAATGGCCTGCCCGATCACCAGACTTAACTCCCCTTGACTTCTACCTGTGGGGAAATGTGAAGGCTATGGTGTATGCTGTGAAAATTCGTGATGTTCGCCATCTGGAAGAACGTATCATGGCTGCCTGTGAACAAATATCCACAGAAACCTTAATACGTGTCCATAGCAATTGGAAGAAGCCTCTGAACACGTGCATTGCGCAGCACGGACAACATGTTGAGCACATTATGTAATACGAAAGTCACACCTGCAATTGCGGATAACTGTTTACCACATAACGATAACTGCATTTTGACTTCAGATTCGGTTTTCTGGTGAAATTCTAGCCTATGATCATGTATTACATTACCCACGTAGCGTTTGTAATAAAAAAAGTTAAATTCAAGATGGCGGCACCAAGATGGCGGTCGTCTGCGTAACCTACGCCAGAAAGTGTCCCCCTAACCCTCAAGTTCACCTACCACATCAAATTCGCTGAAAGTATATCCATTTGGATTTTAATAGTGGTGGTAACAGACTTTTGAGACACCCTGTATATATGCTTCGTGTGGAGTGTTGTACTGTATGGAACAAAAACATGAACATTACGCAAAAGTGATGAAAAATGACTGGAAGCATTCGAAATGTGGGTGAGGAGAAGAATGGAGGAAATTAGTTGGGTTCAAGGTCGGATTTAGGGTGTGCAATGTGCACGTGCACCCCCTTCGTTGTAAATATACACTATCTAAAGTGAGAAGTTAGCAGTGAGTTTTGCAAAACCAATAGTTTAAGTCAATTTTCTGAAGGTTGAAAGAAAAGAATTCATTGAGAGCAAACACTTAGCATTTTCAAAGAAATTTCTCATTCACATCACAGATATCTAAAAGCATTTAAAAAACTAAAATTTAATTCAAATGTACTGGTAGTTATTGGTGCACCCCCCTCAGAGAGTCCTGGATCCGGCCCTGGTTGGGTCTCCCGCAAAACGAATGAAAGGGTGTTAGAGATGGTGGGGAAGAAAAGAACACTTTTATATATTATTGAGAAGAGGAAGAGGAATTGGTTTGGGGCATTGCGTAAGAAGATATTGTATCATGTGGGACGTGTTAGAGGGTATGGTGTCAGGAAAAAGAGGGAGAGGGCGAAGGAGGCTACAATTAATGGACGATATAAAAGCAGAAAGATCATACCTGAAGACGAAGAGGTTAGCGGAAGACCGTGGAGCATGGAAGGTTGTCAGATGCGGCAAGTGACCTGCCAATAAGGGCAGAATACCTATTATTATTATTATTATTATTATTATTATTATTATTATTATTATTATTATTATTATTATTATTATATTGCATATATGAAACGTTTAATCAGCTTCATCAACTTTCGCTCTCAAGAAAACAAACAATGGCTATTTGTATCAGAACTACCTGGAATAAAAATTTGAATCAGAAAATTCATGAACTATATTGGAAATGGTGAAAAATTCATCGTGATAAGTATTATAGACTCAGATTATTAAACGGAAGCTGTATAGAGGAATTGCCAAGTAATGTAGAAAATATTATTGACCGTAATCATCAAAACTTCCAATATAGGCTATTGATTAATCAGAATATTGTAAATATATGAGAAAAAATAGCATAATTTTTATGTCTAAAGTAGCAGAACTGCACGTTGTTTGTACAGAAAATAAGATATACAAGAGTCTAAAATCGGAAATTCAATATTCCAGAAATTGCTTAATAGATTTTCCTCATATTTTTCATTACGAGTTTTTATACTAAATTTCATACCTCCAATTTAATCCAATTCTCCCTATAAGATTTTCTGTATAAACAATAGGAGATCAAAATATTACAGAAATTACTCTTTTCCCCCTTTAAATGTGAAATTTTCGGTAATGGTAGAGGTGTTTTCGTTTAATATTAATGAGGATTTTACATCTGAGTTTCATCTACCTACCTTTAAGGATTCATGAGATACTCCAATGCTGACAATAAAAAATAACTTAATGCTCTCCAAAGCATCCTTCCTATCCCTCTCTGACTTCTTACGAAGTGAAGGAACCAGATGCTTGATAATTTTTATTAATAAAAAAATAAATAAATTAGTAGCAAAACTTTGATTTTCATTTATTTAATGATACAAATATTTTAAACTAAATAAATTAGAATATTTGTATCTAACTTGCTAGTTGCTTTGAATCTTTTCAACGCTTCTGAATACGAAGATAAACAGGATCATAGCTCACGAGGATTCTGGTTGCAGGGTGGAAGTTAATATTAGTCTGTGAACAGACGTCGAAGCGGAAAGCCGGAAGAATGTAGCACATAGCTAGCTTCATCTGCTGCCAGGCGTAGCGCATCCCAATACAATTGCGTGGTCCACTGCCGAAAGGTAAGTAGGTGTACGAATGAATTTTGTCTTTATTAGGCGATAGGAATCGGTCCGGGTTATAGAGATCGGGTTCTGGAAAGTATTCAGGGTTTCTATGCAAAGCCCATAATGGAATCATCATCAATGTTCCTTCCTTCACTCTTAGTCCGTTGTACTGGAATGGTTTATAGCATAAGCGTTCCAATCGCGGTACTGTTGGATACAGCCTCATGGCCTCCGAGATGCATGCAGTCACGTATGGAAGGTCTTGAATCAATTCTGGCGTGATTTCTCCTTTGTTCTTCTCCAACGCTTCCATCACTTCTTTGGTCGCCTTTTCTTGAAGTTCTTGGTTCATCGCCAGGTGGTAGAGCATGAACGTCAATGTGGTAGCTGTGGTATCGAAAGCTGCCAGTAGAAAGTCCACCGCTTGACCAATCAATGTGTACTCATCGATGTTGAGAGATTTGTATTCCGGAGTCTTAGCCTGTAAAAACAAAGTACATGGAATTATAGGCATATTTTAACGTATTAATTCTTTATGTAGTGAAGTTTACAAGAAAATACATAAATAGCTTGTCACACATTTTCATATATGCAAATCCATTTTAGTGTAAGCTTACTAATTTGCTTATTCCCATCTTACGGATATAAACAAATATAAAACTAATTCACACAGCAACTTCTATTAGAGACATATGAAAATATACTAATGTATAATATAGCTTATTTATTGTCAAGAACACATAAGATCCTCCTTCCTCGGACTAATTTGAGTCGAGTTTTCCGCTATCTAATGACATTGGAACTTTTTTTTGACTTTTTCTCAATTAGCAATAAAGAAATCGTTACAAAAATTTGCATGGAGTCAAGTCGATAATAAAGGATTGGACCACTTGTTTATTAATTTACTACAAACCTTCAATTAAGTATTTCAATTTCCCTTTTTTTATTTGAAGACTTACAACAGCGCGGTCTCTGTATCTATCTCTTTTAGCAGTGTGGAAACAGTTTGAACAAGTCATTTGAATCAAGTTTCCAAGCTCTATCAATGTCACAGCTGTAGACATTTCTACGTCCCTCGTCATATTCAAGAAGGAAAAATTTATGACACAGGGAATGAAGAATTGATACGTTTATTGTTTTTATTGAACCGGCTTTTAGTAGCTATCTTTTTTCAAATGGTTTGTCACTGTTTTGTGAAGGATGTTTAGGTCATTAGACTTTTTACACACCAGCCTTCAACTACTTTTGGAAGAACATTTTTTATTTTTTCTGTGATTTACCTCCATTGCGAGTAGCATTTTAGACATCGAATTTTCCAGAATGAAAGTGAATGAGCCATATTTTGGCTATTGTATCTTTATCGAAATAAAATTGTAAAATGTCCGCAATTTTGAGGAAAGTTCTTTTAGAAGCACCTAACTTCTAATGATAAGAATTCCAACACGTTTCAACTTTCCAATTAGGCTTAACTTTCCAATTAGCCTTTACTTTCCAATTAGCCTTAACTTTCCAATTAGCCTAAACTTTCCAATGAACCTTAACTTCCCAATTATTCTCAACTTTCCAATTAGCCTTAACTTTTCAATTAGCTTTAACTTTCCAATTTGCCTCAACTTTCAGCTGTCAAGTGGTGTCATGCCTGACCAGAAGCGACTCATTCTCTGAGGCTGAATTCACAAACACCATCTCAGGTTGTAGATATTTAAGTTTTAAAATTAATATCTCGTAAATGGACGAACCCATTTTAGCACAAAATATTTGGTCTCCTACAACGGACCGATAGAGTTGTTCATACTTTAAGAAATACAAATTTAAATTGAATGTAAAAAATGAGCTGAGTTACACTTTAGGGTATTTTGATATTAGTTATTTCATGCCAGTGAATAAGAGCATTGCTGTATAAGAAACAATAATTTTCCGGCAGGGTAAAATATCTTTTTGCTGAGCTTTCAGTGTTGAAAGTGTTTTGAAACGTATCAAAATCTAAAGCGAATCATTCTGAGAATAACAAGAAACCTTTATTTGAATGTTCACAAAATAAGAATATAACCGACTAGGTATCAGGTCGCTGTTCAGGCTGCGTTTATTTATATCAAATTCGAGGTCCCTGTTCGGGCGCCATTTATTTGTAACCCACTAGGTATCGGATCCCTGTTCGTGCGCCATTTATTTATAACCAATTCGAGGTCTCTGTTCGGGCGGACATTTATTTGTAACCACCCGAGGATCGGGTCACTGTTCGGACTGTCATTTATTTGTAATTGACTATTCTGTTCTGTCTGTATTCTGTTCTGTTCTGTCTGTATTCTGTTGACTGTTCTGTGTGGTCCTGGCAATGGGTATTTTCTGGAGACCTGGACTTAACTGGGTAGGACGTTGAAGGACCTCTTCAAGAACGGATTACCAATTGTTTCAAAATCGCTCGTCGGTCTCAATGATGAGATGAGCATTAGGCGCCGAGAGATTCGGAAATCTCGTCTCGAAAACCCCACGGACAATCAGCCGTTTATCTAGACCATAACGCACACAAATATCATTCACACATACAACGAAAAAACAATGGATTATATAACACTATACTTATTTATTAGAATACTATTACAAAAAATAACGAGGAGAAATGAACACGACACTTAACACAGAATATGTATAATAATCTTCATTACTAAAAATTACACTTTGCCTTTTTAATGCACTTTAGCCCTTTTTATCACTTTGATTTATATATATATATATATATATATATATATATATATATATATATATATATATATATATATATATATATATATATATATATAGGAGATTATGACTGACAAGTAAACCATACGTTTGGGTGAATCGAGTTGCTGACTGAGACACATATGAGAAAGTAGTACTAAATGTGGTCAGTATTTCAGTGAAGTTGTAGGTGCGAAGCTCCAGGGGTTTAGGAGATACAGCTACCAGAACATCACATGGAAGTACAGAATAGTCTTCATACAGTTGGAGGTAAAAGCCCTGTAAGACCTCTTGTAACGACAAAAGGTGAATAACAAATATATGGGTACATATTAGGACTAGGGGGAAGTCATATAGTAAGGGTATACCTGACGGCGGCCATCTTGAAATCCGCCATTTTGAATTAAGGTTAAGTTTTTAAAATAGGAATAGGGTCATGTGATACATGATTTAAGACGCAAATTTAATCAGAAGAACAATGGTGACGTTAATTTAGATTTACGCGCAATTGGTAAAAAGTTACAGGGAAATTAAATATTGTTGCAGCATATGTATTAGTCCTTTACCCCACCTTGTAAATTTTGTGTTAATGATAATAATTAAATAAAAAAGCAGGTGGATAAATATTAGGTCTATGGTAAGAGTTGCCTTGATGGCGGCCATGTTTAAATCCGCCATTTTGAATCAGACAAAAGTTTTAAACAAAACGCATAACAGTGACACCTTATTAATATCAAATTTTACCATAAATCCAACGGTATAACCATTTTTGCTTTAACCAGCACAAAATTAAATGGGAATAGAGTAATGCAATAGATGACTTCGGGCTAGAAGTTATTCAGAAATACAATGGTGGCGTTACAATGTTAGTTGTTTGATGCTGTACTTGCACGCCATTTCGTTGTTTTTCTTCTATCCTGTTCACATCTATTTCTCGCTAGCTCTTGTCCTTTGCTATTAATAAGATGTCAATGTTATGCGTTTTGTTTAAAACTTTTGTCTTTTTCCTAGCTGCACGAAGCATGACCATTATATCCGCTTTTCTGATAACCCTGCGAACACTTTCAGGCACAACTTTCACATCATAGTTTCCAGCATTCTAGCAAGTTTCGGTACACTCGTTCGTGGTTCACTCCTGACTGTTCGTAGAATGGCACATTGATTATGCACTTCCAGTTTCATTGGGCGGTTACTACGCTTTCGGTCTTCATAATATTTTGTCTCCTTATATCTCTTTATCACATACTGCACCGTAGAGTGTGCTTTCTTAACGTATTTCGCTATTTGTCGAAGGGATTGTCCTTTATGTAACTTCACTATCAGTTCGCGAATAGGCTTCGGTACTTCCATTTTCTTATGCACAACTGCTTGACTGGTTCCCTGTTTTACTCGTTCTGACTGACAAACTGCTACTGCCAAACAGGATTCAAGTCGTTGGTTCACATACTAATGCCGAAAACACAAGGATCGCTACTATTCCTGCTGTACACAGAAAATTTTTTGATCTTAATTTCGCTGTTTGTACATTTATTAACCTTTTACGCCTAAGTGGTCAAATACATCAGCACAATATTTTGTACACTTTTCAACTAGGTACCCTCGACTACAAATAGTGCCACTACACATTATTACCTCCCTTACTTTTCACATCCTATAGCTTTGCTTTGTCTGCTACATGTTGTGCAGAGACTTTTGTGACTAGCTGTAGCTATTCCCTCTTCGAAACTTGTGTAGTCAACACCATACTTCTGTCACCTGTACTTTAATAGATTGTTGAAGGTATTGACTTTAAAGCATCTGAATGAGCCTCAGAACAGCATTGGAACAAGAAATACAAAACTTTTCCACCCATACCAGGATTCGAACCCAGGTCGACCAGTTGATAGGCAAACACCTTGCTGACTACGCTATTGCACTTCTTTTCACAGAGCAAAACATGTGTATTCTTGGAGTTAAAGAATTACTAGTGTTCGTTGTAATGGCAACTGGTGAACTGTAAGGCGATGTAAATGTCAAATTTTAATAAAATGATAATGTAATAAACTGTTAATAAATTCATACTATTGAAGCTGCAGTTCTTTGTCATTTTCCACTTGAGAGGCTATGGTAAGTTACATCGTAAATCTATCTACAAACTAAAGGCGAAATAGTATTGAACATTCATAAACAATCCATGAGTACAGTTTTATATTATCGAATATGTCACATTTAAAGACAATTAAATAATTTTACCTTTCCTATTATATTGTTTCAGTTCTTGTTAATTTTGAAGTGTTATACGCATTGTATGATTATATGAAAATAAAAAAGATGAGAAAAATGGAACAGAACTCAACCCAAGGTAAAACCCTAATTTGGAGTTTGGCTTCTAATGCTATCAGTTATACTTCATTAACTCCATTGACTTAGCCTCTTTTTACCACATTTTCACGTTTTCTAGCGATAGTGTGTTGCCTCGATCATTAAGAGACTGGTTTCTTCTTTGTTGGTCTTTTCCTACTAGTCTAAGGCAGGTACGAGGACGAACCATCGACGAGAGAGGACGTGTGGAAAAGTTGTCTGAAGACTGTCTCTACTGTGTTAAGTACGAGTGTTAATAAGGCATAATATTCCTAAGTATTTATCGAGTTTGTTGCAGGTGTATGATTTGTTATTTTGACCTGTAAAAGTCAAGGCAAATGTAATGTCTAAACACGATTCAGTTTCTCTTTGAAAATGGCACACCGGAACCTAGTGCTTTTGATTTGCACGATTGGATTTTTGAAACTTTTCATTTGCAAGAAGACGAAATAATAGCTATTCAAATTGTGACTACCCAACGTTGTGTTTATTTACAATTAGTGTGGAAAGCTGGAGTGGAACAGGTTCTACGAGTAACTAATTTGCGCTCAAACACAAATGAAGCAGTCACTAAAGTGTTGGTGAATGATGCTAATTTAGAAGTGAGCATTCCACATATTTAATTTGTTCTCAGATACCTCTATTACTTGTATTCAGACGACTTTAAGTACTTACGGTATCGTGTTAAGTCAGAGATGCAAATAAGCAACAAAATTTTACTAGCACAAGAAGAATAGCTAGTAGCCCACATCCCACAATAGAAATCGTTTCCTTACCTTCGGTATGATATTAAATATTCGCCCGCACCGATGAACCACTCAACCCGGGCGAGTGGGTGAGTGCTTATTTGCATCGCTGTGTTAAGTGTTACACATAATCTTTAAACAATATCGATATACTGTTAATAATGGCGTTTATCTTACTCGTGTTCAACTTAAAACATTCCATTATTTGCGACGTTTTCAAACTATCAGCGACTTATTATTTATGAAGAACACCCAAAACGTTGACAGCAATGTCATTCAGTATTACACGAACTGTGCAATTGTTCTTTAAATACTCGCCCAATTAGTTTTGCATGAATGCACTATTGTTGGATATTTGACCGACAGAATTGTTTAAAACAAAACAAAACCTCACCTGTTGCTCAAGGTCGAGCAATATGTCTATGAAGTCGCCGAACTTTTGTTTGGATTTCCGTCTTTCCCTGAAGATGTCCTTGCACATTGCTGTGAAATAGTTCAGAGCTTTCCTATCAAACAAATCAAAGTAGTCCTGAAGAAACGGAAGAAGAACTGCAATGGAAATATGCATTTTTATATTAAATGTAGCTCACAATATATTATTGACTAAAATATATCAGTTTATTGAAGGTTAACGTAATTTACTGATATGATACAACTGCCAACACAGTTAGAAAATCATAAAAGAAAAAAATATATTCTATATTATTATGTATTTAGTACCCCTTCCGCAATTACAGTTCGGTCAGCCCAGAACCGTAACCAATGATTCAGTAGAACCTTCAGATATGCATAAATCTTAACAAAAAGCATGGAGTAACTGTTTGCGAAAATGCTACTTAAAAATGTTAAAAGTATCTTTTCTTAGTTAGTAGAGTCAAATTACCTAAAAGTAAGGAACAAATTAGTTACAAGCTACTAAAAGTCCCCTGAAATCCCACCTGACCTTCGGCTGCCATATTGGAAAATAGCCCCTGGAACTGTCAAATGAACAATACCCAGATAAAATAACAATATATTTGTTATGGTTAAACATAAAGAGATTAACTTAGTGCCGATTTATAGAACATAGATAACACAATATTTTTTATAGAGAAACAATTTTTCATAAAACCATACTTTTAGAAATATTTAGCTCTAAATTCTAAGTTAGTCTCTTTATGGCCATACACACAACCTGGCCATAACCCTTACTAGTATTTTATGTCAAGTTTTATAATAATTTACATTGTCTGAACTTACTGAGATCTTAACTGCTATGGTCACCGTATTGAACTTGGAGAAAAATAAAAAAACTGACCACAGAAAATGTACGTTTTCCAAATAACGTCTACATCCTTATTGTTGATGCATTAGAATATAGTAAATTTTCCTACTTACTGCTTAAATATAAAGGAGCCGGATTCTCTATTGGATTCAGCAGAGCAATTCTCTTTAACATTACACCAAACTCATTATCTGGATCACGTAGAGACTGAATTTTAGTTCCAAATACAGTAACGCCTATGATGTCTGTTCCCAATGCAGACAAGATGCTGAAAGAAGAATTTGCTACTGTAAACATTATTTCATTGAATTAATTCTATCAAAGTAAATTTCCTGATTAGTTCTTCGGAGTTCGAACTGTAGCGCAACAACTTTCAAAAAATAAATCCCCAATAATGAGCCAGTTCTATACAAAGAGAAGGAAGAACATCTTGTTTTCTGTTCATTTTACCATAATGATTATGAATTACTTCTGGTTCAGTTTGATTCCTACTTTTAGAGCCATTCAAAAGTAGTATAAAGACTATCGATGGATAATTGTGAAAATATACAACTACGTATTAAAAGAAAAAGTAAACAGTTGAAATCATCTTTTATTGCTTATATGCGTTTCTCAACAGACAAATTTACTTCAAACAAATTCATCCCTTTAAAGACTCCATATTCAAAGATTTTACGTCCGGGTATATACTGTTAAGCTTATAGAAGGAAGAAAATTATTCAAGTTCTTTTACATCATTCAACAGGATATGAAGACAGGAATTTTTAATTCCTGGAAAGTCGATAGCGTGATAGTTGAGACGATCAGTTGAGTTTGGTTGTATTTTAGCTAATGGATGCATAAACCTTAACCGATACAGTCATTTCTTACTATTCAAGTAATAAAAGCAAGTTCAATATACATGTTAATAAAGAAATTGGTATAAACGTAAATTATTTATACTTAGGCCGAGTTGAATAATCAGGTTTGTGAGATCTTTTTTTTTCTGGGAAAAGCTCGATTGTCTTTGAATTGCCGAAAACATCCGACGATAATGTAAATGAAGAATCTATGATGCACAAGAATGACAAAAATTGAAATATGAGCAAAGTGTGAGATTAATCACGAATTGTGTTGTGCTATTAACTTTCAACTATTAATGAATTACAAAAGAAAAAAAAATGAGGCTAAGGTGATACAAAAGTATTTATGGGAAGTTTGTGCTTAGGTGCCAAGTTATTGTGCGTTATCGTGAGAGAAAGTTTGATCTCGTCTCAAAAAATTGAAAGTTGATAGCATAATTAGTTTATTTTCTTACGCATCTGTGGTTAAATACTTGTTTAAAATAAAAAGATTTTCTGACCACGTGGTAAAGGAGTTCAACACTATTCGGGAGCTCAACAGTCCTACTTCCAAAAGTGCGACCACCATACAAACAAATACATAGATACCAAGGAGACTATTTTGTATACAAGTATTGCCACTGGTACTTAGTTTCTAATGTATGTGTTTGAAAGGGCAATCCCGATTTAAGTTTTTATATTTAGTGCAATTACTAATCACATATCATTACCTCAAAAACGGAAACAATCGTAAGTCAGTAACACCCTTAAATGAAAACAATGAAAGCTACTTGCAAAATTTCTTAACTGCCATTTAAGATAATATTCATTAATATTGTCGTTGAAGCATTCAACAAATTATATTTTTCTTCCATTATGTTATCGGGTTTAAGTTAATTTTAACACCTACTAATCAATGCAGACACTTACTGTTTGACATCCTGAATAGGGTTCCGTTCAATATCCTTTTGTATTTCGTGAGTGATAGCCTCCGTACAATCCTTCATCATATCAAACATCCTCTTCAGTTTCCCTGATGTGAAAGTGGGCGTAAGGGCTGACCGTACAACCTTCCATTTCTCCCCGATAATGATGTCCAATATCTCTCCCGCTGGATGGCTAGTGCGCATGTCACGACGGCTATGGAACGAATCGAACTGCTTCACAGTTATCTCTCGAACTAGTTCAGGATCCACAGTGAAAATTTGAGGGTAGCGACCCTCGTACATTCCCCAGATTTTGCCATGTCTGAAAGAGATATATAAAAATAGTAGGTAGAGATAATGAACTTTGAAAGTAAACAATTTTCGTTACAGTCCATCTTTTGTTTTATCCCTGTGATATGTTTGTTACTGTCTGTATTTTGACTAAATTTCCAGATCCTCAGGCCCGTATCCACGGGGGGCTAGGGGGCCGGGCCCTCTAAACTTTGGCTGGCCCCAATAAAAGTTTCACGATAGGCTTGCAAATGAACTATAATATGGTGATGACGTATAATATGATTTTGTCGGGTGACCCTAACTTCTATCGGCCCCCCCTACATTATTGGGCTGGCTACGGGCCTGCAGATCCTTATATTATTTCATATTGCATTTAGGATACGTCATACGTATAATGTAACGTCTAAATTTAACTTATTCACAGCATGATCATTACTTGCATAGCACTGACATTTTATTCTTAATTCTGAATGTTCAGTTCTTCAACATAAAGATATTCTAAAGCTTCATTGGTTAATAAAGGATAATCATAGAGTAGTAGGCCCCGGCGTATATTGAGCCGAGTCAGCAAAAATTTTTGTGACGTCATAGGTCAAAGGTCAATGACCTTGGCCCGGGGTCAATGACCTAGGGGTACCTAGGACCACCCCCTCTAAATTTTGGCAGGGATACCATGGCCCACCCCCTAAATTTTGGCAGGGGTACATAGGACCACCCCCCTTAAATTTCGGAAATTGCCAAATCTAAAAATTTGGTATGGTAGCCTAGGATCATAGTATGTACCTCTATCAGTATTGGGTGTCTATGTCGTTCCCTTTCATGGGTAAAAAATTGCCAAAAATTCAAATTTCGGGGGTTTTTGACCTAATTTATCTTCTTGGATGAGGTGTTTTTACCCTATATGGTTATATGGGCGTATACAGGGGTCCATTAGCTTTCATAAGACATGGGTACATTAATGCACCCCTTGAAAAATTTGGGAGGGGTACCTTGGCCCACCCCTTAAATTTTGGAAATTGCCCAATTTCAACATTGGGTATTATAGTATAGGACCCTAATATGTATCACGATAAATTTGGATGGTCCACCTCGTCCCCTTTTAGGGGTACAAAATTGCCAAAAATATAAACGTAAGCAATACGTTATACCACGTGTTTGGTTTTCGGCCTAATTTATCTCCTTGGATGAGGTCCTATTACCTTATATAGTTATATGGGCGTATACAGGGGTCCATTCCCTTTCATAAGACATAGGTATATTAATGCACCCCTTGAAAAATTTGGGAGGGGTATATAGGACCACCCCCTTAAATTTTGGAAATTGCCAAATTTAAAAATTGGGTGTGGTAGCCTAGGACCATAGTATGTACCTCTATCAGTATTGGGTGTCTATGTCGTTCCCTTTCATGGGTAAAAAATTGCCAAAAATTCAAATTTCGGGGGTTTTGACCTAATTTATCCCCTTTGATGAGGTGTTATTACCCTATATAGTTATATGGGCGTATACAGGGGTCCATTACCTTTCATAAGACATGGGTATATTAATGCACCCCTTGAAAAATTTGGGAGGGGTACGTTGGCCCACCCCTTAAATTTTGGAAATTGACCAATTTCAACATTGGGTATTATAGTACCGGACCCTAATATGTATCATGATAAATTTGGGTGGTCCACCTCGTTCCCTTCTAGGGGTATAAAATTGCCAAATATATAAACGTAAGCAATACGTTATACCACGTGTTTGGTTTTTGACCTAATTTATCCCCTTTGATGAGGTGTTATTACCCTATATAGTTATATGGGCGTATACAGGGGTCCATTACCTTTCATAAGACATAGGTATATTAATGCACCCCTTGAAAATTTGGGAGGAGTACCTTGGCCCACCCCTTCAATTTTGGAAATTGCCCAATTTAAGCATTCGCTATCATAGTACATGACCTTAATATGTATCATGATAAATTTGGGTGGTCCACCTCGTTCCCTTTTAGAGGTACAAAATTGCCAAAATATAAACGTAAGCAATACGTTATACCACGTGTTTGGTTTTTTGACCTAATTTATCTCCTTGGATGAGGTCCTATTACCTTATATGGTTATATGGTTATGTATAGGGGTTTATTTCCTTTCATAAGACATAGGTACATTTGTGCACCCCGGGAGGGGTACCTTGGCCCACCCCTTAAATTTTGGAAATTGCTCATTTTATATATTTGGTATTATAGTACTGGACCCTAACATGTATTATGATAAATTTGGGTGGTCCACCTCGTTCCCTTTTAGGGGTACAAAATTGCCAAAAATATAAACGTAAGCAATACGTTGTACCACGTGTTTGGTATTTTGGCCCAATTTATCCCGTTTGATGTAGTCTTATTACCTTATATGATTATATGGTTATGTATAGGAGTTTATTGCCTATCATAAGACATAGGTACATTTGTGCACTCTGGGAGGGGTACCTTGGCCCACCCCTTAAATTTTAGAAATTGCTCATTTTATATATTTGGTATTATAGTACTGGACCCTAACATGTATTACTATAAATTTGGGTGGTTCATCTCGTTTCCTTTCACGGGTACGAAATTGCCAAATTTTAGTACAACCACGTGTTTCGTTTTTTGACCTAATTTATTCCCTTGGATGAGGTCCTATTACCTTATATGGTTATAATGTCATGTATAGGGGTCTATTTCTTATCATAAGACATAGGTACATTGATGCACCCCGGGAGGGGTATGGATGGTCCACCTTGTTCCCTTTCATGGGTAAAAAAATTGCCAAAATATAAACATAATCAATATGCTGCATCACGTGTTTGGTTTTTGGCCCAATTTATTCTGTTTGATGTGATCTTATTACCGTATATGGTTATATGGTCATGTATATAGGTTCATTTCCTATCATAAGACATGGGTACATTGATGCATCCTTTAAAAATTTGGGAGGGGTATCTTGGCTCATCCACTCGGTTTTAGAAATTGTTTAATATAAGCATTTGGTATCATAGTACAGGTCTCCAATATGTACCACTATAAATTTGGATGGTCCACATCGTTCCCTTTTCATAGGTAAAGAACTACCAAAAATCAAATTTCGGAGGTTATTGACCCCTATTTAGCATGTTATATGGATATGTACAGAGGTTTATTACCTTTATATGTTTATGTTCCCTTTTAAATTTGGGAATTATCAAATAACAAAATTCGGTAAACGTTTTCTAAGCCCATTGTAGATGTTGATGTTCCTCTTATGGTCAAATATTCAAAATTTAAATGTTATTGACCGGCTTTATTATTGAATAAGTACAGGATTTATTACTTTTTACATAAGACACAGGTGTATTTGTGTACCAATCTTAAATTTTGGAAGGGGTACATTTCTTATTGTCGTATCAATAATTGGTAATTGTTCTTAAAATTGGATAGTATCTTATTCATTGGGTAAATCATTATGATCACGTGATCAGTTAATGACCTATGATGGGATTAGGAGTCCAGGACATTGGTACATTGAAACTTTGTAGGATAATTTGATAATGCGTCATTGGTTTTGATTATTCCCGCCAAATATAAACGTAAGCAAGACGTTGTACCACGTGATTGTCCTTGATGAGGTAGTGTACAGGGATTCATTTCCTTTGTTGTGGTACTTCTTAAGTTTGAGTACACACACACACTTCTAGAAAACAGTTGGTTCTACTCAGGTAAACAATTGACGGACATTATTAACCTTATTGAACATATAATGATATGATTAACTCTAAGACTTAGGTATATCAAGAGAAGTATTCTTTAAATTTGGGAATGGTGATAAACAGAATTTTAACATAAGGTGCGAAATTTGAAACAATACATTGAACTTTAGTCACAGCTCATAGTCTAAGATCATTGGTGGTGATTGATTTGAAATCTGATAGCTAACCTTATTGAATCTTATGACTCATAGACGAAAGGCAATACATGCTACAACACTGGCAAAGTTATTGTTAATGCAATTTGATTGGTTGATCACTATCTTTCCTGCAATCTGATTGGTTGATCACTCTCTTTCGTGCAATCTGATTGGTTGATGATTTTCAAATCTTTGCTGTATTCAGTTTTAAGTTTTGTTTAACATTTAAAAATCTTGGTTTCGTTCAACATTTTGCACTCACTGATAAATATGATCAAAACCGTTTATTTGTTAATCGAATAGTTAAAAACCGGATAAAGTTTGATGGTTAACCGTGAAACGTAAAAATTTTTTAGTTTGAATTTTTTTTTGCTTGAAATTTTTTTGTTTTGAAAATTTTTTCGTTTCCAAATTTTTTTGTTTCAAAATTTTTTTCGTTTGAAATTTTTGTTTGAAAATTTTTTCGTTTGAAATTTTTTTGTTTGAAAATTTTTGTTCGAAAATTTTGTTTAAAATTTTTGTTTGAAATTTTTCGTTTCCAAATTTTTTGTTTGAAATTTTTTGTTTCTAAATTTTGTTTGAAATTTTTTTCGCTTCAAAATTTTGTTTGAATTTTTTCGTTTGAAATTTTTTGTTTAAAAATTTTTCGTTTGAAATTTTTTCGTTTCAAAATTTTGTTTAAAATTTTTGTTTGAAATTTTTTGTTTCAAAATTTTGTTTGGAAAATTTTGTTTGAATTTTTTTCGTTTGAACAGTTTTGTTTGGAAAATTTTGTTTCAAATTTTTTTTTGTTTGAAATTTTTTTTTGAAATTTTTGTTTGACATTTTTAAAAGTTTGTGCACTCATTAGTAAAGAACTGGAACTGTTAGAACTAAAACCTCTGGCAACATTGTGGTGCAATAGTACACGTCAGAACATGATAATGCAACGTCATCCGTTTTGCATCATCGTTCGAGTTAGTATTCATGATAACGTCATCATGGCTACTTGTCTGCAGTTTCTAAATACGCGTGATGTGATGAAATCATTTACCAAGATTACTGATTTACAACAGAATGTACCTTATAGAATCTTAGCTAGCCAAATGATCCCTACAAAGTTTGGAGTAAGAATCGTAGTGAAGCTTGAAAATGATAAGAATATAATTTTACCAGCAAGATATTTACCCATGGAAGCATCAAAACAAGAAGAACTGCTGCGTTTCTTAAATACTGGATCTGTATCTTTATGTTACAAAGGATTCTTGGGTCGAAGTCATCAATTTGAATTTAGTACATAGCCGGATTCGTCAGCAAAATCATGAATCAGCACATTAGACATAGTTGTATGAATTTGGTTGGTCGGCATGACGTCAGCAACTGTGATGAAATCATGAATCAGCACATTCGACATCAGCAATAACTATAAACCAGTAAATACAGTGTCATCCCACGAAATCATTTGAGTAAGTGCTTTTCAGAAGGAAAGATGTGTACTTCTAACGATAAAGAGTTCATCTTCGCAAGCTATTATCCAATAAATATATTTCAAACAAAACATGTGATGATTGGTATCAGTGCTAGAACATTTGAACCTGTGATTCGATTGGGCAAAGCAGAACAATTTGGTGTACAACTGACCTGTGAAGAATGGCACGAATCGACCAAATGAATGATTATTTTCATGATGAGCTAAATGTGACCATAGTCAAATCATTAGGCTCAAATCATGAAGTGGTGCTACGTACAGTCCTCGAAGAGAAGATGGTGCTGTTACGTAAAAAGAGTACATTCCATGTCCCTCGAAATATGGTGTATCTAACACAAACGGAATGGAACAAATTTATCAGTGTATTTCAGTGTGTGAAACATGCAGTGGAAGTGTGCAACAAAACTAGTATATTCCTGAAAAAGTACTATTTTGAAAAATGTGTTATGCATATTGTACAACATGTATCTAGATACTGTGATGGTTGTCAACATCGTTCGTGGGTGCATACCTGTATTGATAAACAGTTTATTTGTGATCAAATGGACATTGAGTTTCCACCAATTGATATTGCATTAGACCTTAAAAGACTTCAATTGGAATTAAAATTATATGCTAAAGACAAACTAGTGCAAGAAGTTCAAAATACATTGTATCGACAATATCCAGAACCACTATCTGGTATGGATGTATGTGGAGTGTAATAAAATGATCCATTTCAATGAATTGTGTTTTTTTCATTTCAAGTACAACCCCAGGTTCTGACGTGTACTATTGCACCATAATGTTGCCAGAGGTTTTAGTTCTAACAGTTCCAGTTCTTTACTAATGAGTGCACAAACTTTTAAAAATGTCAAACAAAAATTTCAAAAAAAAATTTCAAACAAAAAAAATTTGAAACAAAATTTTCCAAACAAAACTGTTCAAACGAAAAAAATTCAAACAAAATTTTCCAAACAAAATTTTGAAACAAAAAATTTCAAACAAAAATTTTAAACAAAATTTTGAAACGAAAAAATTTCAAACGAAAAATTTTTAAACAAAAAATTTCAAACGAAAAAATTCAAACAAAATTTTGAAGCGAAAAAAATTTCAAACAAAATTTTGAAACAAAAAAATTTCAAACAAAAAATTTGGAAACGAAAAATTTCAAACAAAAATTTTAAACAAAATTTTCGAACAAAAATTTTCAAACAAAAAAATTTCAAACGAAAAAATTTTCAAACAAAAATTTCAAACGAAAAAAATTTTGAAACAAAAAAATTTGGAAACGAAAAAATTTTCAAAACAAAAAAAATTTCAAGCAAAAAAAATTTCAAACTAAAAAATTTTTACGTTTCACGGTTAACCGTCAAACTTTATCCGGTTTTTAACTATTCGATTAACAAATAAACGGTTTTGATCATATTTATCAGTGAGTGCAAAATGTTGAACGAAACCAAGATTTTTAAATGTTAAACAAAACTTAAAACTGAATACAGCAAAGATTTGAAAATCATCAACCAATCAGATTGCACGAAAGATAGTGATCAACCAATCAGATTGCAGGAAAGATAGTGATCAACCAATCAAATTGCATTAACAATAACTTTGCCAGTGTTGTAGCATGTATTGCCTTTCGTCTATGAGTCATAAGATTCAATAAGGTTAGCTATCAGATTTCAAATCAATCACCACCAATGATCTTAGACTATGAGCTGTGACTAAAGTTCAATGTATTGTTTCAAATTTCGCACCTTATGTTAAAATTCTGTTTATCACCATTCCCAAATTTAAAGAATACTTCTCTTGATATACCTAAGTCTTAGAGTTAATCATATCATTATATGTTCAATAAGGTTAATAATGTCCGTCAATTGTTTACCTGAGTAGAACCAACTGTTTTCTAGAAGTGTGTGTGTGTACTCAAACTTAAGAAGTACCACAACAAAGGAAATGAATCCCTGTACACTACCTCATCAAGGACAATCACGTGGTACAACGTCTTGCTTACGTTTATATTTGGCGGGAATAATCAAAACCAATGACGCATTATCAAATTATCCTACAAAGTTTCAATGTACCAATGTCCTGGACTCCTAATCCCATCATAGGTCATTAACTGATCACGTGATCATAATGATTTACCCAATGAATAAGATACTATCCAATTTTAAGAACAATTACCAATTATTGATACGACAATAAGAAATGTACCCCTTCCAAAATTTAAGATTGGTACACAAATACACCTGTGTCTTATGAAAAAAGTAATAAATCCTGTACTTATTCAATAATAAAGAAGGTCAATAACATTTAAATTTTGAATATTTGACCATAAGAGGAACATCAACATCTACAATGGGCTTAGAAAACGTTTACCGAATTTTGTTATTTGATAATTCCCAAATTTAAAAGGGAACATAAACATATAAAGGTAATAAACCTCTGTACATATCCATATAACATGCTAAATAGGGGTCAATAACCTCCGAAATTTGATTTTTGGTAGTTCTTTACCTATGAAAAGGGAACGATGTGGACCATCCAAATTTATAGTGGTACATATTGGAGACCTGTACTATGATACCAAATGCTTATATTAAACAATTTCTAAAACCGAGTGGATGAGCCAAGATACCCCTCCCAAATTTTTAAAGGATGCATCAATGTACCCATGTCTTATGATAGGAAATGAACCTATATACATGACCATATAACCATATACGGTAATAAGATCACATCAAACAGAATAAATTGGGCCAAAAACCAAACACGTGATGCAGCATATTGATTATGTTTATATTTTGGCAATTTTTTTACCCATGAAAGGGAACAAGGTGGACCATCCATACCCCTCCCGGGGTGCATCAATGTACCTATGTCTTATGATAAGAAATAGACCCCTATACATGACATTATAACCATATAAGGTAATAGGACCTCATCCAAGGGAATAAATTAGGTCAAAAAACGAAACACGTGGTTGTACTAAAATTTGGCAATTTCGTACCCGTGAAAGGAAACGAGATGAACCACCCAAATTTATAGTAATACATGTTAGGGTCCAGTACTATAATACCAAATATATAAAATGAGCAATTTCTAAAATTTAAGGGGTGGGCCAAGGTACCCCTCCCAGAGTGCACAAATGTACCTATGTCTTATGATAGGCAATAAACTCCTATACATAACCATATAATCATATAAGGTAATAAGACTACATCAAACGGGATAAATTGGGCCAAAATACCAAACACGTGGTACAACGTATTGCTTACGTTTATATTTTTGGCAATTTTGTACCCCTAAAAGGGAACGAGGTGGACCACCCAAATTTATCATAATACATGTTAGGGTCCAGTACTATAATACCAAATATATAAAATGAGCAATTTCCAAAATTTAAGGGGTGGGCCAAGGTACCCCTCCCGGGGTGCACAAATGTACCTATGTCTTATGAAAGGAAATAAACCCCTATACATAACCATATAACCATATAAGGTAATAGGACCTCATCCAAGGAGATAAATTAGGTCAAAAAACCAAACACGTGGTATAACGTATTGCTTACGTTTATATTTTGGCAATTTTGTACCTCTAAAAGGGAACGAGGTGGACCACCCAAATTTATCATGATACATATTAAGGTCATGTACTATGATAGCGAATGCTTAAATTGGGCAATTTCCAAAATTGAAGGGGTGGGCCAAGGTACTCCTCCCAAATTTTCAAGGGGTGCATTAATATACCTATGTCTTATGAAAGGTAATGGACCCCTGTATACGCCCATATAACTATATAGGGTAATAACACCTCATCAAAGGGGATAAATTAGGTCAAAAACCAAACACGTGGTATAACGTATTGCTTACGTTTATATATTTGGCAATTTTATACCCCTAGAAGGGAACGAGGTGGACCACCCAAATTTATCATGATACATATTAGGGTCCGGTACTATAATACCCAATGTTGAAATTGGTCAATTTCCAAAATTTAAGGGGTGGGCCAACGTACCCCTCCCAAATTTTTCAAGGGGTGCATTAATATACCCATGTCTTATGAAAGGTAATGGACCCCTGTATACGCCCATATAACTATATAGGGTAATAACACCTCATCAAAGGGGATAAATTAGGTCAAAACCCCCGAAATTTGAATTTTTGGCAATTTTTTACCCATGAAAGGGAACGACATAGACACCCAATACTGATAGAGGTACATACTATGGTCCTAGGCTACCACACCCAATTTTTAAATTTGGCAATTTCCAAAATTTAAGGGGGGTGGTCCTATATACCCCTCCCAAATTTTTCAAGGGGTGCATTAATATACCTATGTCTTATGAAAGGGAATGGACCCCTGTATACGCCCATATAACTATATAAGGTAATAGGACCTCATCCAAGGAGATAAATTAGGCCGAAAACCAAACACGTGGTATAACGTATTGCTTACGTTTATATTTTTGGCAATTTTGTACCCCTAAAAGGGGACGAGGTGGACCATCCAAATTTATCGTGATACATATTAGGGTCCTATACTATAATACCCAATGTTGAAATTGGGCAATTTCCAAAATTTAAGGGGTGGGCCAAGGTACCCCTCCCAAATTTTTCAAGGGGTGCATTAATGTACCCATGTCTTATGAAAGCTAATGGACCCCTGTATACGCCCATATAACCATATAGGGTAAAAACACCTCATCCAAGAAGATAAATTAGGTCAAAAACCCCCGAAATTTGAATTTTTGGCAATTTTTTACCCATGAAAGGGAACAACATAGACACCCAATACTGATAGAGGTACATACTATGATCCTAGGCTACCATACCAAATTTTTAGATTTGGCAATTTCCGAAATTTAAGGGGGGTGGTCCTATGTACCCCTGCCAAAATTTAGGGGGTGGGCCATGGTACCCCTGCCAAAATTTAGAGGGGGTGGTCCTAGGTACCCCTAGGTCATTGACCCCGGGCCAAGGTCATTGACCTTTGACCTATGACGTCACAAAAATTTTTGCTGACTCGGCTCAATATACGCCGGGGCCTACTACTCATAGGAACATATTCACTTCGCATTTTGTTTTCAGGTGATTATAGGTATAAGGGAAAAGCATTCAAAGTTGAGACTTGTCACCAATCTTGAGATACTTTGATGACACCCGGTTCATTCTGATCTGAAATTATTGATAAACTGCCCCTTAATGTACGACAGACATTAAATAAAATACAACAATCCGGTATATTCATACGGACACTAGTTTGAATTACATCTCTTGGTAATTAATCTTTTCCGAAGTGCTGAGTAGTCTCTGCACACTTCAGAGAACGCTGCACCAACGATAGAAAATAGGATTGGAGGAATCAGGAAAATTGAATTCTGGTAACCGCACAAAACTTCAATGATATCCGTTCACTTAAGCTAACTACTGACAATTGACTGCTTTCTTAGGTTTTCGAATCCTATTTTCTGACAGATTTTAAAAAAATTATACTTCCGTTACCACTAAGTGTAAAGGTTTAGAATGTGTATTCATTTGTCTTCCTCGTCATTAATTTGCTTATTCAGCGAATTAGGAACCACTTTATTAAATGTGCCAAAACTACAATTTACGTGATTTCCCACATATGTTAATATTTTTTCCGTACTTTTGAAAATAAATGGAGTTTACTGAGATCTGAATATATATAGATTAATTAAGAGCTCGACAGCAGTTTATGTCCAACTTGATCCTTTCTGAATTCAAATAGTTCTTCTTTTACTCTCAATGAACCAGATGATAAACATAAGGAGCAGACCGAAATACATAACCTTTGAAATGGTAATACTGCCACGGAAAGAAGATCAAATATAGTTTTGCAGATACAGCAATCGTGGATATAAGAATACTTGAGCACTGGCAACACTTTTATAATTTCTACCACGTCTCTCCTTCCTCTTCTTGACTCTTTTTTGTTGTTGTGGGCCTCTGCTCCGAAAGTAAAGGCATCAGGTGAAGAGATGGATCGCTAAGTTGGAAATGACTGTTATTCTCAATGCCAAACTTTACAAATCATTTAAAAATTACCTATTTTTCATCTGGATATTTATAAATACCTAATTATTTTGTCTGTCCAATTAGAACAAGGTTCTGGTTTTGCTACTACAGCTAAATAATCACAACTTAGCGATAAATCGATTCGGATAATCGTAATCTATCTTAGCCTATATATCTCGTACATCATGATACTCAGTGGAGATTTCAGAAGATTCTTGCCCCGGTGAGTGGTAACTTACAATTCATGAGGAGTAAAAACAGTACAGTATCTTTATTGGTAACCAGTGACGATTTCAGATTTTCCCTTGCGAGGACTTTTAATGCATGAGAGTGTCAAAAGTAGTCCCAAAATACTGGTAACCACATTGTGCACGATCGGGAATATGGCCAGATTTTTTTTTTTTCTAGCTGTTGCGAGAGATTCCTCTTTCGGGCTCTGAGCTGTCTAGAAGAATGGAGAAAATTATCTTGGTTGAAAGAAAGAAAGAAAAAAATGAGGAAATATTAGAAATGGGAGGGGCAAATATACCCTTATAGATGTAATAAGACTCGCTGGAAGGAACTGTATCACGAGGGTTGTAATATAAAGTATGGTGGAAGGAAAAAGAGAGAAAAGACGAAAGGTACTACTATTAAAACAATAAAAAAGCTTACGCGAAGACAAAGAGGTTAGCTGAAGACCGCTGGACCTGAAAACTTCTCAGTTGGCGGCAAATGACGACAGAATAGTATGACTATCATGATTATTGTCTTTTTTCGTTTGCTGTCTGCTCCTTATGTCTGTTTTCAGGCGTAAAAATGAAAATGCTTGTTTTAAATGGAGCTGGGTAGCCAAGTTCATTTTATTACTTGTAAACTTAACTGCATTAATTTCAAGACCAATCCTCTTAAACGTCGTTGAACAGAATTACAGATTTATTATTTTTTTTAATGAGTATTAGATTGCTAATAACACATTACAACATTCGACTGATGAAGTAATGTTTTTTCGCTGAAAGGTCAATGGGCGTCGATATTTTATCATAATATTTATACGTCGACCTGTGTTTATTTGACCTCTTCATCCGATTTAAGGATTCTAGTAGTTTAGACTGGAAAATTCTATATGAATCAAACAGAATGAGCAGCAGGCAGTCAACGTTGAGACAAATAAGTAAGTTGTCTACTTTTTTGGAAGATGGTCGTGGTAGAAATAATCAATAATATTGATTACATAATATGACAAGCACATGCTATTTATCGCTGTAGAATAAAAGAAAAAATACATCTTTTACATAATTTGTAAGAAGCTTGGTTTATCAAAATTTCTTTGCATGTTTGTTCTGTCTGTCCGTCCGTCCGTTAGGGAGACACAAAATCTCAATAACTACTTGATGGTTCACCAACAAATTTTGCCAGGGTGTGGAGAGTCAAAGTTAGGAAATGGAGTTCGTTGATGGAGATGATCTGTCCACCGAAGTGGTAGAAATTAACCAAATTTGTTTTTAAGGTTAATCACCATAAAGCAAAAGCACTAGAGATACCGACAGAGGCGGATCCAAGGGGGGGAGGCAGAAGAGGAAGCTTTCTTATTTTATATATAAATAAAACCCATCCCGGAGTTTGGAACTCTCAAAAAATAGTTCCAAGTAGCAGTATTACAACCCAGCACCCCCCCCCAGAAGTCTGTCCTGGATCCGCCTCTGGATACCGAGAAGCAGTTTCCTGCAGTCGATTAAGCGTCTCAACAATCCTCCTCGCCTTCATCCCTAACTCTCTACTAAAACCGGAAGTGATAGCAATCCACTATAACTTCCGGTTTTTATATTGGTCCATATAAAGCAAAAATGATAAAGAGACAGCGGGAAGCGTTCTTGAAGAATCGAATGAACGTTCTAAGAATAGGAACCGTCTTCTGTCTTAACCAGTGACGGTCAGGTGCCATCACGGGTCCTTGGCTACAGTTAGCTGTGGACCTCCCGATCGAGAAACTTTCCAAAACGTATCTTCGGTACAAATGATGATTAAGTTTATATAAATTATTTTAAATATGTTTATATAACGATAAATGGCAAGGTAATAAATATTTAAGCAATATCATAATATAAGTTTGCGTACACGTGGGAGACCCGGGTTCGATTCCCGGCGGGAGCTCCTGTGGTTCGGATTCCATGTTAATCAGTAGGTCCACGTCTCATATAGCCTCGCTGCTGAAAGGGACGCTAAACTAAATCAACTCAACTCAATGATATAAGTTTCGGCGCAAGTCAGTTCAGCACTGCTCGGCATCAACTGATAAAGGTATGAGTGAAATAAAGAGAAATGTGTTACATAACTTTATCACGTTGTCATATGATACAGTGACCAAATTAGGCGAAACGTGTATAGTTGTATACAATTTATTTTACATTATGAGAACTAATGACAGACATTTACAGTGTATTCCAAATATTATCTTGCCACACAGCTGTAACAAGAAGAAAATATTGGAATAACCAGCAAAGTGAAGCCAATTTCTGATTAAGACACAGAAATAAATTGCTGCTTACTACTAATAAATGATTGCAATATTATAAAACACGTAGTTGTGAAATTGAAGGTGACGTAGACACAAAGTAAAGGGTTCAGGAATATATCAACTCATTAACTTTTTCTTCAACACACTTCGTTCGTCAGCGCAATTTCATGAATGATTTTAATTTCATTCAAATTCATAAAAAAGTGTCTCTATATATTCATTAACATTAATGTTCTCACCTAAAGAAGATCTAAGTTCGTCTTTAATCATTTTCAATTTCGAAGAAACTGGCTCGCAGGTAATTACGGATGGATGAGTGGTCAAAATGGACATTATGAATTTAGAAACATAATTTTTTTTAATAATCCATTTTTTTTAATAATCCAAAAGTTCATGGACAATAGGAAATGCAGAAGACAGACATTTGTAACATTTCTTTTTAGTACCACACTGAGTTTCACCCTTTTCCTTTCTGTCTTCAGGTTCCTCTTCAGATGTCACACCTTCATTTGAATCATCATTTATCATCATTACTTGTACTACTCACAACTTAGCACACTTCTTTCTCTTGTAGATCTTTATGCTTTTTACTAAAATCTGGATTGAAATTACAGTACTGTTTTGCAAACTGTTTCAGTTCTAACAAGAACTTACTTGTATTCAACTTTGCCAAGTGAGAAATAGTTTGCAAACAATCATAAGGAAAATTTTCCATTTTCATTGCAACTACCTAGGTATATCCAGACCAGTGAATAAGTCCAGGCGGCCAGTTATGTAACTAGCTAGGCCAGTTATGTACTTGAATCTGAACCCACAAAGTGGGGGTGATGTATATATATTTCCTGAAAGCTTGGGTCAAGGTAAGATCAAAACCCGTTACCAAAATTGGGGAGGTCTCATGCATTCCGCTTGAGGGCAGCGCTTTACTCATTTTAATTAAAATCTTTAAGCGTGTATATAAAGTCCGTTGCAACCCCGAAAAATCTGAAAGGGTGAGACAGATATGAAAACAGAAAAACATGTCTTTCAACGTTTCAAAAGTACAACGTATCAAAGCAAAATAAATTGTCCCAGGCTCCCTCACAGGGTCCCAGACGGAGACCAACTCAAAATGTTGAAATGGAAAAGGGGTTCAAGTTGTGTATCGTATGAAGGCTCGTGTGAAGTGAAAGATGAAACAAGTCTCGACTCTTAATGACAAGCCTGTGCAAAAAGGCGGTCGGTCAAAATCTTAAAAAAAAAAAAAAATCTTTGAAAAGCTTATGTCCATAAATATTTCTTCCATGGGGAATGTTTCGGTCATCCTTATATCACCCCCTCCCCCCAAAACTAAAGGATTGAAGTGTATATTAGACAAGATGCTTTACCCAAAATGTCAGCTTTAACTATATGACAAACGTAAGTAGAAACTATAATACAGTGAAACCTCTGAATAACGGACACCAACGGGACATGAATTTTTGTCCGCTATTGAGAGGTGTCCGTTACAGAGAGGTTACAGAAATTTACTTTCTCACAATGGTAATTGTATGCAGTAATATATAGTAAATGCATTATGTATCAGCGTAGATACGGAAAATTCAATATGAAAATACTCTATTTAGTACGTATTTGAATTACTGGGAGGGATGAAGGAGAAATTCATTTCTGTTAAATATTGTTATTACTGGAGAATGTGTTAATATATTAGTTCTTTGGCGGAATGGATGAAAAGGCAAGTTATTGGAAGCACATATGTTTATTGACCCAGTCCCAATCACAAAGAATATTCTCTTAGTAAAAGTGAAAAGGAAGCCGGGAAACCCCAAACCCAGACTTGTTCCAGTATCATACGTAAAAGAAAACTGTTGCTTTTCCAAAAACATAAGAGTCGTTGAAAATATTATTGTAAAACAAACAATATTTTGTTATTTAAGAAATTGTCGGAAAAGATGCAAGGCCCAGATGAAAACGAACTAAATTTGTTAGGGAAGGGAAGATCTTTTGCATGGAATTCTTGGCCTTACGACTGACCCTGCATGAGTGTTATTACTTATTGTAGTTTTTCTAGGATTTCCATCAGAAAACAGTTTATTGCGGGCATAAATAAAGAAGAATTTTAAGTTCAGCTTGAAGCTGTTCTGTTTGATGGTTCACCAGGTCTAGACTCATGATAGATACACTTGTGGGGAGAAGACTTTTCTGTCTCCTGTAATATATCGCAGAACCGAGAAAAATTCCTGTCCGTTATGAAGAGGTTATTGAAACGTTTGGGGAAAAAAAGGACTGTCCGCGTCCGTATCTGAGAGTGTCCGTTAAAGAGAGGGTTTTGTTCCGTAAGAGAACATATAATTTTGCCGGGTCAAAAAACTCTGTCCGTATTATAGAGGTGTCCGTTATTGAGAGGTGTCCGTTAAGGGAGGTTTCACTGTAATAATATAAAGACGGTGGTGTTATCTTTTTGTTTTGGCTGTACGGCAGTGACACTTTCAATATTGATTCTTTATAAAAAATAATATATTACTCAGTTGGTGTTGCAAGTAGGGATGGCCACATTGTTTCGACAAATACTTTTTCTAAAAATGAATTTTTCGAAAACGAAAATTTTTCGAAAACGAAAAACGAAAAAAGTTTCGAAAAACGAAGAACGAACAATTTTTCGGAAAACGAAAAACGAAAAACGAAAAGTTTTTCGAAAAACAAAAAACGAAAAAATTTCGAAAAATGAAATATTTTTCGAAAAAACGAAAAACGAAAAATTTTTCGAAAAAGCGAAAAATGAAATTTCCGAAAATCGAAAAACAGACTTTTCGAAAAAGGCCATCGCTAGTTCCAAGTAAATTTACTTTATTTGATATTGACTGGCGATATTTGTAACACACCAATTTGGACTACGTATAACTTAAGCCATATGAGTCAGTTTAGGAATAATTGCAGAATGTTAACTTTATTAAATGTGGACACTAGCATACCAAAGCCTTTGTTTCTCGTTAAAAAAAAAAAAACATCAGACTTAAAACTACGTATTAGTATCTTTGATGTTGCTTAGGAAGGCTTCCGTCAACTGAATTATAAACTATTTGTGTAACTCAATGTCAGATACCCAGTTAGTATATTTCCTAACAAGTTACTGCTTTTTTCTTGTTTTTTTTTTTTTTTTGTTTCATTCATCATACGCCCTTATGGACAGGATACCAATCCTCTTCCTCAACTACTTTTAAAGTACGCCAAATGAAATATGCCTTTTTTCGTATCTCTTATGGTTCAGATTGGCTTCCCCACACCGCTATCAATTAGTGCCCGGCCTTAACGTGAGATCCAAAACATAGGTGTTCCATCGGGAGTCTAACTTGGGTCTTCACACAGGCGTACGATAACCATATTGGCACGAGGGAGTTCTTGTGTGTCACGTTAAGGTATTGGCCCATGTCTCATATAGCCTCGATGCTGAACAGGAAGCTAAACTAATCAATCAATCAACCAATATAGTGTCCCAGAACAAAACTTTCATATTTTGATTATTTTCTCCTCCCACGTACCAAATTTTCTAGATGGAAGCCTGTCTAAGAATATTGGAAAACTCCATGGGTCTTATGCAGAGTTGTTTTGACGTAGGATATAGGAAAGGTCTGACCAGTGATGAAAATTTTCCGATTCATAAAAACATACTCCACTTATTCCTACATCGTTGTTTAGCCGTGATGTGAGGTGGAAAATTTTCTTCTATATTTTTCCGGAAAAGTTTCCGTTTTTAACAAATATCAGTGATCAAGTTACAATCTCTCAGTATTCATAAAATTGATTATGTTAAAAAGTGAAAGATCGTTTAAAGAATCTGAAAATTTTCATGACAGACAATTTTCAGTACTATGTAGGAACAAGTGGAACAATTTTTCATGAATCGGAAAATTGTCTGTCCTGTACAGTGATGAAAATTTTCCGGAAAATTTTGAAATGGAAAATTTTCCGATTCTTGAAAACATACTCCACTTATTACTACATCGTTGTTTAGCCATGATGTGAGGTGGACATTTTTCTTCTATATTTTTCCGGAAAATCTTCCGTTCTTAACAAATATCAGTTATCAAGTAACAGTTCCTCAGTATTCAAAAACTTGATTGAAACCATGTATAGAAATGTTAAAAAGTGAAAGATCGTTTAAAGAATCTAAAACTTTTCATGGCTCAGACAATTTTCAGTACTATGTAGGAACAAATGAAACAATTTTTCATGAATCTCAGTATTTTCTGTCTTGTATGGAAAAATTGAAGAACTTTTTAAGAGTCGGACAATTTTAATCTTTTGAAGGAAAAAAAGTAAAACAATTTTTTGTGAATCGGAAAGTTTTATTGCTCTGTAGAAACAAGTGAAAGGAATTTTCATGAATCGGAAAATTTTCATCACGATGTAGAAACAAGTGAAAACAAACTTTTCATAGCCCGGACAATTTTGGATATTATGTATAGTGATGTTTGGTGGAAAATTCCACTATTTCTTCACAATAGGTATAGTGATGTTAGGTGTAGGACTGCCTATGTAATGAAATAACTACATCAAAGTTCCTTATGAAGATTGTTTTTGCAACAGAAAATAAGAAAAAATGATTTTATATCGTTTAACACTCGTAAATCATAATTTCAATATTGAAATTTTATATAATCAACATCTTAGAGCAGATATTTGTATTGTAAAACTACCATTATTATGTATAATAAAGTATTAGAAATGATGACGATTTGATAGAACAAGTGCATATTATATATATAAGAAATATGTTTCTTATTTTGCTAATTAAAATGAAATTACTTGTTGCTCTTTGAACGCAGCACTAATAGTGCAGCTTTCTATGTTTCTTTTTCTTTTATTATTTTATTGGAAGAACTACACAAATCAGCTTCTTTATTATTTATATTTCACTTTCTCTTCTGAATGAATATATGAATAAATAAATGTTTATTTCCAGAAAATGATCAGTATTTGCTTTCATGAGTTACTTAAACTCGAATTTTAGGTAGTCAAAAATTTACAGTAGACACTTTATATTATATCTACATATTTATAAATGTTGCAGTATGTAAATCTATAGAAGTAGTAAAGCTATGAGAAAACCGTCATATGGGTATTAAACTGACGAAATCTAATATTGTAAGATCAAAGGTGGATTCTGAGGGAAGAACGCATTGAAGTTTTTGAAACATTCTTGAAATGAAGAATCGTTAGATTTTCACTTCATGAAACTTTTTAATTTAATATTTATTAGCAATAAATTTTACGGCTAAACAACGATGTAGGAATAAGTGAAGTAAGTTTTTATGAATCGGAAAAGTTTCCGTTTCAAAATTTTCCGGAAAATTTTCATCACTGTACAGGATAGACAATATTTTGATTCATGAAAAATTGTTTCACTTGTTCCTACATAGTACTGAAAATTGAACCATGAAAATTTTCAGATTCCTTAAACGATCTTTCACTTTTTAACATTTCTATACATGAATTAAATCAATTTTATGAATATTGAGGAATTGTTACTTGATCACTGATATTTGTTAAGAACGGAAAATTTTCCGGAAAAATATAGAAGAAAATTTTCCACCTCACATCACGGCTAAGCAACGATGTAGGAATAAGTGGAGTATGTTTTTATGAATCGGAAAATTTTCCGGAAAATTTTCATAATTGATGTGCAGTTAAATATAATGGAAAATTTTCCACCTAACATCACTATACATAATATCCAAAATTGTCCGTCTTACGAAAAGTTTTTTCCACTTGTTTCTACGTCGTGATGGAAATTTTCCGATCTATGAAAATTCCTTTTACTTGTTTCTACAGAGCAATAAAACTTTCCGATTCACAAAAAGTTGTTTTACTCTTTGCTTCAAAACGATGAAAATTTTCCGACTCATAAAAAGTTCTTCAATTTTTCCATATATGACAGAAAATATTTCGATTCATGAAAAATTTTTTCATTTGTTCCTTTATAGTACTGAAAATTGTCTGAGCCATGAAAATTTTCAGATTCTTCAAACGATCTTTCAATTTTTAACATTTCTATACATGAATTCAACCAATTTTATGATTGCTGAGGAATTGTTACTTGATTACTGATATTTTTTAGAACGGAAAATTTTCCACCTCACACCACTAGTCCTAACTACTGCAGGTAATTTATGTTAGTCGAACTCTTTAGTATGACACTAATCGCGCGTCAGAACGACTCTGCATAAGGCCCTATAACACTAGTTTAATCACCCAGATAATAAACCACTCTGAACATAAGCAAGAAATTGTATATGCCCAAAGAAATTAAAATATGTTTACCTACTTTTTGAACAAATCAGTGTCCATTAACTGTAGAACAACTTTGTGGATATTTGGTACACTTCCTAAACAGAAGGTAGGTGGCACCACAGGTATCCTTAAGGATTCCAGATAGCCATAATGCCATGTAATGTATTTGTAAATCACTAATAAAAATGTCAAAACAACAGCCAGCACCAGAAATATATAATAAAAGATAGCCATGTCTCTCCCAGCAGCTAGTCACATACGCAACGGGAATCTAGCGAGACTTCCAGTCTTGAAACCCCTTTCACAGATATCGACGCCGCGTATTTACTAACCTTTGATCGTAATTTGTTGTTTACCGTTACGAAAACTGAGCATATGACGCAGTTTAATGTTGATTACATCCTGAATTTACTAATAAGTGATATTTTGTGTTATCTTTCTTTACAAAAGAATAAAAAAGGAAGAAGCACATGTTCCTTATTTGCTATTTACTGTACATAGTCATTACAAAATTGACATTATAATTGAAGTCATTACATAACGATTGCCCAATCATTTAACAGGAAAATTCGTTTGAAATAACTTTGTTCTCAGAAAAGATGGTTTCAAAAATTGTACACTAGTTTCTATGATCTTTGATATTTTAAATTTTATGTTAAATTTATCCTTTCAGACGTCCTTTTTTTTATGAACTTGTTTGTTTTGACAATATTTGTCAGTGCTGAGAACTCTGTTCAATTGGCTGGCCAACGTAAGCAGTTGAATAAATGACGGTCAATTATTGGCTGGCCAACATAGACCTATAGTGCTTTAGGAAAACATATTTTTCAATTTTATCTTTTCTAGTTACAGGTTCTCAACCATATCAGCCATTATCGTATTTTCGCCTCTTTTGGAAAGGGGGCGGTGGCTTAATGGTTGAGTGCTTACCTCTGCTGCGTGGAGTCCTTGGTTCGATCCCCTGCCAGATAAGTTTGTGGTGGACAGCATCGTTTCCTTGGGTTTCCTCTGGGTACTCCCGTTTCCTCCCACAACCTCATTCCACCATTTCCCTTAGCCTAAAGGGCATAATCGTGGGATGTAATACTGAAATATTTCTTTCCATTTCAAAGATCACTTTTAAATAGTCTGGAGGAAACATAGAATTCAGGAAATTAAAACAAAATGACTTAATCATACCATGTTAAACAAGGAGTATCGTTTAGCGGAAGCATGGAGAATTTTCTTCCCTTTTGATATATATATATACAGGCACAGGGTCTTTCCACGGAAATATCTCAAAAACGATTGAACATTGATGAGCTGAACAAAAACTCAAATAGGAAATACTATGGGGCAAATTGAATGGCGATGTCGCGGTGCCCCCTAGGGCCGCTCTTCTTTAAGGGGGCCCGGGGATCAACTTTAAAAATTTAAATGGAAACATGGGGCGAGTGACACCTCGTTCGATAGATATTTAAAAACTAAAAAGCGACGTGGCATAGGGTAAATGTGCCAGTCCTCGACCACCTAACTCATTTTCGTATGGTCCCTAATTGTTGTTCACTGACTGGAATAACTTAGGAGGATGCAACTAGCTCACATGTGTTCCTAAAGCTATATTTTATCTATATTTTAACCAAAACTGAGATAACTTATACCATTTACGTAATATTAGTCAGAGAAACACCAATGCCTGTTTCTTTTTAGTGTTCGACCAGTTTTCGTTACTGTTCGACCGCATACCATTTAGTCACCGACCACTACTCGGTTAATGTGTTTTTAATTACAGTATGAAGGCTAAAGCATAACTTTACCTAACTAATAACATCTGCAGATGTTACATAATTAGTTTTTCAGGTATCACTTCGCAGTTTCGCACAATATTCGTTGAGAATAAGTAATTTTGTGATTGTCAAGAAAGGAATCACCAAATTCATTTAAGGTTCAGTGGAATGCAGTACAAATAGGCTTCGTCTTTTCGGATAAAATGTTAAACCGTAGGTCTTGTGACATAGATGGCTGGCCCCAAGCCAGTAGCCAGCCCGAAAATGTAGGGGGGGGGAGATCCAACAATATTATAGTTCATCACTATATTAAGTTCATTTGCAAGCCTACCGTGAACATTTTAGGGGACCAACAAAAATTTAGGGGATGCTCCGCCCCATAGACCCCCCGTGAATACGGACCTGACTGGTCCTAACCTAGCCACTCTATAAATGAAAACCCTTTATCTTACCTTTAGAGATCCACAGTTTAAAACTGGATTCGTCAGCATTAAATATTCCCTCAGAATCATTCAGGATATCAGATTGCCCCGTTTCTTCCAAGTATTTCTCAAGGTCCTGAAACCACAAGCTACTCTTTTTCTCGGTTACAGCATATCGCGCCTTGTTCAAAGTTTCGGAAGTTTGAGACACGATTTGCGGGTGTCTTCTCATGTAAGCATGGTACCAGGTTTTACCAGATCGATTGTCTTTGAACTGCATTTTAAGTTTATCTGCATCGACAATACTTCAGAAGATCGTGTTTCTTCTGTGGAAAGCCCATTTTGCTCATATTAATGAGCCAGTTTGATAATCCCTCTTCTTTCTGTGTTAGGTGTGGTTCTGGACCTATTCTCCGCTCTTCGGGACTGCAATCATGAAGTTTATTCATCAGCGTTACCCGAGGGATTCCATAGATTGCTGATGCCTTTCGTATGGAGTGCTATTATTTGCGACAAGCCTCGAGAGCTTTTTGTAAATCTTCGTTTGAACAAAGAGAATCTACTTAGACTCATTGTTTCTGAAAGAAACAGGAAAATTCTTAAGAACATGTAAGGAAAACAGGCGTATTCCAGGCTGATAGTAGCTATTCCGCTAATAATATTTGAATGCAGTTCCACGACGAAGCAAGAATGGTGTAGTTCAGTATTAAACAAATTAGACCAAATATAAATTTATTACTCAAATGAAATGTCATACCCTAACAGTTCCGTTAATTTTGCATGAAAATCTAGGGAAACTGCGTTCAGTTAACTTGAATTTGAATTTATTTTATGGCTTTTAGGCATCTAGGGTTCCGATCGGGATAGGGTGAGGAGAGGATCATGGAAGGTAGACGGACAGGGCTTATTTTGTAGGTACCATCCCAGCGTTTCCCTGGTGTGACTGAGGAAAATCCCTGTAGAACCTCAGTCAGGATGGTCGGCCGCTGGGATTGAACCTAGGGCCTCCCGAATACTAAGCCAATGCTCTACCATTTTTTAAAGGTTGTCTTAACCGAGACATTCAGCTTTAAGGCTCCTCCGCCAATTTGGCGTAATCTAATTATGACAGGGACATGAACACAAATATTAAGGACAGTTAAAAACATCCTTGCTCTTCAGAGGGATTCGAACTTCCAGTAGATTGCCGCTTCATGATCCGAAGCCCGAGACTACTACCATTGAACCACGGCCGTTTGATGAATATTCCGTTACTAACAATAAGATTCAGCAGATGCTTATACAGATGTAAATTGATCACTTAATTAATGCTTGAATCAAGGAATTCTGGGAGAAAATACAAACGCAAAGCATGATCGGACACTGAAAAAAAGTTAATCCCCGACCAGTACAGATGTATAATGAAAAGTAGTGGTCGAACACTAGTAAATGTTTTTGTACACCATTATAACTTCAGAATTGGTAACTAGGAACTCATTTCATGCAGTTGAATCGAAAGTTAGTCGTTATTGACATTTCTACAATTTTTCAGTGCTCGACCACCCTGTGGTCGAGCACTAGTTAACAAAGAATATTTCCTAAGTCATTGTCCGACCACTACATTTTATCGATTTGTTCTTCAAATCTTACAGTTATCACTAAAATTTTGTTACTGAAATGTGTTCGACAGTTCCATGCAACAGAATAGTATGTGCATTTCTTACCTGGTGCGATAAAATTACGAAAAAACACGAAAAACAGAACATTGTCGTTCCCATTTGCAACAGATTAAAGCTGTCGAAAACTCAGCGCTTCTTCCGAAAGCACACATTTAATTGGCTATTACCGAATGTACGTGCAATGTATTTTGACAGTATCTTTAGGATTGGCTCAGAATAAGCTGCAATTCAATTATAACGGAAAATCATGCCTTTTTATCGGAAAATAAGCCTAATATATGGTTTTAAAGTCAAAAGTGGTCGGCAACTAGGGGGTGGTCGAAGACTGGCACATCCACCCTATCAGTGGTACTGGACGTTTTGTCTGATACAGGCACCATGTCTTGGCGGCCATTTTTAAAACGTTGACCCATATGAACAATCGTTTGCCACAACGCTCTTTAGTGTATGAAGATCTATCGAAGGAAGTGTCACTCGCCCCATGTTTCCATTTAAAATTTTAATGTTGGGCCTGGGGCCCCCCATGAAAGGCGGCCCTGTGGGCACCGCGACATTACCATTCGATTTGTCCCATGGTGTTTCCTATTTGAGTTTTTGTTTAGTTCATTTATCTTAAACCGTTTTCGAGATATTTCCATGGAAAGATTAAAATGGGCCACCCCATATATACGTATATATATACTGTATATTAATCATTAGTATGATAAGAATCGTGTCCCCACCCCCTGCCCAAACTAAAACTAGAAATGACGTTCTTGAGCTGAAGCATAAATTTGTTGAATAGTTTGGCATAAATCATTCCCGATTTTAGAAAGTGTGGCTTTAGGTCGATTCTCGACAAAATTTGTAAAACATTGTTCTTATTAGAAAGCTTAAAAAAAAAAAAAAAAAGAAAAAGAAAAAGAAAAAAAAAGAAAAAAAAGAAAACTTAAGCTTAATGTAACATAGCATTAAACTTCCGTGATAATTATCTCAAAAGATTAACAAGAAAATTAGATACGCGAGTGAGCATTCTAATACTGACAAAAATTCACAATAATGAGGATTAAAATTTTATCCAAATTGTGAAGATACCAATTTATGGATTATAAAATACAACACTTCTCTCAACACTGTGAACACTAGTTGTATGATTTACAAGATTTTAGATTTTGATTTTAGTTATGCCGGCTAGGCTAAAGGAGACGGTGATGATGAAAGATGAATGAACTGGTGGAATGAAGAAAGTGGAAGGAAACGGGAAAAGCCCGAGGAACCAACGCACACGGTATTTGTCCACCACAAAGTTCATTTTGCGGGAGCAGGGTTTGAACCCGGGACCCCATGCACCAAAGGTGAACGCTCTACCACTGAGTCACCGCGGCCCCTTGATATTTCATGATCAACTTGTAATACACGAATAATGTATCTAAAATCAGTGTGAATTAACCAAGTGAAAATAGCCAACACGTGGATTGAAGGACAGAGCCGTACCCAGTTCTAGGACTTGCAATTCTTTTTTTAAAGAACTTTTTTAATACATATCCTTTCTTTTGTTTGTAGTGTAGTACACATTGGCCAAATTCAGGGAGGGATGAGGGGGACATGTCCCCCACTCTTGGAATTGGAGGAGACTTTCCTCCCCAATAATCCGATTTGTAATGTGCTTTTAGCCTAAGTAGAAACACATCAGTTATAAATATGCATGTATTCGAATTTCAGAATGTCTTCACGGTAATGATTAGTAATATTGATAGGTCTATGTACCACTACTTCATCTACATCGCCTGATACACAAGAGGTTCACGTCAGAAATCAGATTTATCTATCGTAATATGAGTCTCATTCCTCCACCCTCCTCCCAGAATAAGCCTCAAATCTGCCCGCTTCCCAATGTTGAAGACAACTCTACTCCCCTGATCCTCCACACCATTGTTTTTCAACTTCATAAGTATTTTGAACATCGCTTAAAAGAAAGATTATGGGAGCAGTCTTACCTGTCCCCCCCCCCCATGTTGAAGACAGAGTTGCGTCGCTGGTAGTACATAAAGAATTTTCACTGAATATTCTACAACCGTATGGTTATCTTGTATGAAGCTATATTCTTAGGAAAAGGATGGAAATTATTGAAGAACTCTTAATTTTTAATGGTGGAAGACAGTGTCTAAGAATGACTGATAATTAATGTTGTCTACATGAAGAAATTTTGAAATGTCTCGTATCGAAATATGTATGTATTTCTGTTGGAATATCTCTGTACCCCTCCTCCTCCGTATCATAGGCAACACTATCGCGATGCATTTTCTTTTGAAAACAGTTCGAATGGAAACAAAATGTTTACTCTTTAGTTTCTTCATGAACTCATTGTACAGAGGCTGAATGAGACTAGATGCACTTCGAATGGTAAGTATATGTCTTACCCACCACTGCAACTCTGTATTTGTAGATCAGTGGCGTATTTAGGTTTTTGTTTCGGAGGGCTATGGAGAACACGTGGAAGCAAGGGGGACAATTGTCAAAACGACTTTAGGAATTAAATATATTTTAATCGATTGGCTACTAATATACTAGGAAAAAACTTGAAACTCGTATGTTAGTGGAGGATCTTACCCCCTCCCCAGGAAAATCTGAAATGACGCTCCTGCAAACACATGTTGAGTACTTGTGATCTCATTTCAACTTAACGGATTTCATTTTAGAAAAAAAAAATGGAAATATTCAGTTTTCTCTGTGTACGTTTTTACCTGAAAGAAAATGTTGAGACAAGTTGAAGCTCAAATATAGAGGCACTGATTGCAGTTTTAATGGTAAGAATTGCAGACTGGTGAATCTTGTGTGATATAATACACACAAAAATTTAACAGTGAATCTAACCTTTTATTCTATTCACACAAGAAAAAGGAAGGATCCTCTTGGCCTACCTAATTTCCCCGGGTATTTATTTCCCTCTTGATTTTCTTTAATTTAAACATTTATCTTTCTTTATAGCTAAATGTATGTATTCCTCTGCTGTAATAAATAAAGTTCAGTTATGTTGATATCCGTGCAAGTTGGTGTGCAATACCAGTTTCGCTTATCAGCTCCACTTAGTTTTGGTGTTAGGGTCGACGACGGCCGACTTGAATCACAACTAACAACGGTCGAAAGTATGATAGGAGAAACGAAAGAAAGTAACAACTAAGAAAAAAAAAAAAAAAAAAACAGAAGAGTAGAATGGACGAAAGAAAAAAGGAACACAGTTCTTACATGGATTGAAATTTGACAAATACAGTATTATTTCTGAACAAAGAGCATGAGAAAATGGAAAGTCAATGAAATTCTTAGAAATGGTAAGAAGGATTATTGTTGTACGTGGAATGCGAAAACTAACAAATTTATTTCGTGGGGGGGGGGATTGAGCCCGATACCCCCTAAATACGCCACTGTCCTTTATAATGACCAAATTTCTCGAATGATTTCCTAATGAAGTGTAATATTACAATAGAAGACAGAATATAATGAACTAAAATGAATTAGAACACGATTATCAACACTTCTCTTCCACGACCTTGGCCTTTCAGATAATAGTACATTCTTAATGACTTTAATGATAACCAAAGATATTTTTGGGTTTAAACACTTGAAAATCAAGCAAGTATTAAGAATTTTATGTGATCAACTATACTTGCATAAAATTACAAGAAAAGGATGTTTGAAACATTAATCACCTTTGTCAACTTGGACATTCGGGATATGTAGTTTTATTTATTTATTTTTTTTTTTTTCAAGAGGCTATATCTCTGTTATTTGAGGTGGACAAAACTCATGACATGGTGCACAAAACTTCACAAACTGAGTACTAACATTTTTCCTAAATATTACCTTGATCCGCATTGTACGCACTGGGTCAATTAACATATGCATTATTTTTCAATGGGAATACCATTGTTATCTGACGTTCACAAAGCTGGCGAGGTAGTGCACAAAACTTCACAAATAAGTATTATTAATGAAAATATTAGTTCCCTTGGTCATCATTGTGCGCACAGTAGAGACCTGCACGGGCCGGGCCCGGCCCGAGGCCCGAAACCCGGCCCGGCCCGCGGAAACGATAATTGGAATAAAGCCAAACGTTGAAGAAGTGTGTCCGTGAAAAATGTTACAAAGAATGCAATAACTATTTACAGTTTGTGTTGCTTAGCGGCTTCACTTTCACTATAGAGGATTGCAGTCATTATGCGGTAAATTGAGCTCTGACCTTGACCTTCACTGAACTCAAAATATAAAGAGGTGGGAATGTTTTGCCTGTCGCTAAACAATATTGGCATCTTCACTTTATGCTAAAAAATCAATTAAGTTAGATTTTTGTTACAGGGAATGGAGTTTTTGTTCTCTCGATGACAGGCAAAGTTCTAGGAGGCAATGATACCATTCGGGAGGCAAGCGTCAGGTTGTGAACCAGAGTTTAGAAAATGTTTCTGAGGTTTGGTCAAATTTAGTACTAAATTTTGAGAAAGATTGGGGCTCAAGCTAATTTTTTAAAAAAATTATCGGGCCGGGGTCGGGCCAAAAACTTTTAAAATTTATCGGGCCCGGGCCGGGCTTGGGCCAAGAATTTTGAAAAACTTATCGGGCCGGGCCGGGCTCGGGCCGAAAATCTCCAAAACTTTTCGGGCCCGGGCTGGGCCGGGCCTAGGTACGTTCGGGCTGGATTGGGCTCGGGCCGAAAAATTCGGCCCGTGCAGGTCTCTAACGCACAGGGCAATAGGTATACGCATGCATTATTCTCAACTGGCTGTTATTTAGGTGCATAAAACTTGCGAGATGGTGCACAAAACTCTATAAAGTGAGTACAGTGAAACGTGTCTAAACCGGACAGCCATGGGGAATCAAAAATTGTCCGCTATAGAGAGGTGTCCGCCTTAGAGAGGTTTCAATATTTTATAACGTAAATTAGTAAATAAGGTAATACGCAATTAGAAAACAAATATTTTTGCATGAATCATGTATTTACGAATATTACAAAAATGCCTGAATTATCCTCCTCCACTCAATACTATATGTTCGAGGCACAACATGGAAATAAGATGATATAGTTCTCTGCTCTTTACACTTGCTACTACTTACTACATTTTCGGTATGTTGTTTTAATTTGTGAGTTAATTGCAGTCCAGTAGTGTCTTTTTTCAGACAATATGTGTACCCGCTGGCCAAAAATACTAAACTTGTCTTCTGCTTGCTTATAGATTCTAGCGGAACAATACCATAACGTGTCATCCCAAATTGTGGGTAACTGTCAAACACTTTTCTGCCTAAAACAGTTTGGGTGGGAGTGGATGCAAGCAAAGGGCATGAGAGTGTTGTTAAACAGAGACTTCGTCTGGGTTGCTGAGCAGCCAGTTGAGGAGGCAAAATATCACAATGATTTCTTGTTGACACATGTATGAATTAGTAAAAATGTATTTTTACTGCATTTTCCAACTTGTTTCTAGAGAAAGTGCCCGTAATACGGAGGTAAATAATACCTATAAAAGACAGGAAAGACTGTCCGTATCCGTACTAGAGAGTGTCCGCTTTAGAGAGGTTTATCAATATGTTTTTTCCTATTAGAGTGTTTGGAGATTACAAAATATGTCCGTTACGGGAGGTGTCCGCTTTATAGAGGTGTCCGTTGGTAGAGGTTTCACTGTATTACCATTTCACATTAAAATTGCCTTCGTTGGTATTGTAGGCACTCGGGCAATAGACAAACGCACTATTTCACAATGACTATATCTCTGTTATGGAAGCTGCACAAAACTCGGGAGGTGATGCTGAAAACTCCAGAAAAGAAGTATAAATATTTGACACAATACTTGTCGTATTGAGCACTGTCCACCTTTGGGCGGTTGAGGATACCAGTGGTGTCCACCCCCCCCTCATGTCCATGACGCACCCCCCTCAATTGTTTATCCGTAGGTGTTCTTCCATGAAAAAAATCTTTTCGATTAATTTTTACATACCCTCAAACATATTTATATAGATTTTTACCCCCCCAAATATTTCAATGACGCAGTTTGCGTCATAGCACCCCTTTGTGGGCATCCCTGGGGGATACGCACTATTTTCCAGCAGTTATATCTCGGATAACTCGGGTGCACGAAACTCAGCAGATAGTGCACGAAACTCTACAAAGTGAGTACTTACATTTGACATACCAAGTAACTAGCCCGGCGCTGTACACAGTTGAGAAATTGGCTTACGCACTATTTTCAAAAGGCTATATCTATGTTACCTGAGGTGCACAAAACGCAGGATATAGTGTACAAAATTGAACAAAACTCAGTCTAAAGGTTCCCACATATTTTTTTCGATCTTCCGGTTGGACGAACTCAAGCCTGACATGCAGTTGTAAAATTTAAATTTAAAAAAAAAAAAATGGTTTCTTAAGGTGCATAAAACTCAAGATGTGGTGCTCAAAACTACACAAAATGTGCACAAGATTTTGAAATACGCTTCATTTGAATTGGTTTTGGACGAACTCAAGACACCTCAAATCTTCAATAATTTGTAAATTGAAAAAAGATCTCGGTACTGACAAATATTGTAAAAACAAAGAAGTTTTTTTTTTTTTAAAAAAAAAGGTGTGAAAGGAAAACTTTGGTTTATAATTTAAAATATTGAAGGTCATATAAACAAACAAACTTATTTTAAACTATCTTTTCTCAGAACATACCTCGTTCAAACGAATTTTCCCAATAAATAATTAGGCAATCATATTTCGTGACTTCAAAAATAATTACCAGTTTTGTAATGACAATGTATACAGTCAATAGAAAATAAGGGACATATAATTTTTTCTTTTGAGTTTTCTTGTAAAGAAAAATTACTCAAAGTATTATTAAGTAGGAATTTCAGCACGCAATCAACAATAAACTGCGTCAGATGTTCAGTTTTCGTAACGGCATGGAGTTGGTTAAAGCGAAAACTGCGATCAAAGGTTAGTAGACACTTGGTCAGTATTTGTGAAAAGAGTTTGATCCGAAATCTCGCAGTGCATGTGTGACAAGCTACGGCGACAGACATGCCTATCTTTCATTATCTCCTTCTGGTGCTGGCAGTTATTTTGATATTTTTATTAGTGATTTACAAATACATTACATGGCACTACGGCTATCTGGAATCCTTGAGGATACCTGTGGTGCCACCTACCTTCTGTTTGGGAAGTGTACCAAATATTCATAAAATAGTTCTACAGTTGATGGACATTGAATTGTTCAAAAAGTAGGTAAACCTATTTTAATTTCTTTGGACAAATACTTCTTGCTTACGATCAGAGAAATTTAACCATGTGGGTGATAAAACTAGTGTTATACCGCCTTATGCAGAGTCGTTTTGACGTATGATTAGCGTCATACTAAAGGCCTGACAACTACAGGAACCTTATGTTAGTCGAACTCTTTAAATTGGCACTAATTACGCGCCAAAATGACTGCATACGGCCCATAGAGTTTCCCAGTACTTTTAGACAGGCATCTTCTAAAAAATTTGGTATGCAAGAGTTGTAGGGAGAATAACTAAAATATGAAAGGGCTGCCTTCGAACATTATATTGTTTCATTGTTTGATTAGTTTTGCTTCTCCTTCAGCATCGAGGCTATATGAGACATGAACATACACCTTAACGTGGCATCTGGAACACATAAGAAATCCCTCGTGGCAATATGGTTAGCGTACGTGTGTATGGTGAGGGAGACCCGATTTAGACTACCGTTGGGAACACCTGTGTTTTGGACCTCACGTTAAGACTGGCCGCTAATTGACAGCAGTGTGGGCAGCCAATCTGTGGTTGAGGAGAAACGTAGAGAGAGAAGCATATTTCATTTGCCATACATTGAAAACAGTTGAGGAAGAGGATTGGTATCTTCTTTATAAAGGCGTACGAAGAACTATACGGAGGGAAGAACGCTAAATAGTTATTTAGAAAAGACACTCTCTGGGAAAAGATGAAATGAAATCTTTGAGTTTTACGTCCCACGATTATGCCGGTTAGACTAAAGGAGACGGTGATGATGAGTAATTAATGTAATGGTGGAATGAAGAAAGTGGGAGGAAACGGGAGAACCTCGAGAAAACCCACGCACACGGACACTCTCTGGGAATTTGTGCTCTAGTCATGTGTTGACATTGAGACACAAGTACTTTATAATTCACTCAATGAAAGCCTTCTTAAGCAACACCAAGGTTTGTAAGAGTTTTAAGTGAAGACCTATAACTTTTTTTTTTTTTTTTTTTTTTTTTAACAAGAAAGGAAGATTCTGGTATACTACAGTGTTCACATTGGGACGAAGGAAATTTCTATATTAATCTTGATATTGACTAGTGCAATTTACGATATACATAGTCTAAATTCATATTTTACAAATATCGCCAATCAATATGAAATAAATTAATTTACTTGGAATACCAAGTAAGTTAAATTTTTAAAAAAAAGAGAGAGAAAGAATCAATTTTGGAAGTGTCACGGTGTGTCATAGAGCCAGAATAAAATAAAAAAAAACAATCTTTGTATTATTGATATAGTGATACATAATTACAGTTTCTACTTACTATGTCATACAGTTAACGCTGACATTTTGCTGAAAGTATGTTGCCAAATATACACTACGATTACTTTAGTTTTAGGTGGGTGGGTGATGTAAGGATATTCGAAACATTCACTGAACAAATGTTTGATCAGACTCACTCTAAGCTTTCATGGAGCTTTTCAAAAATAGGTGGTTATTTTCTCCTGAACACTAGCAGAAAGTTATTACGCACATGAATGCAATAGGTCTGCTTATATTAGTAGATAATAATGTTCTCTGCAGTAAAAGTATGAATCTAATAATCAGGGGCGGGTCCAGCATGGATTTCTAGGGGGGGGGCGGTGGGTTGTAATACTGCTACTTAGGGCTACTTTTAAGAGCGTCAAAAATAAACTATATATTTTATTTATATATAAAATAAAAAAGTTTCCTCTTCGGGGGGGGGGGGGGGTTGCGATCGCCCATCTGGATCCACCCCTGCTAATAATTGACATTATAACGTCTTCAATAAATTGATACAATTATTGTTTTGCGTGAGATTGCAGCGTATTTGAACAGTAGAGACAGGGGCGTCATTTAGGGTGTGCAGGGAGGGGCATTTGACCTCCCCTGAGTTTGAGATTTATATAGATTTTATCAATAGAATACTAGTAAGTCAGTGAAAAACGCAAAAATTTTACTTATATCAAGGGGTCTTGCCCCCCCCAATCCAAATCTGAAATGACGCTACTGAGTAGAGATAAGGAGAAACAGACTTACGCTTGCAGCATCTGGTTCATAAATATAAGAAAAATCTGTACGATTCGTTTCCTTTTCTCTTAACCCCAAGCAGGCACGTAGCCAGGATTTTGTGAAGAAGGGGTGGTCCATGACATGAAATACTGTGTTCATCACACCAGAGGCTCGATCATTCTAAACTATTTTACTGGAACATATACTGGTTCGTTTATCCAGGATTTCGTAACGGGCGGGGGAGGGGGGAGGCATGACATGGAATTCTGAAGGCCCAGGAGCTCGATCAATCTAAACTACGTTACTATCAACATATATTGGTTTGTTAGTGCAATAAAATGAGGATATGATGGTAAGTATTTTAATAACAAACTACGAAGAAATCTCGAGTAAAATAAGAAAAGAAAAATAATGAAATTGATTTTACAATATTTACGTTCTTCCTCCGTTCATTCAAATATAACAATTTTCCTTTCATTACGACTTCAACTATTATTTTTTAAAAAAGTACATATTCACTATTATAAAAAGTACAGTCATGTCCAAAATGACTGTCGCATATTTATAACTGTCTTCTTGTAAGAGTATAAATTGACGATGATTTTGCAGGGCACTTTTAATACTGATACCATGTGTATAATCGAGAAATGTATATTTGTGGTAAATTTCATAGGAAAAGAATTATAAATACGAAAATTAGAGTGAGTAAAACAAAATGTTGCTATATGGACAAGAAAGTTTTATTTTTGTTTTATTGTTCTTATTTACTGCTCTTTTAACAAAATTTGCCACTTACATATCTTTGCCGATTATACGCGTACTAACATTGTAAGAAATAACGGGCGAATTCGTTATCAGATTATACTCCTACAACAACATATTTATAGACATGCGACAATGATTTTGGACATGAGTGTACAAACTCAATAATGTCTTGTAAAATATTTTACAGTATCTGCTTTCCTTTCTCTGTTGAATCAAATGTTAACAGAACTTTCTTTTTACATAAATTTTTGTTTTTATTATTCCGTCAACTACTGTCTGTTCCAAATGACAGGTTAAAGAAGTAGTAGAGAATTGTTTTTGAAATAACATGTTTGATACTGCAAGGCTGCGATGACGAAAAATTATGATCAAAAATGTCCACACTGTTACACAACCGGCATTATGCTTTCAGAAGCTTGAAATCTCCCTGACTAATAGCAGAAAATCTAAGAATTGCGTAACTTCTGGAAATTTCAAATTCCCTGACTCTTCCAGGATATCCCACTCACCTCGCCACCATGTATTGCAAGTAATACAAATCTCTTCATAAGAAAGAGTAACCAAAATCTTGGTGTAGTTTTTCTTTTAATTGTTAACGCTGATTCTCTTTTTTCTCATTTCTTTTCGTTTTATCCTTCCTTAATTTTTTTTTCATTTCTGGTCTCGAAGGAGGGGTCCGTACCCCGTACCCTCCCCCTTGGCTACGTGCCTGCCCCAGGCATAGAAGGAAGTGTGGATACTTGAATATCTACTCAATCAAAATTTGATTTCTAGCTATGAAAATATATTTGTAACTGTTTTGATTACCAACACCATTCTGCAAGTGAGCGATCTTTTATATTACGTGATAGATGACACCCTACAGAAAGCGAGACACGTTAGGATTTAGGATTTAGATTTATAGGCTTCCGGCATCTATCGTCATGTTAGCCTGTTACGTATAAAGGATGACGTCCCTCGGCGAGCACACAATCCGGGGATGGGGAAGGATGAAAGCGGCCTGGGACCTATAAGTTAGGTACCACCCCGGCATTTGCCTCGTGTGACTGAGAAAATCCTCATTCAGGATGGCTGACCTGAAAAAGCTTTTTACATTTTTGGACCGAGTGCCCCACCGGGAATCGAACCTGGGTCAGAGTGAGACACGTAATCGCCTATAGATTTATCTTTGCTTCCATCAAACCATGAATATATTACCATAGGAATCTGAATAGTTTTTACATACTATCTGACATCTTTCATCGTGGGACTGCGGTGACTCCGTGGCAGAGCGTTCATCTCTTCTGCGTGGGCTCCGCGGTTCGATTCGAGCTCACGTTAAATGGGTTTTGTGGTGGAGAAGCACCATGGGTTTCTTTCGGTTTATTCATTACCGTCATCCCAGTCTCCCTTAGCCTCCGATAATCATGTAACATCAAACTAATAATAATAATAATAATAATAATAATAATAATAATAATAATAATAATAATAATAATAATAATAATAATATGTAGAAAGTGGGTTTTCAAAGACCTCTCTAACACTTTCCAATAAAAACCACAGCCTATCATATTCTTTCGTCATTCATTTGACTTTTTGTAAGAAAAGAAAAAGGAAAAAGAAAACGAAAATTTTAAACCACAAACGAAAGTACTTCTAGTTACATTGCTTGTATTTGGGTCCATTTAGTTGTAGCGCGACATCTTCCAATTTGAATTTTAACTAGCTCAGAATTATGTCCAACCCGAAAAAAATTGAACCATTCAAATTAACAAAGGGGGGCATTTCAAAATTTTCGCTTATTCGATCAGACGATGTGTGACATCTTCAAATTCAAATTTTAACTAGTTTATAATTTTCTAAAATTTTTGTACATTTTTGTACTGTCAAGCTGTTAAAATTCGAATTTTCAGAGCTATCACTGCAGATGATCGAAGTGGCCAAATTTTAAAATGACAGTCCTTGTTTATTTGAATGGTACAAAATTTTTCTTGGTTGTTCAAAAGTGGACAAAAATTGGACAAATTCTGAAATATTAAATTTCGAATATATCACACTACAGATGATCGAAGTGGCCCAAGTTTTGAAAAGACCCTTTTCTGTTAATGTGAATGGTACAAAATATTTTCTTGGTTGGACTGAAATGGACAAAAATTGAACAAAATTCTGAGCTAATTAAATTTGGAATTTTGAAGATGTTCCTTTACAGGTGATCCAACTATCCAAATCTTGAAATATCCGTTGTCCCTTGTTTATTTGAGTGGTACAAAGTTTTTTCTTAGATGGGCAAAAATGGACAAAGTTCTGAGCTAGTTAAATTTCGAATTGAAAGATATCGCACTACAGGTGATCGAAGTGGCCAAATTTTGATATGGCCTTTCCTCGTTTATTTGAGTGGTACACATTTTTTTCTTAGTTGGGCAAAAATGGACAAAATTTGGAGAAAATTCTGAGCTAGATACATTTCGAATTGAAAAATATCGCACTACAGGTGATCGAAGTGGACCAAGTTTTGAAGAGGCCCTCCTGTGTTAATTTGAATAGTTCACATTTTTTTCTTGGTTGGACAAAAATTGGAGAAAATTATGTGCCAGTTAAAATTCAAATTTAAAGATTTGACACACCAATTAAATGGACCCCCTCTATTCTGTAAGATGATAAAACTCTTCAGATCTTGGCTAAATTTCACGTGGTTGTAGGTCTGCAGGAGCTTAATATGCACGTGCAATATTATCGTGTGCTGGTCTTTGGTTTCCAACTTATGGGACATTGATGCATATATTTCAAACAAAATACTTAATTTTGTCATGGTTTATTTGGGTGCTCGTTATCTTTCTAGTTGAGGTTTTGAGCTCCTTTATGGCTAAGCGGTTAGAGTACGCGCCTTTGGCGTGCGAAACCCGTGTTCGGTTCTCGGCGGGAGCTCATGTGGTTCGGATTAAACGTTAATCAGTAGGTACCGTCTCACATAGGCCCGCTGCTAAAAGGGACGTTAAACTCAAAATCACCTCAACTAGTCAAGTTTTTATGCGTATCATCCTCTAAAACGGTTCTATATCAGACCAAAGTAAAATATAAGAAAAATTAGCTCAATTGAATAATATTAAATTGTGCTCCAAGGGACCTCAAATTTTCAATGCATTTACAGTATACAGTACAAAGCAAAGGTACTTTGTAGGTATGGAATGACTAATGGGAACGAAATCATATCTTGGATACAGGTAATGGAGGTAAACCTCATCTATTACCGTATACCACGATCATGGTGGCCTTACTTTTTACAAGTACGTCGGAACATTAAATTTTTGTTGTTTATCAATTGCAAATGGTGTTTACATTCTAAATAAGAGGAATTATGCTATTTATTCAGAAAATGAAGAAAGTGAATTTTTACAATGAGGATAAGAATAAAGAAATACGTAAAGACAAAAATCTATTATGGGTACTAAACATTATCGATAATAATGGCTACAAAAGACTAAAACATACGGCTAAGCTCCTAACGACGGAACTTGCAATTTTGGCTAAGGTATGTTAACAACATCAGTGTTCAACAGTCTCCAACGCGCTTGAACCCATGTTCACGTGCACAAAGACGTAACTAAATATTTTGTGTAGCGCTGCATATAAGCTTATTGTACAATAACGTGTGTAGTACTGCTCCCGATTTTTATGTACTGTATACGCACTGTATGTAAGATCGATCTCTCCTCATGCCGTATAGACTTTATGGTGGATAAACACCATGTGTGCGGCTTTTCTAGAAACGGAAGAAAAATGGAGCAAGAGTCTAATCTCCAAAGAATCATTCGCGAGATTGACGCCGTGTAACGTATCTGCACGTGGCGTAGCAAGTATAGGAGAATATTGACATTATTGATCGCTGAAGTGACAACTATACAGTGAAGGTGAACATTTATTATTATTATTATTATTGTAAACGTACTTTTGACCTTGCAGGGCAAAATTACTGCATAATGTGTTATTAATTCGTTAATTTTTCCCTACATGGTATGTTATTTACTTTATTAGTGGGATCTAATTTGCCTCCAAATCATCAAATAAATGAATTTCGACGTGCACTTTGGTGTAAATAGCATTACAGGAAGAAGCCGGTTCATTAAAAAGATCAAGGCTGTACTTAGTAATATTTGGCTTATCGCTGCAGGTGGCAAGACAACGTAAGGGTAACGTGCTGGACTTATGACTAGTATAGTTTGTTAACATAGGTTCAAATCCTGTTCAAGCCACAGAATTTTTTACAAAGCAATTGTGAAAAATCGAAGAGTGACTCTCATACTAAACGGAAAATATTTAAGAACATGGAAGCAAATAACTGTATCACGATAGGGACGATTTACGAATGTTAGTTGGTAAAGAGCAAATAACATCTATGAGAATTGCCAGGACAGTTCGATACACTTAATTGATCTGAAGTATCAACTTTTAATGTACACTATTTTTAAACAAGTTTCAAGCAGAGTAATCTGTGGGGTATCGGTATCGTGTTGGACTTGTAAATAGAAAATCTCGGTTCGAATCCCCATCAGATAGTATCTTTCTCGTATAAAATAATGACTGCAAACAAAGATTCATCTGTAGTTGAAGAACTTACAAAGCATCACTGACGACAATTCTAGTAAACAGTGTGTGCGTTCTTTATCGTACAGTGTAATGATAAGTAGTTGTCACTTTTATATTTATATTTCTCTCTCTCTTTCTCTCTCTCTCTCTCTCTCTCTCTATCTATCTATCTCTCTGTCTTTCTTGATGTTTCCTTATCAACTCTGCATCTTTCTCTTCTTCGTTTATTCTCTCTCTAGGCAACTTTATATTCGTATCTTATTTATTGCTTTTCCCTCTGTCTGTCACACACACACACACACACACACTTTGTGCTGTGCGTATTCCAGAGTGAAAATAGAGACAGTTTTGATGGCCCGGTGACTAACCCTAACCCAAACAAAAGCGTCCCGGTCCAAAACTTGACTCGAATGACCCGGTGTGGAAAATCTAATTAACTGGGGTTTCGGCTTCTAAGTTTTCCTGCTCTGTGGGCACATCTCCAATCCTAGTTATCTCCAAAAGTTATCTCCAAAAGTTATACGGACTGTTTATACGGAAAGAAATAAGTAAAATCTCTTCCTTGTCCTCCAGGTCTACCGAGTCTCACTAGAATCAGCGGGTCAGTATGGCTTCGAATTCTCGACCCACTTCCGGTTCATAACCTTACCTACATCACTCGACTGACGCAATGACCCGTTTCAGTTCTGAATTAAAACGTTATAATCGCAATAGGTGAAATCGAGAGTGGATATTCAGAACAGATAAATCTTCAGATGAGTAGAAAATGGACCCGTTTTTCGTTATTTCAAGAAAAGATTTTGTTTATGTTCGTTTGACACAAAAATTCGTGACCTTCCTATAATTCAATGTATCTTATTCACGTTTTAAATGTGAAACATTCGAAGTCTGTTACGTCTGTAAGAAACATCCAATTTTTTTTTGAACACTTGTAACTTTTCATTATGATACAGTTTGAGCTTCTAATATTGGATCTATCTGATAGGCAGTAAAATAGCACACATTTTTTGTTTAGTTTGCATTAGTAGTTTGGGACGAAAGGTATGTCCTCATTACCTACTGGGTTTCTTAGAATGTATTTCGAGTCAGTACGTTCAAGAAACACGATCGAATTTGCAACCGAACTACGCGCAAACAAAGCCTGTGTGTTAAAGTTTTGTCAGTATTGTATGTGTTTCAGAGTTCTACCATTTCACTGGAAATTGAGTATTTAATTTGAGCACCAAGTTCGGTATTCATTTTGAAAGTGATTTAATGAATTTCTCAACCATCCTCTATATTCGATTAGTCCTGAAAAATATAAAATCCAAACGTTACTTCTATATTCTTGTTGGATTTCTGGAAACGGAGCTTTATTATATTAGGTTCTCTCTTTTTTTCAGTAAGTTTGAATTCCATATTTTTATCTGTGCTCCCTTTCGTTATTCTTCTTTTCTCCCATTTTTCTCTCTGTCTCAGTTCTATATCTCTGTCTAATAGAGATCCATCGGTTTCAATTGCTGTTCATTATATATGTGTGTGTGTTTAAGTTTCTCACTTCATGAACTTATGAATCTTGTTTCGTCTCGCTTTTATTCTTTCATATTATTGATACCAATACATGTATATTTTGAAATTATACTTGCGCTCATGTCGATTGCTGATTTTAGTTTTGGGGGAGACGAAGGGAGGGGAGAGAGAGGATGTCTCTTTACCAGGCACGATTATGGGTTTAAGAATGTGTAAATTGGATGATCTAACTGCACGGCGTTTGCTGTCGCAAATTTTTTGATGCGAAGTGTACCGAAAAAGATACTCTGAAAAGTTTCTCGATCGGAAGACTCAGAATCAACTATAGCCGAGGGTTCGTGATGGCGCCAGACCGGCGCTGCTTAAGACAGAAGATGGGTACCTATTCTTAGAACGATAAATCGATTCCTGAAAAACGCTTTTCGCTATCTCTTACCATTTTTGCTGTACGAGGAACAATACTGAAACCGAAAGTTAAAGTGGATTTTTATCACTCCGAGCTTTATCAGAGAGTTAAAGGTGGGAGTAGAATGCATTCTTGAGACGTTTAATCGGGGATACGGACAAAATCTCGCGGCCGAAACATCGCCGCCCAAAATCTCGCTGGCCAAAACCTCGCGTTGCCAAACCCTCGCCGGGCCAAAACCTCGCCCATAATGAAACTTTTCTTTAAAATTTACCCAATGAGTTTCTTAATATGCAATTCCACATTACAAATAATAATAATAATAATAATAATAATAATAATAATAATAATAATAATAATAATAATAATAATAATAATAATAATAATAATAATAATAATATACAAAACATCGTGTGCGTGGCCTTTCTCGAGTTATTCCCGTTTCCTCCCACTTTCTTTATTCGATCATTTCCTTCATCCTGGTCATCTACGTATGTTTTAACCTATAGGACATAATCAAGGGACGTCGTAAAAACTCATATATTATTTCATACTTTCATAAATATTATTAGATTTTTGTTAAACTTTTAAGTTTTTGGATGTTCCAAAGTTCACGAAACTAGCCCCATTAGTTGTCATTACTTTCCTTATGCAGACTTTCTTTCCCTATAACCAGTTTAAAACCATCCTGTCGCCCTACCTTCACATTGAAATCCTCTAATACAGAAATAGAATTTTCATATGGTATCGCGGGATTTGGTCAAATACCCGTGATACTTCTTCTGAAACAGCGTATTTTATACCATCATCCTTATCATCTGTTGGAACATTTACATTTTGGTCAGGTGAGATTTTTGGTATGGTGATATTTTGGGGCGCGAGGTTTTGGCCAGGCGAGGTTTTGGCCCCGCGAGGTTTTGGGCGGCGAGGTTTTGGCCAGGCGAGGTTTCGGCCCGGTGAGATTTTGGGCCGCGAGGTTTTGGGAGGCGAGGTTCTTGCCGCGAGGTTTTGTACCCAAACCGTTTAATCAATTGCAAGAAACCACTTCTCGCTATCGATTACTGTGTTTACTCTTTAGTTATTCACGTTACAGCCAGAAATTCTTGATTTCCCCCGTCTCCAGTGCATGGATCTCCATGCACGAATTCCATTCCAAATTTTTAAGCCTCTATATCCTGGAAAAACTTGCAGAAAGATTATTAGATAGATGTTGAGATATTTTGTCTTCCGAACGGATGGATGGACAGACAGAATAAACATACAAAGGGATTTTGGTAAACCAAGCCACTTACAAATTATCTAAAAGATAATATATCTATTCTACAGCGATAGATAACATGTGCTTGTCACATTATGTAACCAATATTATTCAATATTTGTACCGTATACGATCATCTTTCAATAAACTTAAGGCAACTTATCTATTTGCTTCAACCGTGACTGCATGCTGATCATTCAGTTTGAATCATATGGAATTCCTCAGCCCAAACTACCAGAATGCTTAAATCAAATGAAGAGGTCAAATAAATACAGGTCAACTGATTAACATTGAGATACTACATCTACATCCTTTGACCTTTCAGAAAAACAACATTAAGTCATTCACTCGAATCTTGTAATGTGTTGTTACCAATCTAATACTGATACAAACATAAATCCGTTATTGTGGTCAACGACTTGCAAGAGAATTGGTCTTGAAATTAATGCAGTTAGGATCACGAGAAATAATAATAAAATAACTTTGCTATTCAGATTCCTTTAAAATACACATTTCTACCTTAACGCTTGAAAACAGACATGAGGAGCAGAGAGCAGATGAAGGCAGGCAATAATCGTGTTTGTTACACCATTTTGTCGTCATTGACAGGCCACTTGCCGCATACTGAGGAGTTTCCAGACCAATTACAGGCCACTTGCCGCATACTGAGAAGTTTCCAGGCCGATGATAGGCCACTTGCCGCATACTGAGAAGTTTCCAGGCCGATGTCAGGCCACTTGCCGCACACTGAGAAGTTTCCAGGCCGATGACAGGCCACTTGCCGAACACTGAGAAGTTTCCAGGCCGATGACAGGCCACTTGCCGCATACTGAGAAGTTTCCAGGCCGATGACAGGCCACTTGCCGCATACTGAGAAGTTTCCAGGCCGATGACAGGCCACTTGCCACATACTGAGAAGTTTCCAGGCCAATGACAGGCCACTTGCCACATACTGAGAAGTTTCCAGGCCGATGTCAGGCCACTTGCCGCACACTGAGAAGTTTCCAGGCCAATGACAGGCCACTTGCCGCATACTGAGAAGTTTCCAGGCCGATGACAGGCCACTTGCCGCATACTGAGAAGTTTCCAGGCCGATGACAGGCCACTTGCCACATACTGAGAAGTTTCCAGGCCAATGACAGGCCACTTGCCGCATACTGAGAAGTTTCCAGGCCGATGACAGGCCACTTGCCGCATACTGAGAAATTTCCAGGCCGAGTGATCTTCAGTTAACCTCTTTGTCTTAATGTAAGCGTTTTATTGGTAGTACCTTTCGTCCCCTCTTTCTTTTTCCCTTTCATTCTGATTTTACATCAAAAGTTTCGTGGTACGGTTCCTTCCCAACCTGACCATTTGCATATTTTCTTATTACACCTACAAGGGTTTCTTCTCCTCTCCTGCTCCTAAAAGTCTCTCATTCGTTTTCCATTCGGTACAGGTAATTTTCTTCCATTCTCCTCGATACTCACATGACTAAACTTCCCACTTTTTTCTCATCGCTTTTGTGTATATTCATATTTTTGCTCCATATAATGCAATATTGCAGACGAAATATTTGATATTTAAATACATGTTTTCTTCTTCCTAAATGCTCTTTTCATAATTCCTATCCTTGCTTTCATTTTACGTATTCATTTTCTGCCTTCAATAGGTAGCAGGCAGATAGCGGAATCAATGTCCTTCTAGATACACTAACAGAAGACCCATGATTACTACCAACAGTTCTCTAGAACTACATCCGTCCTCATCTCATCGTCCACTCTTCCTTCGCTCTTAATGTTTCTCTGTGTCGCATCTCTGAGGATAAAGACCTCCAAATTTCAGCCACTAGCAAATAACTACCTTGGAAGGTCACACTCTCAGAATCGTAATAAAGAGAATTCCAATAATTCAGACCTCAATCGCCAACGAAGATTAAAATTTGTTTCACTTAATTGAAACAATACGTGAATAATATTAAGCTCTTTCAGATGTGGTGGCCAGATCTTTGGAATAAGATCATACATTGGGTCAAGCCGAAACACTGTATTCACGATCACATGGAAAATTATAAATGGGTAATATGATAACAACAACAACTACATATAATAATAATAATAATAATAATAATAATAATAATAATAATAATAATAATAATAATAATAATAATAATAATAATAGTAATAATGACTGAGTGATTTCCATGAAAGTATGTTCTAACTTACCTATCTGACACGTGTTTCTCAAACTGTTTTCACTGGAGATCACTTTTATTAGTCAGAATATTCTAAATAAAGAGGTATCTACTTGTGTCCCTTTCTAAAGCAAATTTATTTTTAAGCATATACCAGTATATGTATATTTCTTTTATGTAGTATTAATAATAATAATAATTCCCTTTTATCAGTATTGGTAAATTAATATTGCTGCTAATAGAAGATATGTTAGTTTTTATTTTTTAACCCCTTCAATCTCTGTCTCCATTGGCAGTTTATCGCAAGACGTCTCAACCTCTTTCACTGACATGCAACCAAAGGATATTATTTACTAATATAAGTCATACAGTGGTTCGCGTACCACAGATTGAGAACCCCTGGTGTATCGTCTTATTTCTTATACTTGAAATGATTTAGTTGAGAGGTGGCCCTGCGTAGCATAGTCACTAACCGGGTTCGATTCCCGGTTGGGGCACGCGGTCGAAAAAGTAAAACGCTTTTTCAGGCCAGCCACGCTCAATTGTGTTTTCCTCTTTTCCTCATTGACACCAGGCAAATGCGGGGGTGGCACCTATTTTATAGGTCCCAGGCTGCTTCCTTTCTTCCCTTTTCCCGGATAGTGTGCACGCCCTGGAACGTCATTCCTCATACAAGACGGGATAAATGGCCATAGATGCCGAAAGCCCAGAAATCTAAATCCTCAATCCTTTAGAACATTTGGTACTTTAGATGAATACGAGACTTTACTATTAATAGAATAACTTACTATCTGATGATTTCGTTAAACATTTTTTAATAGTTAGAATAAAATCAGGTTTGAAAGGATCAATGTTTGATGACTAAGGTTGTACAGTCTTTTCCATATTGAATTCTTTAGTGCATTCTTTCGATAGTCTACGAGTGCACCTATTTGAGATCTTTAACTGTAGTATGTGACACGGAATTCACATAATTTTTATTTTTTCTGTCTTTTTTTTTTAAACTATTCTTCAATCTAAGAGGATCGCAAGAGCTTACCTATCTTTAGGGCCACTTGTGGTTGTCCGCGAGCAACAGTATGAGAAACGTTAATCATACCTTTCTAAGTAGATCCACTCAACCAGCCGATAGTGCTAAGATGTAAACTGATTTAAAAATATCCATGAAAAATGGGAAGATTATGGTCCTCGAAAGAAAATATCTAGGGATATTTGGAATATAGGCAGCCACGCGTGGTGTTTACGAATTCAACATACAAATATTCACTTATAGTCGTCGAGTAGCGGTCCAACAATGCAAATTTGACTACTTACATTTCCAACAACTAAATTCTTGACAACAATAATAATAACAGAAACCTTATGAACAAATTTCTCAGACGTTAAATGCTGACAAACAAGAGCGAACTCAACAAAAATTAGAAGCAATAGATTAATGCGCTAAAGGTACGTTACTAACCAGTACAAAACATTTTATTATCCCAATTTAAAGGGGTTTATCCCTTCATCTTCCAGGTTGAGCGATATAAAAAATCACGTAAGTCTTACTTTAGATCTCTTTACTCACTGTAGTAGTTTCAAGGAAATTGAAGTGAGACACTTGGAAAACCTTGTTTGTTAGTTTTGTTCTCAGTTCAGTGTAGCGTAGAAGAAAGGCTCTGAAGAATTTTGTTTTCGTGATTGGTCCAAACGAATCACGTGACTATTTTATTATTTGACTATAGCTGGCAATATAAAATGTAGCTGTGTAAACAAGCAATTAGTGTTGAAGTTACAGTTTAGTCAGTGATGGTTTTAGGGGCAGTCTAGGAAGAAATTGCTTCCGGAGCTCCTGGGATCCCCGGGGGTCATATGTCCTTTTATGCTCAATGTAGGTTAATAGCACTGACGATTTCATAGAGTTACCCGAAAAACGGATTCCTGCCCCAGTTAAAAAATTACAACCTGGGCAACACTCAACGTGCACAACGTGGTTAACACATCTTTGGAACTACTTTCGATACCTTCATGTTTTATAAGTCCTCCCCAGGAGAAATCTGAAATCGCCATTGGTTGTCAGTAAAGACACAGTACTATTTTCCACTCCTTGTGAATTGTAAGTTACCATTACAGAGGCAAGAATTTTGTTGCTGACTAATGACAAATAATTTTGGTTATCTGAATCCAATCAACATACTTTTTCTACCCATTTTTTTCTCCGCAATAAAAATCCTTCTTGTAGCTGCGTAAAGTAAAAAAAGGCAAAGCAGTACTTTCGCATACGACGTATGGCTTTACAAAGCCAGAAACGAGTTAAAAAATTTAAGTGGCTGTGTGCGACCTTGAAATCAAAATTGAGTCACAATGCAAATGACTGTGCAAAGAGATGTGAAGGATGTTTTACCGTACGCAGGGAAGTTTCGTCGTAAGATTGTTATGTGCAAACTCTCGCTTTTAATTGGAAAAAATTAAATTAGAACATAAATGAATGAGCATAGATGCGCTCCTATCATTTTATACCTTCTTACTGTAAATTTTCTATTATTTAGCGTCGTTTTTGCGAAGAGTCTTCATGTTGAAATCTCATCACATTATTTGAAACTGTATAAAGTTCTGCCAATATTGCGAGGACGTTAAGACGATATGATCTGATATTGAACTGAAAGTAGTAGTTATTATCATGACAGTGTTATATTTAATGTCCAGAACTTGGAAATATTATTCTATTCTGTATCAAACAAATACGTTGTATAAGTAGTTTAATAAGACAGTAGATACTGTTATGTATGTAGCATATTAGGACATAATTTGAGATTCATGTTCGAGTGTGAAATAACTAAACGTGTATTTTGTTATAGCCTATACCAATCACCGAGTTTGTCTTGGAGTTACGCATGTTTATATTTTTCTCATATATGTTATATTTTTCTGATATATGTTACATCATTACCCATTGAAGTTATATGGGAATTGAAAGAAAGGAGTTATTTGTCAGTACTTATTACAGTCTTGTGCGGTTACCAGAATTCAATTTGCCTGATTCCTTCCATCCTGATTTCCATTGTTCATGCGGTCTTTTTCTGAGTGTGCAAAGACCATTCAGCACGAGGGAAAAGACGATACCAAATGTAATTCAAACTAGTATGTTAAGCTGTTGGTTCTTATAGAATACACTGAATTGTTGTATTTTATTTAATGTCTCTCATACCTTAAGGGTCAGTTTATCAATAATTGTGACTATATCATATTCATATTGTTTATCATATCATATCATATTGTTTATCATATCATATCATATTGTTTATCACATCAGGATGATCCGGATGTCATCTAAGTACCTTAAGGTTGGTGACAAGTCTCAAATTTGAATATTTTTCTATCACATTTTCTTACAACTATAGTAACTTGAAAACAAATGCGAAATGAATGTGTCCCTATGATTATCCTTTATCGATCAATATTGCTTTAAAAGTATCTTTACGACGAAGAACTGAACGTTCAGAATTAACCCTGGCTTTTTGGGCTATTTTTTAGACTTTCAGTCAAGCAGCTACTGTATCGTCACTATTTATCCTAGGATCATGGTTCATACCTCATTCTCTTCAGAATAGAGCTGGCTTTCAAATGGTACCACTTCCATGCTCATACCATATACCAGAAGCGGGAAAAAATGTCAAAGTGAAAATTTCGGAGGGAAATTTTTTTTCTCGAACTTTGGACCCCCCTGGACCCCCCCCCCTGTGTGATCGTAGTCATCTAAAAAAATCTGATAAATAGTACTTGGTATACTGAATGTGTGTGCCAATTTTCAAGTTTCTATCTTGAATAGTAAGGGCGGGAAAATTTTTATCAAAAATTCCCACAATGCCCCAAATTACCATAAAACACTATGATCTCAGGGAAAAAATTCCTGAGACATCCCTAATTACCCTAGAACCATAATCCGCCAATCATTCTCTTCAGAATAGAACTGTCTTTCAGGCGGTACCATTCACATATCTCCATCATGTATCTAAGGCGGGAAATTCCTAAAAAAAGGGATTTTTTGGGGCAAAATTTCCTTTTTTTCAACTTTTGCCCCTCTGGACTCCCCCTGTTTTTAAGCAGAAATCGAAAAAAACTTCTGGTAAATACTACTCGGTGGACTGAATGTTTGTGCAAAATTTCAATCTTCTACGTGAAAAAATAGGCCCGCTAGAAAAAATTTCCCTACCATGCCCCACTTTTACCCTATACAAAAGTATATTTGGATAAAAAATCACTGAGACGGCCCTAATTACCCTAGAATAACAATTCGACCGTCGTTCTCTTCAGAATGGAACTGCCTTTCAGACGTTATGACTCACGTGGTCCTATCATGTATGTGACGCGGGAAAATGACGAAAAAAGGGATTTTGGGGGTAAAAAATCCCTTTTTTAACCTTTTGCCCCTCTGGTTCCCCCCTGTTTTAACACTGACATCGGAACAAAAAATCGGGTAAATACTACTTGGTGGACTGAATGTTTGTGCAAACTTTCAATCTTCTACGTGGAAAAATAAGCCCGCCAAAAAATATTGAACATAGGCTTAGAAAATGAGAAAAGAAATTTTTGACTTATGACGTCATCACCTCCTATGTCTGGACGCAGGACGGTCTGAAACCATACGTAATGTCTTCTACAAGGCCTCTGGACTTGAAAAAAAACCGGACGAAAAAGCTCAAATAGAAGAGAAATAACGCAATGTACCATGAAAAACGCGTATGGTACAAATTGTACCATAGGAACCACAAAGGGTTAAGAATGAAATATCAGTGCTATGCTAATAATTCTCATACTGTGAATAAGTTAAATTTAGACGTAACCATATACGCATGACGTATTCTAAATATAATACGAAATTTAGTCAACATCAACAACATCAACAACATTAAATTTAGACAGCAACAACAAACATCTCACAGAAAAAACTGGAGTATAACTAAAATTGTCTACTTTAAAAATTCATAATCTCTACCTAATATATTTTTTTGTGTATCTCTTTCAGACATGGAAAAATCTGGGGAATGTACGAGGGTCGCTACCCTCAAATTTTCATTGTGGACCCTGAACTAGTTCGAGAAGTAACTGTGAAGCAGTTCGATTCGTTCCATAGCCGTCGTGACATGCGCACTAGCCATCCAGGAGGAGAAATACTGGACTTCATTATCGGGGAGAAATGGAAGGTTGTACGGTCAGCCCTCACTCCCACTTTCACATCAGGAAAGCTGAAGAGGATGTTTGATATGATGAAGGACTGTACGGAGGCTATCACTCACGAAATACAAAAGGATATTGAACGGAACCCTATTCAGGATGTCAAACAGTAAGTGTCCGTATTGATTGACGTAAATGCGATAACATAAGGGAAGAAAAATATAATTCATTTAATTCTTCAGTGAAAATAATAATGAAAGTTATCGGCCATTAATAACCACCGGCCATTAATGACCAGGACAAATATCTATAAAGGGAAACATGCCCTACAGTAATAATTGTTAAATGAGGGAAATTAGGCGAGTTCCTCCTAGTGCAAATATTAACTATATTTCTTATAATAATTCTTATCTATAGGATTTCTGCGTATTTCAGCTTAGCAAAACAAAAAACCACGTAACATCTTAAATGCCAATTTAAAACTTTGGCGAGTAAATTTGCATTGCTTTTATATAACGGTGTTACTGACTTTCCGAAAAGATTTCAAAACTTATGATTGTTTCCGTTTTCAAGGTGATGAGATGTGGTTAGTCAATGCAATAAATATGAAAACTTATTCTGAATTTCCCTTTCAAACATATACATTAGGAACTAAGCACTAATGACTATACTTGCATTCAAAATAGTCTCCGCACCATGTAAGGTTTCCATGGAGGCCTCACTTCCGGAAGTAGGACTAGAACTGTCCCTCCCGAATACTCTTCAGCTCCTTTGCCACGCCGTCAGAAAATCTTTGTATTTTTAGCAAGTCTTTAATCACTGATGGGTAAGAGGATGAGCTAATTATGCTATTAAGTTTTTGAGACCAAACATTTCTCTCACAATAAACGCACTATGACTTGGCGCCGAGGCACCAACTTCCCTGAGATATTTTTGCATAATCTTAGCCTGATTTTTTTTTTATTCTTTTGCAATTCATTAGCAGTTATTAACACAATTCTCATCTGTCAGATCATGCCAATCTCACAGTCTGTTCATATTTCAATTTTTGTCATTCTTATGCATCAAAGGGTTCTCGTTTACATTATCTTTGAATATTCTACGCCATTCAAAGACAGTCGAAGTTTTCAGAATTTTTTTCTCATAACCTTGATGTTAGCAATCCGGTCTAAGCATAGATTATTTACATTTTTACCATTTTTGTATTAATAAGTTTATTAAGTTTGCTTTTATTAGTTGAATAATAACAAATGACTGTCGGTTAAGATTTATGCACCTATTAGCTAAAACGTAATAAAACTCAACTGATCATCTTAACCACATCACAAATGACTTTCCAGGAATTAAAAAAATCATGTCTTCATATCTTGTAAAGTGACTTAGAAGAACTTAAATGATTATCTTCCTTTGAAATAAGCTTAACAGTATATGCACACGTAAAATCTTTTCATACAAAATTTTCAAAGGGATGAATTTGTCTGCAGTAAATTACTGTATTGAGAAAGAGGTAAGGAAAGATGACTTCAACTGTTAAGTTTCTTTAATATGTGATCGTACATTTTCACAATTATCCAGCAATAGTTTCTATACTGCAGTTGCATGGCTCTAAAAGTAGGAATCAAACTGAAACAGAAGTAATTCATAATCATTATGGTAAAATGAACAGAAAACAAGATGTTCTTCCTTCTCTTTGTATACAACTAGCTCATTAGTGGGAAATTATTTTAGAAAGTTGTTCCGTTGCAGTTATATATAATCAGTCAATTTACTTTCATAGGAGAATTCAATAAAGTAACGTTTACAATAGCAAATTCTTCTTTCAGCATCTTGTCTGCATTGGGAACAGACATCATAGGCGTTACTGTATTTGGAACTAAAATTCAGTCTCTACGCGATCCAAATAATGAGTTTGGTGTAATGTTAAAGAGAATTGCTCTGCTGAATCCAATAGAGAATCCAGCTCCGTTATATTTAAGCAGTAAGTACGCAAATTTACTATATTCTAATGCATCTACAATAAGGATGTAGACGTCACTTAGAAAACGTACATTTTCTGTAGTTAGTTTTTTTATTTTTCTCCAAGTTCAGTACAGTGTAGAGATGCAAAAAAGGAGGCTTTTTTGAATCGATGGTTTTTATCACATAAAAAGCCGGCTTTTTGGGGAAAAAAACGAGAATTTTGGAAATTTTGGCTTTTTCATTTTCATGATTTTTCTATCTAAATAGCTTTCTTATAGTATATTCTATAGTTAGATAATAATTCCATGACCTAAATGCCATATTTCTCTCTGAAATTCACCATCAAGATGGATGGAGCACATGTTTTACGAATTAAAGCTAACATGAAGAATGTAGTATTTGAGGGCAATTTTAGAGGCTATTTAACTTTTGAGTTATCGACATTTTTTTCTTCTCTAGATCATTATAGTTTGTCATCTGTGTTTCATTTCTAAGAGCTTAGTACTCTAGCTTGTAGCGCAAAAGTTTAACTTATGTTTTTCTATATATCCGTCAAAGCGTACCTTTTTCAATATATCCGTCAAACCGTACTTCCACATTTCTGTTATACTGTAGCTGTGCAACGATTTAGCAATAATTTTTCAGATACAATCTTGAATACTAATTTATACAAATAATCAGTAGCGGATAGAGAAAAGGACTTTGGGAGGGGTTTCTCTGATTGTTTCGTTTCCTAAAATGTCCTAATTTTATTTGGGAGGAGCTTGAAGTTTATGAGTACAGGCATAATATCTCGTTTCGTTGATATATTTAGCGATAATCTTCCGAATACAAGATCATTTTATACTGAGAATGAAGATCATTTTATATTGAGAATTATTGGCGGATTTAGAAGAGTATTTTGGGAGGGGGTTTTCTTTCTAAAGTTTAGTTTTTCTGAACATTCGTAATTTTTATTTGACGGGAACTTAAAGTTTATGAGTAAAGGCATAATTAATAGATATTTCCTTTGTTTTAGACATTCTGTAATTTTGGGGAACAGGCTTCAGTCCGAAAGACAGCCCCTCTAACCTTCGCAAAACCATTACTGCTGGTAATTAGTAATAATAATGATTTAAAAACAATAAGAAAGGAAGTCGGCCAACTCACAGTACACGCACAGATGGAATGATGAAAAGCTTTGTTAGAATGGTCGAATGGTGGGTTGAATCCCGAACTTCCTGATAGAAGCGCAAATGCTCCACTCAGTCATGTTTGTTGTACAGTTGTATTTATCTTAAATATATTCCGTAGTCCTTTTACTTGGTGGTGGTGATGGGGCGGGGGGAGTTCCGTAATGATATGAAGGGTGTAAGCCAAGAAGATGGTAACCAACAAATTTTCAATTGCTGAGTTATGCAGTAGATAGACAGCAACTTATACCGCTTCGTTTAGTCCTTTCATGTATAGTCTTATGTGAAAAATCAGCTTTCCGACTTTCAAAATGGATTGTGCAGCAGAAAATCTCTAATTTCTTAAAATAGTAAAATTGTGGGTTACCATGTTCTTGCCTCAGACCCTTCATATGTTGAATCACTCTTGTTAAAAATTCAGAAAACTTGAGGACTGAGCAAACCATGATGGTGGTTATATAAAGCTATAGAATTTCAAGAATATACAGAACCAAAAGCTCTAGATGTGCAGCCTTTAAGTGTATCATATAAATCTAAGTATTTCTCTTATGTTTTATTTTAATTTTATTTTGTTTCAAAAAGAGGGTATGGAATATTTTGAAGTAAAAATACTCCATAGAATTTTGCTAGTTATTTGTGTATTTTTAAAAAGAAGTATTTACTTTTAGGGTTAGCTGGTTTACGCCAGCTGTTTTGTTTCTTTTTTTTTTAAAAAAAAATAAACAACTGGTTTAAACCAAAAAATAAAAAGTACGAAAAATGCGAATCGTGTAAACTTCATGGTGACGTTTCCACATATCAAACAATCTGCATTAGTTTTATTTCCTTTTCACCTTTTAATCAAGGTGTCCCATGTTCAATTCTCGGTTGAACCACAACCCTTCTTTAATGCGTAAACAAAGTAGCGGTTCGGATGTAACTTTAGGCGAGTCTTCTCCTTGATAATCTCGGTATTACGTAAGGATGTTAAGCCTGAACATACGAAACCAAACCAAATTGTATAGTTCTGCATGCCTGAATGCCTGTTATTTTATAAAGAAACCAAGATTGCTTAAATATATTGATATAAATTGGCAAAATTTATCGATTGCCTACGTAGCATCCAACATTAGCTTGGATTGTACTTTCAATGATATGTACGTACTAAATTTGTAATTTAATACCTCAGTTTTAGCGTACTGATTATGATACGTTGACCTTTAAATTTTACATGCAAAGCAATAACAGGATTTTCCCGTTATTGTTTTACATTTAAAATAATGACGGGATTTTCCCGATGGCTAGGGCGGGAGTTTCTCAATTTAAGAAATTTACTGACCGGACTTCTTTAAGCTTATGTGAGCTCTTCCAGCATAACCCCGTTGTTGCATAATAACACCAAGGTGAAAGAAACTTACTTCTGTCAATATGTAAAATGAATACATAAAGCAAAATATATATAAACCCCCCCAAAAAACCTCGTTTAAGCCAAAAAAAAGCCTAGTTTAAACTTCCCCCAAAAAACGGGTTTTTGGCATTTTCAAAAACAACCATGGTTCTTCCCAACCCTGCTTACTTTTGTATATATGAGGTTAAAAAATCTTATTATATGCATTGGTTAATCCTTTGGAATGCATAATGTAAATATGTTGAGAAGTAAAATATCTTTTCGAAATTCATGGTTAATTTTCGAGGTTTTATATTATTATCGGCACCAACCACTAATTAAATGATTTTTTGTGTTATAGAGAAGCGAAACAAAATCTGCTTTATCAATTTAAAGCAGAATTTTCAAAAAAGCCCAAAATTTCCCAAGCAAAAAAGCGAAGCAGAAAAAACCGAGTTTTCTTTTTTCCAAAAAAGCCGTTTTTTTCCCGAGCCCTTGCATCTCTAGTACAGTGATACTAGCAGTTAAGGTCTTAGTAAGTTGAAACACTGTGAATTATTATAAAAGTTTCTGAAGAATATAAAGACTGAAGAGTATACAAAAAATATAGGTGTGAACCAGAAGCAAATGGTCGATTTATACATTTTCTCTCGGAAGATCTATGAACCCTTCCGAGAGGAGATGCATAGTGATGTGGTTTGGTTGTTGTCAAGTTTTACATCCCTTTTCATGGATCGAGACTAATATAAAACTAAGATTTGTGTAATTTTAACCTTTAACCTGAACCACATGAACCCCAATATAAAATCAGGAGCATGTATGCCAATAATATTATTGCCACAAAGGAATCCCAATACTTCCACTGAATTATGTAATTAGTTATACTATAAAATAATGAATTAAGGAGTCCTATAAACTCAGTTAATAGATATTGAATGGTTAAATAAAATATTTACCCGAGAGAAAGTGTCAATATTTCAAGTCGAAAACAATGCTTGTAACTATTTTGCTTATATAATATCAAATTCATATGTTCCAACATTACGTGGTGGGACATGCTTTCTTCTAGGTAGAATATGGTGACTAGACGTCCCATTTTAATCGGGATTGTCCTTTTATATTAGAAAGCCTACCGACTGCCTGAGAAAAATTTAAATGGAACTCACATGTCCCTTTAAAAATGTCCCGTAAGCAGTATACTAGTAGCTTCTTTCATAGGTTTTTACAATGATTTGGAGGAAAGACCACCCTTTTACAAGAAATGAGGGCATGACAAACAAGATTTTCAAGACAAAATTACAATTGATGCTTCTAATACAGGTTCACGTTAAATGTTCAAAGGCAACTTAAGAATTAACCCTTTAATGCATTGTATAGCTGATTAGCTACACACTTAGTTCTTGCGTACAAATCTCACAACAGTTGTTTCTTTTCGTAAGTGTATTTTGTCGCAGCTTGTATACTTCCGTTTTTGCAAGTGCTACAAGAAAAAGTCCCTAGAACGCAACATAATTCCGATGTGTTGAATTTTAATATGTCATGTTTACAAGTAATAAAACTTTACAACATAGACATGGGAGGGGTTCACTTGTTTGATACCATTACGGGTAAACACAAAACACTTATACGATCTCGAAAGTGGCACCTTACGCTATTCTACCATCTTTTAGAATTGTGAACTCATAGATTCTGTATAGACGAGTAGGAGAAAGCAAGGGGACCACTACAAGTATGAAACTTAGGCAATTTCGTATGAAAATTGCTCAATGCTTATGTCAGTTTGGTACCTGTGGATCTAAACGTGGAAGACCAAGCAACGTCCTGAAGGAACAGATTCAAGTAAAGAAGATCCAAAACACACATGTCTCCAAGAGATGTAAGGCAAGACGTATGTCATCCCCCTTCACACTTGGAAATGAGACAAAGATGCAAATTTCCTGGATGTTAAGGATTCTCCTGGGTCAAATATGAGAAGTGCGGTAGCACTATGCTTCCACAGGAGCAAAAACTATTTCAAAGCATTTTATATCCGCTAATACTGTGAAGTCCTCTCAAGAAGCGAGTTTTCTTTCATTACAAAACTTTTCTGTGAAGTGATAGTTATATCTTACCCTTTAGTTATTTTAGAGTGCAATATATACATGTCTAATATCTGTGAAAGTGTAAAAGAAGTTTTTAACATTTAATATTACGAAAACTAAAAACAAACGCTAACCACAAAGTAGATATTGTGACATGGGTTCGAAGTGTAAGTTGCATTATAAGGTAAATAGCTGCAAACAGTTAATAACAAATTATTAACCTAAATTTTGGTCCTAGGGTTTTAATTTTGTTTTCCTATTATTTACAACATTAAATTCTAGTCATGGCACTTTTTTAAAAAATAATTTATGGGTTGAAATTGAAATAAGCATAAATAGATAAAAAAATGTTATATTGAAAAACTAGAGATCTTCTGCTTACGAGAATGAATAATGAGACACTAATGGCTACTCTTGGTGGATTGCCAAATTATGCCTGTTTGACGGGCGTTGTTTTTCTTTAAAGTAGTTTCTAAACCTGGTCGCCATAGGGCAGTAATTCTAAATTTTCTTTTATTCCCCAATAGATTCAAGGATATTACGTACATACATTTAACGTTTTGTAGAACTTATTTTTAAAATGTTATTTGTTAAACTGGAATATATACTTAATTTAGTTTTTTTTAACAAATACGATAAGAAAATTGTTGGTAATTTCAGTGATCGTGAAAGGTTAGTATAACTGAATTTGTTGGTAACACTGTTTTTACTTTTTAGCTTGCAAAAGCAGCTGCTACCACTTTTTGAATGATCGAATAACACCATCTTAATTTTGATTTATTATTTTCTTTATTAAGAAAATATATTTTAAAGATTTTTAAGTGTGATTTTCACAAACGGTTACACCATGTCCTTTGGTAGGATTTATGCATATCTGAAGGTTGGCTACGGTTCTAGGATGGCCGAACTGTAACTGCAGAAGTGGCTATTAAATATCAAAGAATATATTACATCTTTTATGATTTGCTAATCAGTAGGCAATTGTAACATATCACTAACTTAACTATAAATAAACATATCTATTTTAATAGTTTATTGTGAGCTACATTTAATATAAACATGCATATTTTTATTGCAGTTTTTCTTCCGTTTCTTCAGGACTACTTTGATTTGTTTGATAGAAAAGCTCTGAACTATTTCACAGCAATGTGCAAGGACATCTTCAGGGAAAGGCGGAAATCCAATCAAAAGTTCGGCGACTTCATAGACATATTGCTCGACCTTGAGCAACAGGTGAGGTTTTGTGTTATTGGATCAAATGATCCAATATATTTTAATCAAAAGTTTTCTTCTATGTCTTATATCTGGAGAACTACATATGGTGTAGCCAAACCCAAACTATCACTTAATTCAGTATGATGAGCTTATTTCATAGAAAATACGAAAACTTGATTTAGGGACCGTTCAAAAATGTTGAGGTCTCTGATCCAAAAACTAATTATTGGCCAAGGTCGCAATCTTTTGATCCACTTTTTATCATTCCTAAAATTCTTGTTGTATACAATTCTGTCGGTCAAATATCCAACAGTATATTATTCTGAAAAGAAAATCAATAAAATGTTAGAAAAAATGAGAAAGGGCTTTGAAGAATATGGGATGAAAATAAATGTTAGAAAGACAAAAGCCATAGTGATTGGAACGAAGGGGTCTGTGTCAAATATAAAAGTAGGAGGGGAGAAAATAGAACAAGTGAATAGTTTTCGATATCTGGGTAGCAGGGCCGGCGCGAGGGGGGGTCGAGCCGTGCCACCGCCCAGGGCGGCAAGTCTGATGGGCGGCAAAATTTGAAAAAAGAAAAGAATATAGGGGCGGCAAAATTTGAGAAACAAAACAATAAAGGGGCGGCATGTGAAAGTACCGCCCAGGGCGGCAAAACTTCTAGCGCCGGCCCTGCTGGGTAGTATTCTTAGTAATAACATGAAGTGCGAACGTGAAATAAAAGCAAGCATAGGAATGGCGAAAGAAGCCTTTAGGAGGAAGAAAAGTCTGTTTTGTGGGACCTTGAATGAAGAGTTCAGAAAAAGACTCATAAAATGCTTCGTGTGGAGTGTTGTACTCTATGGGGCGGAAACGTGGACATTACGTAAAGGTGACGAAAATCGACAGGAAGCCTTCGAAATGTGGGTGTGGAGAAGAATAGAAAGAATTAGTTGGGTCGAGCAGAAAACGAATGAGAGAGTGTTAGAAATGGTGGGGGAGAAAAGAATACTTTTAGATATTATTAGGAAGAGGAAGAGAAACTGGTTGGGACATTGCCTAAGAAGAGATTGTATCATGAGGGACGTCCTAGAAGGTATGGTGGTAGGAAAGGGAGGAAGGGGGCGAAGGAGACTACAATTAATGGATGATATTAAAACAGAAAGATCATACGCGAAGACGAAGAGGTTAGCGGAGGACCGTGGAGCTTGGAAGCTTCACAGCTGCGGCAAGTGACCTGCTAATAAAGGCAGAATACCTATGATGATATTATTGGAAATGAAATTGAATGAAATCTTTAAGCTTTACGTCTCACGCTTATGCCGGGTAGGCTAAAGTAGACGTAGATTATGACAAATGGTTGAAATGGTGGAATGAAGAAAGTGGGAGGAAACGGGAGAACCCCGAGAAAACCCACGAGCACTGTGTTTGTCCACCTCAAAATATATTATTGGAATATGCAATGTATTTCATTAATATAGGTGGAATAGTTGTATGAAAATTCATGTACCCAAATAATTGTACAGTCAATGACAACAGTACTTGAATCCCTGAGTGTCGTACTCAATTAGGTCCAGTGCGGTACTTTCTTTAATCACTGGTCACATAAACACCTGGAGAGTTGCAAACCAACTTACACGTAACTTTTCAAGCACTTCGGGAAACCTGTGGATTATCTATGCGCTTTAAAATTAATCTGTATTATTTCAAGCGTGTTGTTCAATGAGTGTCATATATCAGAGACACTATAGCTCGTTGTGTGCACAATGTATTATTTCACTACATACTGCAAATAAAGATAAAGAAAATAACAGTGATCATATATGAGTTAAAAAGTGATTGAAATAAACTGAAAATATCAAATCTGGAACAATTGAAGGAACTGAGTTTGTAAATCTTTTTCGCAATTCATGGTTCTCCGTCATTCTAACATCTCTTCCCTTACAGCAGATCCTGCTTATCACATTCACAATGAGTATGGATTGAAATATGTTGAAAGTTTAGACCTGATCGGATTCGAATCTGGATATTCTACTTCGAAATCGAATGCTATAACCGCTCACCTACCCTAATCAGTTCCTTGAGTTTACACAAAAACTGTTAGCTAGTTAAAATCCTTTCATGTAAATCTAGACGAGTCTCTAAGGCTCTATGCAGAGATTATTATTATTTGTGTTAATTTTTTCTATCAAATTTTATTATTTAGGTGGTAGTTATTGAATTCTATTGATGTTTTATTATTATTGATAATCATTGCAACCCTTACTATTTTAGAGATTCAACCTATTTTACATCAGGTACTGTGATATAAAAGAAAATGTGAGTTGTGCGAAAAATACGTTTATACATTGCAATCATTGCATTACGCTCTTATTATTCGGCAATCTGTGGTCAGCACTTCAACTCCCATTACCAGTTCCCTCGATTACCAATTGCCTCACGATTTTGGATCAATGCAGAAAAATCTATAATTCAGGGAATAGAATCCGACAGCATACACGCTAACTGGAAAGATATTCCTATTACAAAAAATGTTTATTTTAAATTTCCTTCATATAAATAAACGATAATAATTAGCAGCAATTTAGCATAAGCGTTCTAGGAAATCATTAAAAATTATCAAAGTAAAAATTGGATTTTATTATTAATCCAATATTATGTTTGCTTGCTCTATTGATGTCTGTGAGTTCACCGAAGTTAAACAGCGCTTAGTCTGGTCAGCACTCTGTTGTGAAAATCCAGACAATAGCGGCAGTGTGAAGTCCAAACAACGTCGCAAAGGAAAACGAAGAAATGCTTGAAAGAAAGGAATCATTACCTGCGAAGGCGGGCCGTATGTAGTGACCGTATCTTTTCCCTAAGTTATGAGTGTCACAGCAGAATGAGAGGGCCTGACCCTTACGGACTCTTATGTTACGAGTTTCTTATTATTAGTAGTAGTACACACAAAAGTTGATTGATAAGTGAGCTAATAAATAGGTCATTTAGAATTTTAATAACTATAAAACCTAATTTATAATTGAAAAACAAATCACCAATTATAAGACCTGGAAATATTTGAGATTTAAGAGACCCTTTCTAGTTTTGAGAGCAACCACAAAAATTGCTAAAGTGGTAATGAGTGAGGTGGGAGCTGAATGAATACACTGAAGTGAAGTTTAAGCGAAAATGACAAATATGACGAACTCCTCCTTCCTAGTGTCATAATTCGTAATTGGTCCTTCTTGAATAAGATGAGGGGAGCAGATACAGTTTATAACATTCTTATTCGTACACCTGAATTTATGAGAAAAAATGTAACATATGTGTACTTTAAGTTTATTATTTTTATATCCACTATGTGTATATGAGTAAAGGAGGTTTTGATCACAGATTTCAATTTAGAAACCAATCCAAAGTAGTATTAAAAATTATCCAATAGTAATAAATAAAGAAAAAAACCATGTTTTCATGCAACATTTTTATTCGTTCATTAATATGGCGTGTCGCGTTAATCGCACATAATATTATCATTCACGAGTATTCTTCGTTTTGTATTGAAGCAGTGTGGGTGGTGTAGGTGACCTGTGTTAGTGGTAGCTGCAGCGCGTATTTTCCTTCGAACACCAAGGATCAAAATGGGTAAGCAGAAGGAGCTGAGTTCCAACCTAAAAGAGGTAATTATAAACTTAGCACTGAGACGAAATTCTTTACGTCAAATTGCACGTACCGTTAATAGCTCACACTTCACTGTGCAGTACATAGTACAAAAATTCAGAGAGCACGATTCAACGAGGAATTTACCGAAGAAACCAAAGGAACGTAAATTAAAAGCACGCGACGAACGTTTCATTCTTCAAAGAGTTCGAGAAAATCCCAAATAAGTGTCCCCGAACTACGTCCATTAGTGGAAAATGTGTCCAGGAAGCAGATGTGTGACCAAACTGTCCGAAGTGTGTTGTGGAAACATGGGTACCATGGACGAATCGCGCGAAAGAGGCCGTGTGTAAATAAGGAGAATCGAAAGAAGCGCCTTGCGTTTGCAAAACAACATCGTGATATGGATCAAGAATTTTAGGATAGTGTTGTATGGTTCGATGAGACGAAAATAAACCTTTTTGGGTCAGATGGGGTACGTAGGATATGGAGAAAACCAAATACAGAGAATAATAATATGAATACCCCCCACAGCTAAACATGGTGGTGGGTTACTTATGGTGTGGGCCTGTATGTCATACACCATCCAGTTTACTGGTGGCATTATGGATGCCAATGTATATTGTGAAATATTAAAGAAATATGTCAAGCAGTGTGCTAAAAAAAGGTACAGATTTCAACAGGACAATGACAGTAAACACAAGACTAGACTTAGCATGTACCAAGTTTGTGTTTTCCTTATGATTTCTTTATGGTATAATAGCCCGTGTGTACGAATAGAAAAGTTGCACGAAAACAGGGTTTCTCTCATTGTTTGTTTTTATTAATTAATATTTAATTTGATACGAATTATTTTTTCTATGGTTTTCAGTTTGTGAAGCCCTAATGTATCCAAATATGACAATTAGCTAGCACAATATTGTAGTATAATGGAGAAATTAAATATTTTGTTTGAAAACACAATGTGTACGAATAAGAATGTTATATACTGTATAACGGGATCTCTGTTTACGTATCTATATTTCTATATTATTATTAAATAAATAATAGCAGCAAGACCTTTTATACGATATTAGAATCTTATGTTTCCTTTTATTTCTGGAAGATGATTACTCGAAACCATTAGATCACAAATACATTTCAAATATCCTTCTTAGTGAATTCAACTACATCTTCATGATAATCCTATCAATAACTAATCAACAAACTTTTTTTTTTCTTTTTCAATATACATTCCTGCTCACTTATTGCGCCTCTGATCATATTCATAAAACAAGTACAGATTGATAATACGATAATATTATTTACATCGTTATACAGAAATGTCTACAGCTGTGACATAGACACGACTTGGAAACCTATATTAAATGACTTGGCCAAATTCTTTGTATACTGTTAAAAGAGATAGATACAGAGACCGCGCTATTGCAAATCTTTAAGTGATAAAAGGAGAAAATTGAACTACTTAATTGAAGGCTTATAGAAAAATTATAAATCCGTGAGTCCAATCCTTTATTATTAACTTAACTCCATACAAATTTTTGTAACAATTTCTTCATTGCTAACTGAGAAACAGTCAAAAAGAGTATCAATGTCATTAGATAGGGGAAAACTCGACTCAGAGTAGGTCGAGGAAAGAATATCTTAACTGCCCTTTACAGTAAATAAGCTATATTATAAATAAGTATATTAAGATATGCCATTAATAGCAGTTGCTGGGTGTGAACTAATTTTATATATGTTTATATCAGTACAATGAGAATAAGCAAACCAATAAGCATAAACTAAGAATGGATTTGTATAAATGAAAATGTGGGATAAGGTATTTCTTTACTCAAAAGAATTTTTAGTATTTTCTTTTTTGGTAAACTTCCGTACATAAAGAATCAATACATTAATATAGGCCTACAATTGCATGTATTTCGTTTTTACAGGCTAGGACTCCCGAATACAAATCTCTCAACATCGATGAGTACACATTGATTGGTCAAGCGGTGAACTTCCTCCTGGCAGCTTTCGATACCACAGCTACTTCATTAACGTTCATGCTCTATCACCTGGCTTTGAACCCAGAACTTCAAGAAAAGGCGACTAAAGAAGTGATGGATGCATTGGAAAAGAACAAAGGAGAAATCACGCCAGAATTGCTTCAAGATCTTCCATACGTGACTGCATGCATCTCGGAGGCCATGAGGCTGTATCCAACAATACCGCGATTGGAACGCTTCTGCCATCAACCATTCCAGTACAACGGACTAAGAGTGAAGAAAGGAACATTGATGATGATTCCACTGTGGGCTTTACATAGAAACCCTGAATATTTCCCAGAACCCGATCGTTACAATCCGGACCGATTCCTATCGCCTAATAAGGACAAAATTCATACGTACACCTACTTACCTTTCGGCAGTGGACCACGCAATTGTATTGGGATGCGCTACGCCTGGCAGCAGATGAAGCTAGCTATGTGCTACATTCTTCCGGCTTTCCGCTTCGACGTCTGTTCACAAACTAATATTAACTTCCACCCTGGAACTAGAATCCTCGTGAGCTATGACCCTGTTTATCTTCATATTCAGAAGCGTTGAAAAGATTTAAAGGAACTAGCAAGTTACGTACAAATATTCTAATTTCTATAGTTTAAAATATTTCTATCATAAATGAAAATCAGAGTTTTGCTAAGCCAATGTATTGGAAACTTTGATAATAGTTTAATCCAATACTAGCTGAACCTTTGCTCTCTACACAGCGCATCATTCACATATGAGCATGAATATCCTTGTCATTCCTCACTGCATTTGTACATGTCTCTTTACAGATACAAGTGAAAGATGTCTTGATAAAAATCGGCAAGGAGTACCATATAAAGGGGAGATTTTTCGATTATTTTTTTAATATCTCGCACCGTTTGCCTACTTCCTGTTGGAGTTTCTAATTCATGTATGATAAGTGCTTTCTTTCTTTTTGCATGCAGTATGTAATAAACAAATACATTACATACACAATTAATTATGTCAATGATATATGGTATTCATTGGGTAAAATAATAAAGATTCATCTTACACTGAAGAAATGGTTATCCTTCGTTTTTCATTATCATTTGGGCATGAAAAAAACGCCGGAGAGACATGCAACCCCTGTATACAACTGTGTAGTGTTGGAATGTATAATGTGTAGGATATTATGCTTTAGTTTTTTTTTCTAATTTCAATACTTCCAGTTTACCCGTAAAAATTTAATAAAGAAATAATGGTCATGTTTTTTTTTTTAAATATTCAATTAGTACTGGGCAATCTACATAAAGTTTGCAATCGATCAGTGATAACGTCATCTTTCTAGAGCCTGTAGTTTCCGAGATCTCATTGTCAAAATGATTGGCCACAAACATATAAACGTCCACAAACGTATAGTTTAAAAGAACTCCAAAGATAGCAGCACAATTCATTTGCATTGACTTTGAAAAAAGACTTATTAAAATACAAAGGCTTTGAACAATAATTTAAAAAAGATAAACTTTATGAAAAACGGGTCTACTTAAACCATTTATTTAAAGTACAAATACTTTAAAATATTAGTCTTTATTAAACGTGAAAGCACAAATAACCGTAAATCAAAGGTTTGAAATCCAAAGTTATAGGTTAGAGCTCAGTCGGCTACCCGTTCTACAAACGATCGCAATCAGCTACCACTTCACAACTCGAACCCTTCCAACTCTGCGCACAACAGACTGGGACCACTACAGATCCTTGCTCAGCGACATGTTAGATCCACGCCGGATAATTGAAACAACGGAAGACATAGAGGCCACCACTGCGTCCCTGACCGCAGCCATCAACTCAGCCATAGCCATCGCCTCAACCACCTCAACAACGACTCATCCATCACACCAGACCACTCCAGAAGAACGACGCACCTCAGCCTTGATCCACTTGAAGCGTTGGGCCCGGAAGCAGTGGCAACGTACCAGAATTCCCCAGTTCAAAACACTTTGGAACCACCTAGTATCCAGAGTCAGGAAAAGGCTCCTTCGAATCAAAATCAGAAACTGGAACCTCCACCTCCAGGAGCTAGATGCACCCAGCAGGCAATTCTGGAAGTTAGTGAAAAACATCACAAGACCAGAAGCAAACTCCAGAACACTCACACTTCAAACTCCACCAGGAACAATACACGAACCGGAAGAACAGGCAGAACTTTTCGCCCAGACCCTGGAAACCACCTTCCAGATCAACGCTACCAACACGCCAGCAACCACCACTGCAGCAGTACATAGATCCTACCACCTCTCCCGAATAGAAGACCCACCTCCTCCAGAAGCCCTCACAACACCGCGGGAGATACAAGCAATCATCAAGAGGATCAATGCACACCGGGCTCCAGGTCAAGACCGAGTGACGCCGCAAGCACTGAAGCACCAACCCAAGAAAGGCCCTGGTCCTACTCTGTAAGTTGTGCAACGCCATTATGAGAACCGGACACTACCCAGAAGCCTGGAAAGAAGCAAAAGTCATAATGCTGGCCAAACCAGGAAAGAAAAGATCAAACCCGGCCAACTACCGCCCTATCAGCCTGCTCTCGCATACCAGCAAGGTGTTTGAAAGAGTACTGCAGAGCAGACTTCAGCAATTCATAGAAGATCATGACATCATCCCGGACCACCAGTTCGGCTTCAGGAAAGGACACTGCGCGGATCAGCAGCTGGTACGGGTGGTAGAGAAGATATGTGACAGATTCAACGAGGGAGGCCACACCTTGGGGCTTTTTCTCGACATAGAAAAAGCATTCGACAAGGTGTGGCACGAAGGCCTCTTTCACAAGATGATGCTCCAGGGCACTCCGCACTACCTTCTGAGAATCATCAAATCCTTTCTTCAAGGAAGAACCTTTCGTGTTGCCCATGCAGGACACCTAACACCCTCCAGACCTATCCTAGCAGGAGTTCCCCAAGGATCCTGCCTATCCCCAACCCTCTACGCCATGTACACGGCGGACATTCCCACAACCCCCAACACAGCGGTAGCAACATTTGCAGACGACACGGCAATCTTTGCCAGCCATGGAAACATCAGATACGCTGAACTATACCTCAGACGACACGCCGAACTTCTCCACCGATGGTCTGAAGAGTGGAAGATCAAAGTCAGCGAACAGAAGACCTCAGTAGTAAACTTCACAAGAAACAGAAGAAGGGTTCACGTCAGGATCACCATGGCTGGAACACCCCTCCAGAACCGAGATGATGCCAAATACCTCGGAATAATACTGGACAGGAAACTTACATTTGCTCACCACATACATTCCATCGCCAAGAAAGCCAGTCAACGCCATCAAGCCTTGCTACCGCTACTCCTCTCCCCATCCCTCACCCTGAAAACCAAACGCCATATATATCAGATGAGCATTCGTCCCATCCTGATGTATGCCCACCCTGCATGGCAACACGCAGCAAAAACGCACCTCAGCCAACTACAAGTCATCCAGAACAGAGTAGCCAGGGCTATCACTGGACACTCGAGAGACACTCGCCTCGAGCAAATACATGAAGATTTGGAACTCCCATTTCTGCATGACTACAGAATTCACAGATCAGCCAATTTCTGGAGGACAATCAGAGCCTCGCCAAACCAACACATAGCCACCATAGGAACGGCCAACCCAAGAAGACGAACTTACAAGATGCCGCACCCCTAAAACGCACAACCACTAAACTGACATAGGAACAGCAAAAGAGGACCGCGACAGTTGCGTCCTCTCTCACAACAAATACGCACGCAAAACAAACGACAGTCAACAACACAAATGGAAGGCAAGGGCCCAAGCCCGGTACTTAAATCAACCACAAAAACCGCCAAGAAATCTCTGCTCTGCTGCTCTGCTCTGCTTTTGTTCCGTCCCATGATTCTAGACATCATCCAATATGAAGCAAACCACGACGCGCCGCCAATCCATCAGGATTCACCTCTTCAACATTACATGACTTTACGCTATCTTTCCCAAGATCCCGCTACCATTGACCCTGAAATTCTAAACATTTATAGACCTCAACAACTATCTTCCGACATCTACCCGTCTTATGCATGAACCTATACCAGGATACCGAACCCCCAAGCATTCCTATACCAGAAGGTCGAGCAGGCACATGTCTGCTCTGGCCGGCCATTGAGACTAAGGTTTTCCAGGGTTTCCCTTAGTCACACCAGGCAAATGCCGGAATGGTACCGAAGATAGGCCTGGCCGAAAGAACCTTCCAAATCCTTGGCCATATTCCAAAATAAAATAATAAAAAAATAAAAATAAGAAAAAACTAATGATTAAAGAAAACTACCCAAACCCCTCAACAAATAAATCATCCTCTCCTGATAATCCTTACTCCTCTAACCCGAAGAAAGGGCATTACCCTTTAAACGGGATGACGACCAAAAGAAAAAAAAAGCGCTTTTGTTGCTATTGTAGCATTTTAATAGATTACAATGCACGATATATATTTCTTTGTTTACAATATCACCCAATATTCCTTCCTGTACAATTTCCGTTTGAAAATCGAAGTTCATAATTCTCATAAGGATGAATTTTTACCATATTTTCAGCGTAACTCATAGACTGACTATTGATTTCAAATAATTTCCATATAAATTGTGATTTTGCACGATTGATTGCCACAATAAAAATGACTTTTATTCGAAGAAATCTCTTTTTTAACTTTACTTTCGAGTTGTATCGTTGATCATTCGAATTTCTTTTATCACTTTTATGAACATTTAAACATTTTCATTACAATACAACGTGGTTTATTGTCACGAAAATGTTGTAGATAGTTTTGTGTTGTAGACAGTATTGTAGATAGTATTACATTTATATTTTGTGTCCAATTCCGTAAAAGAAGCATAATATCATTTTCAAGATAAAATGAGTTATTGATGAAAAAAGGACTGTAATTGTCTAGCACTCGTGGTATCCATGTTTTTTTCTCTAATTAAGCCATGACTAATGTCTATGAGTATGTCATTGGGATAAGGACAAAGTTTAGATAATGTCTATTACCTAAAGGAGATTGCAGAGTAATATGCTTTAAATAACTGCTGATGAGTACAGAAGTGACTGAGTTAGAAAATTCACATAATAACGTGCATGATCTGTTGAGTAATAAACAGTGATACTGTCTTCTTAAGCCTAATGCATGAAGACCATCTTGTAATCGTTGGGCACATACTGTGTCGTACGAGACTGACAGCTTATTGATACCACATGAAAAATAGCATCTGACTTTGAAGTTTTCTGTCATATTTGACGGGGACAGGCAAAATGTGTGCTAATAACAGCAATAAACTAAAAGCATGAATTTTTAAGAAAGCCACTCTTGCATGTAGGTCTATGACGAGCGTTTCGTTTGTGAATGATATATTGCTTATTTTACATACGTTCTCAGAGTAATTAGAGTCTATTATTTCTTGAATGTTTCGTTTGCAAATGATTTGTAGTAATCTAAGTTCATGAACAACAGTAAAATTAGGCGAATAGAGTTTGTCATCCCGTACATTGTGTAACAGCAATCACCTTTATGGTATACCGCTACTTCGGAAAGGTTCAGTTTAATCCCCTTAGATGTGGAGAAATAAGGTTGGAGTGGGGTGTGCATGAAATTTTCAAATGGAACATAGGTCGAGTGATTTCTCGTTCGAAAGAGCTTATAAAATGGAACAATTTTTGTAGGAAACAATTTTTGATATGAGACACCGTTTTCAAGATGGCCCCCCAAAATGGTCCTGTATCAAGTAAAATTTCCAGTACTTATAAATCAGAAACGGCTGAGTAGAAAAAGATTAAACAAAAAATGAAAAAGGAAAACAACATAGGCAACGTGGAATGGTGTTGTCGCGGTGTCCTCAGGGCCCCCATCATGGGGCTCCGGGACCAACTTGAAAATTTCAAATGGGAATATAGGCCGAGTGATACCTTGCTTGATAGATCGTGGAAGAAATATACAGCTTAGTTCAAAATGGCCGCCAAAAATGGTTCCCCATTCAGATACAAAGGGCAATGTTCAAACTGAGTGTTACAAGCCAATCTCCAGCTTGTAACAATAATTTCCTTTTCTAACGTTTATAACTATTTGTGAGTGGATTCAAAAATTTCACTGGCCTTAAGTACCCATTAGAATTTAAAGCCGACAATAATGCTGAAGAAGGTTCTGTTTCAAATAATCATCTAGCCGATGATAGTGATTGTACAATAGGGTTTTTGTGTTGGTAGAAATTGTTTCACGTCACTTAACGTATCAAAGAAGTACTTTACTTGTGTTGCTACAGAAATTAAGCTCTAAGTTCTGTATTATGAACAAGAGACGAGTTATTAAGAAGTCAGCTTCAATATAGGGTTATCATGTGTTCTTTTTTACCCGGACATGATCTCTTTTTCAGGTTTTAAGAATGGTCCGGGTAAGTTTTCAGGGTAAATGCAACTTTACAAACTTTTGCATTTTGGGGTTTACAAACAACTAGTTCAGCTTCATACTGTCTGAGCTGAATGAAGATAATGAAGATGATTGCAGATGATGAAGATGATGAAGCAGATGAAGGTGATTGCCAGATTTGATTTTGTAGTTTTGTTTGATTGGTGGAACTTGCTTCCATAATAATATTGAAGTTGGACAACTTTACTCACAAACTTACACATAAAAGTAACAGAAAATATTTTAAAGAGGCCTTAACATGAAGCCATCTATGTATGTTGCAATTTAAGGATTAAAAATGGGGGCGCGTTGGCTCAGTGGTAGAGCGTTTACCTCCGGTGCTTGGGGTCCCTAGTTCGATCCCAGCTCGCGCCGTGTGGACTTTGTGGTGGACAAACACCGTGCGTGTCGGTTTTCTCGGGGTTATCCCGTTTCCTCCCACTTTCTTCATTCTACCATTTCATTCATTTCTCATCATCACTGTCTTCTTTAGCCTAACCGTCATAGCGTGGGACGTAAAACTTAATAATTTCATTTTATTTTCATTTTTTAAGAATTAAAAATATGAGAATTTTAATAATACACAACACACAAATTTAGTATATTTAAATGAAAGGTTATGAAATGCTACTGATATAAATTGCAATTGAAAATTATCCGATACATGTTAACTATTTCCGTGTTCGGTATTGTAAGCATATACTTGTATAATGTAATATTTTTTCTTGCTATAACATTAAGAGGTTTCTCGTATAAGAAATTAAATCAAATTTTTGACCATTGAGATAACTATTTATTTAAGCTAAAGAATTGCAATCTACTGTTTATGGTTGTAAGAATATAACCGTTAAAATATAGGTGGGTAGCAAGACTTTTTCAAAACAGAATGGGCATATATTAAATATGCTGTAGTTATATTTTGTTAACATACAATTATTTACTTACATTAATTGTCTAGCATGACCACCTTCGTGGATAACCGATTAGTGTACGCGCTTTGAGCATGGATACCCGGGTTCGATTTCCGGCGTGAACTTTGTGGTTCGGATTTCACAGTAAGCTATGGTTCGAATCAAATCAAATTATATAACATAAGATTTAGTGCTATTGTTCATTACAACTTGATTAAAACACATCTATCACACTTATATTGTGCAAGTTGTAGAAACTCTTGTGGAAACAGGGGGCCGCGGTGGCTCAGTGGTAGAGCGTTCACCTCTGTTGCTCGTGGTCCCGGGTTCGATCCCAGCCCCCGCCAAGTGGACTTTGTGGTGGACAAACACCGTGTGCGTGGGTTTTCTCGGGGTTCTCCCGTTTCCTCCCACTTTCTTCATTCCACCATTTCATTCATTACTCATCATCACCGTCTCCTTTAGCCTAGCCGGCATAATCGTGGGACGTAAAACTCAAAGATTTCATTTCATTTCTCTTGTGGAAACAGCAAAGGCCACAAAATGCACCCTTGCACGGGGAGGAGTATAATGTTGCATAGACATACCAACCCTTCAATTTTTAAAGGTAGTCACCGGTAAGCGTTATTGTGACACTGTACTCCTCCAATTGCGTCTTTTCAGAGATGTGGAAGGTCCCTACTTCTTCCTTATGGATGATAATGCTTCTTTATTAGAAAATAGCCTTTGTAATTTAGAGACCATAAATTTGTTTTATAGCCCGAAATCGGAAAAATGCTCAATGAATGCATCTACGAACGGAACTTATATGTTTTAAAATAACTGACATAATTATATGGGTGCATATGAAAATATAATAGCAAAAGACAAATGAACGCTGTGAAAGTGCCTGATGTAATGTAATGTAACATTGACAATCATCGCTAGTAGCGAAATAGGACACATAAGCTCATCAGAAAAGAAAATAAATATATAAATGAAATATTTTATATATATATATATATATATATATATATATATATATATATATATATATATATATATATATATATATATATGGATATATGAGAAAAGACTCACTTCAAACTTCATACAATATTTTTTTTAAATTTTTGTTTCTCTTTCCTTCTATACTTTTGTAAGATGTAAAATATATTTATATATGTTAATAATTTCTTTTGTACTATGTAATTCAAATAATTTATCTAAATCCGTAAATAGATACCCGAGATTTTTTAAATTTTCTTAGATATACGTCATCAGGACGTTATTGTGTAATTTCATATGTACACTACTACATTTATATATATATTCATAGCATGTTCTCAACAATTTATATTGTCTTTTTTTCTTTCTTCTTTAATAGATGTAATAAAATGTATAGTAAAATGTAGTTAGATGGTTTCTTTGAGACTAACTTACCCATGTTTATACGCTGTCCCGTGTGTATGTGAATGAGTAATAACTCTAGTTGTAAGTCAGAACATTAACGTTAATTTATTGTAATGATTTTAAAATGCATGACTAAGGTTATAAAGGATAAAGCCTAAAACTGATTACAGCTGGGAGAAAAACTCTGGAAAGCTGATATCGGCTCTGGGAGAAAAGCCAAAAATGACAGGATACGCCCGAATAAACGATGATCTTTCAGGAATGTCAAAATTTCATTCGTGTCGTGACAAATGTATGCATTACTCAAAGTAACTTTTTTCCTGGCTGATTCGAATGTGTGATCGACCTCTGAATTTTGGAGTTCAAAGACTGGTTACTAAGTAACCTTCGTTCTAAAATAATGGATAAACAATAGAACTAAACTTTCTCGTCACCCGGGCTGGGTCAGTACGACTCACACTAGTGTAGTTGCCTGGATCCAGGTCGGGGTTGTAAGAGTGAACATGTGTCTATTCCGGGTCTCTACAATATTGATCCTCGAGCAAGAACATTTTGAATTCAAACTACTTTTTAGAAATCATTCATGGCTCTTCACCAAGTTTCCCATAATTATCCAGTAATTCGTTCTCCTCAGATTTCCTATCTTCTTCTTCCTTCCCTTCTTCACCTTCTCTTTTCCTTCCTACCTTCTTTTTCTTTCTCACTCTTTGTTTCTCCATTTCCTTCTAAAACCTGAAAAGAAGGGTCGTGACTGGGAGTTGTCGCTATTGACACGGTCATTAAAATTGTTTGATATTTCTTCGGAAGTCCGATACGAATTAGTCAACCCAACGACAAACATTTGAAGTTAGAATTGTAAAGTTTCCCCTTTATTTTTATTCACATTTAATTAGATTATATTCCATTCAAAAATAAGTTTTACAACAGATTTTAAATATTTTCAAATTCAGAAAAGTTCAGCGACTTCACCCCACTCACGACTTGTTCTTCTCGTTTCAAAACTTTAGCTAATTCATTCTAAGTTGAAATTTCACGCAATCTTTTCCTTTATTATTGTCCTTTAAAGTTGTTGCAGCAAAGAGATGATAAATGTTTTGAGTAGATTTTACAGTCTACAGTTCCTTTGCAACTTCCCTTTCTTCTAAGACTGAAGTAATGTCCATTTTAGAGATTGAGGAAAACCTTCAATGAGGAATTACGAAACTTAAATGGCTCCCTTTCTGCCGTGATCCTCCCGCACCGCGCTTCAGTTAGTTACGCCGTCGTTCAGGGTACATGATGCAGTTTCCCTTTTTAGGAACATTTTCTAAGCCAGTAAGAGTTATTTTAGTGTTGTGTAAATTGAGTTGTATTGGGTAGAAATGTTTGATAAAGAAGACAATATGCTCACACACAAATAATCTTTTTCGAAGTTGTAATGGAAAATGAATCAAATTATCTTAAATATGTTACGTTTTTGAAGAGAAAAAGAGCAAAAAAGTTATTACACATTCTGATAAAGGTCTCATTTGGATGAGTATTTATAACTTACAAATAGTCATGTTTATGTCATGGTTTATTAGATGAGGGGTTAGTGAAAGGGATTTCTAAGCTGGTGTTTCTGAGTTCAAATCTCGTCCATTTTTGTTACTTTTTTCTTTTAGCTACACTTAGTTTATGCATTCCAGATCTTCAAGCTTGAAGTAAATACAATAACAGCTAATGAATTAAAAATGTAGCTACAAAGTTGAATGTAGTATTATTTTCAAAGTTGTATATTGTAATCTAATGAAAGGCATGTATTAACGTGTCATATTTGAAAATAATGTCAGCTACAATTAATTCAATGGCTGATAATATATTTGATACAAGCTTGAAGATCTGATTGCATAAACTAAGTGTAACTAAAAGAAAAAAGTAACAAGAATTGACGAAATTCGAACCTAGGACCACCAGGGAAGGAATACCACTCACTAAACTCTCATCTGACAAGTCACGACGAGAACATACCCATTTGTAAGTTATAAATTTGTAAGTTATATATATTAAAGTAAAAATAGAATTTTTTAAGTTACCGTCCGACTGTCGTCCTTGTGCAAACATTCAGCATCATATGACGTACGGAAATGAATTACATTAAGGTAGTAGGATTTAATATCAAAGTTGAAACATCGCAAATGAAAGAAAACCATATAATAAAAAAATATATTTGAAAATAATTTTGTCTTAAACAGCTGCGACTACAATTTCTTCAAAATTGAATTTCTCTATTGCACAGTATGAGCGTGGCTAGAAGAGAAAGTCAATAAGAATGGTCGGGATTCGAATCTAAGACCATCCAAGTAGGAATCCCTCACATTTAAACATTGATGTAACAGACAACGACGCAAAGTATTTGGCACTATTTTATCACATAGTTCTATCAAATATAACTTAATGAGCACAATAAGAATAAATTTTACTGACTTAAAAAGTGTTCCTGAACAAGGGGAAGTTCATTATACACCCTATAACTAAGATACAAGAGGAAAGCGTCTCATCTGAAGGGCGCATCCACCAAGTCAACGTTTGGAATATCCCATTCTAATAGCTAAAGGAAAACTATGTGACAGGCTACGTAAAGTTCTCCGTGGCTGTGTGGATAAAGTCAAGGATCAATAACTAAAAGGTTCGTGGTTCGAAACCTGACTCGGAAGCTAAAGATTTTCTATATTCTTAATTCTCCAGATCTTAAGATCTTTCTCTTCCTTCGTAATCATCTGATGCTCTAAAAAGAATTCTCCATCTTAATTCAACAACTGCCTAATGTGATCCTCGCAGTTCGGAACCTTTCCTTCTTCTGTTTCACAAAGTCAATCTTGATCATAATGTGGATGGTGTCCGATCATTTTTTCTCCAATTCTAAACTTATATATGTAAATCACTCCTTTCTGTCTCCATATTTGAATCTCTCTCTCAATGTCGTTCATGAACTCATGGCTTGGGATCAAACCTTCGACTCTAGAAACCAAATGTAAACGTTCTAGCAATGTGCTATCGTAACTATATAGGTTTGTTGTTAAATAGCGTCATTTAAGATTTTTCCGGGGTGATGGATAACGGTACCTCACGCAAAATAATATTGTCTAGGGCGCTCTTGTTTCGCATTTCAATTATCTTTTATCTATTTGAAGTTATCACATAATTACTGTAAAATTAGCGGTATTTTAATTTCGCCGGGATGAGGCCTCTTAACAATTTCCATAGAATTCACAACGAGCATCTTCCTAGGTTGATGTGATATGCAGCCTTTGAAGAAGGGAAAGAATACAAATAAGGGTGTTTATGAAGTCATATGAACATTTTGTGACGTTTTGTTTTATTCAGGCTCTAGAAAGGCATTTCAGTACAAACTAATAGAAGAGACGGTTTTAGAGCGATAAACCTTGTGAACTGGTTCCTGTTTTTTCCGTCTGAATGGAAAGAGTACATTACATCACACATCGCTTTAGACAAGAAGAGGTGGAGGAGGGAATGAGTTGGGTTGAATACCGGCTTGTTGATAAGAAGTGTATTTCGGAATGGATAAGCACACGGCGCAAGAGTTGATTTCTAAGTTGAACAAACCTTTTGTAACATTTTCTATGCTTCGAACTGTACAATACATAAACAAAGAAACCTAAAAGTGAAATGAAATGTTTCAGTTTAAGTCTCACGAATGCCCTTAGACTAAGGAACACTATAATTAAGGCACGTGAATGATAATGGAAGAACTGGTTGAACGAGAATGAAGAAGGAAACGGAATGAATCTCGAGAAAACTCACCGACACCATGTTGTCCACCACAAATGCACTTGATCGAGGATCGAATCAGGGACTGTACGCATCAGAGGTAAGTGCTCTACCACCTTGTTTTACTGAACGTTTCCAGTAACTTAATTTTTCCCAATGACTTTTTTTTACTTCAGTTTTACTATTTTCCAATAACTCTCTATCATTTTAAAAACAAGGAGACGAACACAAAAACATCGAGGATAACTAAAATTTCGAAGGCTCTTCAACCGGAAATCGAACCCGGAACCCCGTTCACCAAAGGCACACGCGCTAGTCACTAGATCAGAACGTAAGTTATACCAATGAGCTACTGTGCCCTCTCCGTAGAAGGAAAGTTAAGAGTCTTCATTCCGGCGAAATTAAAATACCGCTAATTTTACAGTAATTATGTGATATCTTCAAATAGATAAAAGATAATTGAAATATGGAACAAGAGCGCCCTAGACAATATTATTTTGCGTGAGGTACCGTTATCACAAGTCACCTAGTGGCTTTCCGTTTTCAGCTGTTTAGAAACGCGAAAATAAATGCCGATTTTCAAAATGGCTCGAAATCGAAAGCAGATAAGTGAGTCGTGATAACGGTTTCTCATGTAAAATAATATTGTCTAGGTCGCTCTTGTTCCACATTTCGATTATCTTTGATCTATTTGAAGATATCACATAATTACTGTAAAATTAGCGGTATTTTAATTTCGCCGGGATGAAGACTCTTAATGAACTAGCCTAGTGGACTTCTGATTCAGCACCTATTGAATAAAGTATTAGAACAAATAGGAAAGAGAAGTGACAGTTGCAAAAGGATGACAAAAAGAGCATATGTATTTGTAAGTTGAAATAGTTCAGTTGATAACATATATCAAAGAATGCTAATCGAAATATATGGCTATACAGTTAATAGACGAGGTGTAATGGCTGAATTGTTTTCCTTCTGCTTGGGAAATGTTGTGTAAATGGGAAAACAAACCTTTCAATCATACAATGGTGGATTGCATGTATATAGAAAGAAGATAACTGAAAGTTTGCAGGTGATTAGAATGATGGATGTCAAACAACAAAAATATGTGTTTTGTCAAGTATGCGTAAGATCGATAATGGTAATTTACATGCTACACAAATCCATTTTACACAAAATGTAATAATCTTGCTTCATTATCATTTTAGGTATAACACTTGAAACAAGAGTCTAACATGTTTAGTATAGTCGGTAACTATATTCTGCATAAAATCTGCAGATTCATTGTATGCACTTCAAGAGTTATTTGTTGACACCATTTCTTTTCGCACAATTTTGCTAGAGTACTACATCATCTTATCAATTACAGCACCGAAACACGAAGGTTTCTTTCAAAATTACTATTATTTTAGTGCACGTTGAGTTCATTTAATTTTAAGAAAATGAAGTGAGTATAAACAAATGAAAACTGGAATATCTTCTTCCGTGTGTCTGAAAGACTGGTTTAAATAGACGACGGTTCGTTGATGGGTAATTCGTTATAGCTTGCAAATCAAGTTGCAGATACCAGTGGCGGATCTAGGCCAGGGCCGATGGCCTAGTTCCCCCAGTTTTTTCAGTGACAAAACAATTTAAGCTATTATTTATATATTTTTGAAAGTTTATATATTTCTATTATAGTCTGGGTATTGGCTGCCCCCAAGCTTTTACTTTCTAGATCCGCCACTGGCAGAAACACGTAATTTTTAGTGTATAAAATACAAATAAAATACTAAAGATAATGATGGAATCTCTTGAAGTGAATAGAATACATAACACCAATAGAGACTTACATCTCTACTCTAGCTTGCTCTGGAGCTCTAGGAGATACTATCTCAAAGCCTCTAGTTTGCTTCGGAAATCTAGGATTCCCATATGTCCTCTTAGCTTGTTCGGAGCTCTGTTGGGCATCCTAACATCAGCAACCTAGCTTGCTTTGGAGTTCTGTGGAAATCCTATCCTAGACTGGTCGACCCTTGGATCACTTCTCTTCACCCAGTTTTAGAGAATTTACATTATATTAACATTTTGTAATATACTATTTACAGTCAATTTTGTAATAAAAATCGGTAGACGGAAAACGATCCCGGATTGTAATCTGCTCTACTTATGCTCTACCAATACTTGCACACGCAGAACTTTACAATACGTTTCAAAATAACGTTTATATTAGGAGATCATTTCGAAATAGGCCTTTCGTCTATTTAGCTCTCCTTCAATAAATTTTTAACGAATAAACTTTGTTTAAAGATAAAAGAAGTTCAAATTTTATTTAACCCTTTTTAAAATTTACATTTTGAAACAAAATATAACATTATTGTTCAACATCATTTCTTCCATTGCATTCTGGGAAACCATTCTCTCGGGGGTAATTGGTACTCTCGTCCGCCGACTGCGCTGAGTACATAGATGCCTCATCACTGGTGAGATCGGAAAGAAAGGCCGTCTCCGTGCTGCTGTCGTCGAGGTTGGCCTCAGCAACAATAGTCTCGCCCTCGGAGTCATTTGATCTTTCTTGTACTGGAGGAGGAATCTGGAGGAGCAACCTTCGAACATGTTCCAGAGCATCTTGGCCATCAGAGAAGTAGGAGTTGTGAGAACTCTCGAATGTGTCATCTTCCTGGAAAACAAAACACAATCTCTCAGTTATGTGTTTGGCAAAGATTGAGATCGTTTTTGTATGAATGAGGGATGTATTTTGTATCTTTCTAACCTAATACCAACAATTAATTTAGATCATAATTGTCTAGCCTAATACCAACAACAAATTTCATCAGATCGTGTTATAAGGGAACGAAACAGAGCACTTCAACTATTTTCCATGGAGTGTCGCTGACGATAGAAAGCTCAACAGGAAATGATAAAATTTCTAAGACGAGATGATGACTTTTATGACACTATTTGATGAGGCAGCTCCAAATCTAGGTTCGTAGATAAACTTATTTCTATCACTTGGAATAGTTGATTGAATTCGATCTTTGATGGTACACGTACTTGATTCGGAGACAAAATCAATCGAACGAACCGTGCTATCATGGATATAAATGTTCAGAAGATGACCAGTGTATAGATCAAGACAACGTTTTGCTGCAAGTTACAATTACTGCAAGAATGTTATAGTAAAGTAAATATACTGATTTGGGAGATAGAATGTTGCCATCAACATGCTACCCGTAATCGCCACCAAAGTATGACTTACCCTTGTATAACCCGATATACAAAATAGTACATGTAGTTCTTGAAGATGACTTAACAAGCAACACAACATTCTGGTGTGAATGTTGCTTTCTCTTTCTCTCTCTCTCTTTCAATCATAAATAACTTTCACACTATTTGGATATCAGTGATCAGTAGAGAGTGGATTTTAAGGTGCAGCATCTTTTCTAAAAATGTTGTTATTATAACACCCAAAGTTCAAAATATGTATTTCCGTGCATAAAATGAACTAAAATGAACGCAGTTTTTTCTTTTTTTTCTTTTTTTTTTGTGAATGTTGCACCTTGTTTTGATAGATTAATAAAATTTCTCCTTTTTTTTACTTCTTTTAGCCTTCAGCACCTTTATTGTCCCTTTTTTTCTATCTTTTTTAAAAAAAATTTCGACAGAACAATATGTTTTATTTTCAATCTGGTTTACACATAATATTCCATAAATTTAGACGCAATCTATATATATATATATATATATATATATATATATATATATATATATATATATATATATATATATATATATAGATAGATAGATAGATAGATAGATAGATAGATAGATAGATAGATATTGTAATTCTAATGTTATGTCTAATTGCGAAGATAAAGTGGTCCTGTGCGTTCACTTTCATTTGAGACGTTCTTATTTAGTGCTTGTGATGTCAATTGTCAGTATTGCGAGGAATGTATGTATATGAGGAACTTGTTGAAAGAAATTAGCAATACGACATAGAAAATCATCCAGAGAAAGGTAAGATCCCAGCATTCGTCCATTAAGAAAAATCAAATTAAGGATTACTAGTATCATGGTGACCTTTAAAGTCCTTGTGTACTTCATTTTCCACTTTAACCCTTAACGGTTCACTATCTTTTCTGTCTGCTTCCGCCACTGCTTGTAAAACATCATATCCACAGACTACTTCCTTCCTAAAATTCACCAGAGTTGTCAGCAGGGTGTAATAGTTGTTCTACCATCGCGGAAAACATGTACACGAAATAACCACAACGAACAATACCTGAAAATAATACTCTTCAAACGCAATAGGTAAGATCAAGAAATGTGTAGCCAAATGGTAACGAAAACTCGTTAAGGGTTAACATCTAGGCCACACGGTCTATCTCTACTCTCATATAAGCCCTCAACATATTATTTCCATTTTCCTAACACTTCACTTCTCTCGCTGACTATCTTACCATTCTTACTTTCTACTGCCATCATAGTACCCCTTTGTTCCCTGCAAAGTTCCATAAATTTCGTCTCCTTGTACATTTCCTCATATTTCTCTCCTTTTTTCTAATTTTTCTATGTGCTGCATTTTCTTTCCTAAATATCTTCCTTTGATTTAACTGTTTCCCTTCGTATCTTGTCGTTTAACTTACTGTACATCTTTCTCCCCCTTCTCTATCAATCTGTTTCCATCACGTCTTTCTTTCTCTCATTTTCTGCAACATTTGTTCTGTAACCCCTGGTTTCTTGCCTGTTTTTTGTTCGTGGTGACACAGTACTACTTCTGCAGTCTGCTGTATGCAAAGTTTAATATACTCCCACTGTCTCTTAATACCCTCAACTATCCTTTCTTCGTTCGAGAATATTTCTTCGAATTTTTCAATTAAAAGATTTCTCACTTTATTTTTTTCAACTTCTCCGCATTCAATGTCTTTTTGCCAACTTTTCTTCTGCCTACATTTTTCAGTTAAATATCCACTTCTGTCATCAGAAGGTTATGATTAGAGAAAATGCCATCCTCGGGAAGAGTCTTCGCATGCTTCAAGCTATTACGATACCTGTCCTGAATCATAACAAAGTCTATGTGATATATTCGGCCGTCTATTGAGGGTTTCTATGTATATCTTATTTTGTTGTGCTGATTAAACCACATATTCCCAATTATTAGTGAATTTCATCTACAGAAATTGACCGGTCCTTCTCCCCTTTCATTTCTTTCATCTAAACCAAATTTTCCTACGACACTACCTTCCTGTTTTTCTCCCACAACTGCATTGAAATCTCCCATTACAATTACACATGCACTCCTCTTTTTCCTGTATATATGGTAATTTCTTCTATTTTCCCATATCCCCGTACTTCTTCAGTTGTATGCAAAATCGTTGATCTGTATGTATGTATCACTACTAGATCCATTCTCTTTCCTTTAAGTATTTACATCATAATCCTATCATCCACAAATTCTATTTTCACTACCTTCTCTTTTAAGCGTTTACCAAGAATTATTCCTACATCACTATGCCCGCTGTTTTCACTATCTGACAAAATATTCTATACCTTTCGCTGCTCAACATGCCATCACCTCCCACCTCCGTTAAACTCCTACCAAATCTAGATTATTTCATTTCATTTCCTCTTTAAGATTTTCTAATTTCCCTTCCTGTAAGATGGTACGTACGCTATTACCAAAGGGAAACCACAACGTATGTACCATCTCTCTATCCTAAACCTTTTGCTCTTGCTTGTCTTTCTTTTCATATCTATCTTCTTCCTATTGTTATTATCTCGTCCAATAGTCCTTCCCAAGCCATCTCCCTCCCGGAGATCCGAATGGGGGATAGTTTTTCTTCGCAACTATATTTTGAGCTTCGAAAGAGCATTGCACATACTTTCTCTTTCTGATGACTAAGGAAAATTGAGTAGTAGTTCCCAATTACCTTCCATCCCGTTGTATCCCAACCGTTAAAATCACTCTGACCACACCTCGGACTAATGTCCAAGTTACGGTACCAATCACTATGATTTCAGCCAACTTGGCTACTGGAGAACTGCTGCTTTCTCTCAAAATACTCTGTATCTGGCTACCCCATTTATAGCAATTCGGCGGTAGGGGTGGCCATTTTGGTAGGGAACTACCGCCGACATAACTCTAAATTTTACTGTAGCACGCAATCCTCCCTACCCGACAAACGTTTTCGTAAAGGTGATGTTTATTGTTTGGGAGGCTATCCTATCAATGACCAATATAAGTATGCATACTGTAATGATAATAGATTCTTTTTTTTCCGTGATTAAAGAACCTATAGAGACGTCGAAGTAGCGTAGTAAACAAGATACTGGACTCGATTAAGAGATATAAACTTACAGAATCTATGTTGTTGTATTGTATAGTCAGGCGTCGAACTTTCGTCTCCAAACTGTCTTCGCTGTACTCTTCCTCAGATTCCAGGTACGAATAGTATTTCCGTTTCCGACCCTGGAAAACACAGACAAAAACGAACATCATTTACATACACACATACAACGTATTTCTGTTTATTACTAATATCTATATAGCTCTGTTCATTGTTTAAATAAATTTGGAGGCTCGCATCACACTATGTCTACAGCATAACGCTAAAGCAAAATTAAGCCTTAATATGGCTCGAGACGGAGAAAGATTTTATGAAGCTAATTTTTATCTCAAACATTCTTTGGACTCTACTAAGTCCTCTGAGAAAAATAGTCAAAACTGGTACTTGGGGAACCAGCTGAAATTACGTGATCAACATGGCGGCCATGCGACCACGTTCATTTTTGATCAAATGGTTATATGTCATCACAAAACTAAGACAAACATTATTCTGGTGCCAAATTAGAGATAATGCATGGTTCAAATGATCTGATTTAAGATCTTTCTTATGTATTGACGCCATATTTATATACGGCGGCTATTATCTTAAGTTAGGAGGAGTTAGGAAGCTCAGATAAGCAGGTCATATAATGGAGGAGTTAGTTTCCTCCATTTTATTATATTTGTTTCATAGCAGATGACTATGAAACTAATATGTACACGGAAAAACAACCCACAATAAACGTTACACTATAGGAGTCTAGTCTCTATGCGTGCAATTATGATTTATGATTACCCACCTTTTCCCTTCCTTTTTCTAC